>NC_064853.1:70836955-71177372 GCF_024139225.1 Suncus etruscus | reverse complement strand
TTCTTTCTTTCTTTCTTTCTTTCTTTCTCTTTCTTTCTCTTTCTTTTTTCTTTTCTTCCTTCATTTCTGTTTCATCCTTTCTTCCTCCTTCCTTGCTTTCTATTTCTTCTTTTTTTCTGTTCTTTCTTATTTTGCATACACTGCCAAATATTCCCCCTTAGGGACCCAGAATAAAAATAGAAACTGTTAGTAGCTTGGTATTATGTGGAAGTTACAACTTTAGATCTATAAGAAAATTTAAATGGCAGGAAATCCCATTAGGCATGCTTTCATTCATAACTGTGTTTTCACCTCTAATGGCAGTTCTTACCTACATCTTTTAGTAGCAATGATGGTTTGATCTCTCTGTCTCATCACCCAAATGCATATAGAAAATGGCACTTTTTCAGGTGATAAAAATGACTCAAGCCTTTCTTCCTATTTTTCTCTTCCTTTCTGTTTCTTCCATTCTTTCTTTTATTTTGCATACACTGCCAAATATTCCCCCCTTAGGGAACCCAGAATAAAAATATAAACTGTTAGTGACTTGCATAGTATCAGATAGTAAAATTCTAAAACTGATCTTTTTCCCAGCTCTATTTATGGTGTTGGATTTGACATCAAACATGGTATTGGTCATTTCCTAAACCTGTATTAGGTTGGAATTCTGGAGAAGTACATATAGCCTTGAAGAAATATAGTCTTTAGGAAAGAAGGAAGAAGAGAGGAGGGAACTAACTGGAGCTGGTCTGAGAAAAGCAGCTTCGATTTGAAAAAGATCTGTTTTCACAAGTCTCAGCACATGGGTGGCCCCAGTTCAATCTTGTCAGACATGAACGCTAACTACCAGAAAAGTAGTCATGGAAAGTATCCAAACATTTAGTCAGGGCTAGAGTGATAGCACAGCAGCAGGTCATTTGCCTTGCACATGGCTAACCCGGGACGAACCTGGGTTTGATCCCTGGCATCCTATATGGTCCCCTGAGCCTACCATGAGTGATTTCTAAGCACAGAACCAGGAGTTACCCCTGTAGGCCACCAGGTGTGGCCCTAAAACAAAAAACAAATTAGTCAGGAAAGTCTGCACCAATGCTTTTAATAAGGTGACTAGAGTTGTAACCAATGTTTGCCATCAGCATGACGCAACAGGAGAATTCATCTCCCTAGCCCAACCCTTGGAAAGGTTTCATTGAAATGAAGCAGCTGGTGGAATATTTCAATTCTAGTCAACCTTTTCAAAAGTGGAACTTGCCTGAGTTCAAAGACCTTCTTCATGATGGTCATGTGGAATAATTATAGAAATGAATTTGAATTTTTATGGATTTGCTTCTTTTTTGGGGGGAGGGGGGATTATAACTGGCAGTTTTCAGGATTACTCCAGGCTCTCTGGAATGGAGAGTGTAGCTAGGAAGGTGCTCTTGGCTGCGTTCGGGGGACTATGCCATACTAGGGATTGAACTTGAGCCTCCTTTGTCCAAACTATTCACTCAGAACACTAACCTATCTTTCTGGTTTCAAATTTGTATATTTTTTTTCCTTTGCTTTAAAACTTCTGTAGCCAGCTCTTAACTGTCTCATTGCCATTCTGGAGAGAATGGGGATCAGAGGTCAGAGACCAGAGTGACCAAGATCAGATGCAGTTTAAGGTGTGAGGCCTTCCCAGGCTGGCTCGTCTGCAGCAGTGGAGAATGAGGGATCCTGTACCCAGACACCTTCGTTGGTCTTCTAGGGGAATTATCTCACACACTGAATGGGATTTCTCCTCTTCTCCCATCCTTCATAACTCTGAAGGGCAGATTTTCCCTTGTAGAACAGTATTTTGTTGTTTCTGTTCTTTTACTCTTTGGGTCAACAGCAGTAGTGCTCAGGCTTACTCCTAGCAGTGTTCAGGGAACCATATGCAGTGCCAGGAAGTTAAACTAGGGTCGTGGCTGAAGTGGTCTCATTAGGCAAGTGTCATCTTCCCTGTATTGCCTTTCTAATCTTCATGTAGTAATTTTTAATCAAAGCTTAGTATAAGATTCTTTACCAAGGGGCCGGCGAGGTGGCGCTAGAGGTAAGGTGTCTGCCTTGCAAGCGCTAGCCAAGGATCAGGACCGCGGTTCGATCCCCCGGCGTCCCATATGGTCCCCCCAAGCCAGGGGCGATTTCTGAGCGCTTAGCCAGGAGTAACCCCTGAGCGTCAAACGGGTGTGGCCCAAAATCCAAAAAAAAAAAAAAAAAAAGATTCTTTACCAAGAGGCCAGAGATATTATAACTGGTAAGGTACTTGCCTTGCACACAACCAACTCAAGTTTGATCCTTCCCAGAAATCAATATGGTCTCCTAAACCCTGCCAGAAGTAATCCCTGAGGGCAGAGCCAAGAGCAAGTCTGAGCACCACTGGGTGTTGCCGAAAACTCAAAAAGAATTAAAAACTTAAAAAAGACTTCATACCAAAGACCAGCTTTGACTTGCCTGGTCTCTTTAACAACTTGCTTCTCCTATTTTATTCAAAAACTCCAAGTATGAATCAGCCTCACAATAAATATTATTAATAACTTGCCTGTCTGCAGATATTCACTATTTGTATTACAATTAGGTTCTCAGCTCTGGCCACTTTCTTTTTTTTTTTTTTTTTTTTGGTTTGTCGGGCCACAGCCATTTGATGCTCAGGGGTTACTCCTGGCTAAGAGCTCAGAAATTGCCCCTGGCTTGGGGTGACCATATGGGACGCCGGGGGATCGAACCGCGGTCCTGATCCTTGGCTAGCGCTTGCAAGGCAGACACCTTACCTCTAGCGCCACCTCGCCGGCCCCTCTGGCCACTTTCTTAAGTCACCTGTTTGTTTGGATGGGGGGGGTGGGGTGGTAGGTTACACCCACTCATGCTCAAGGTTTACTCCTAGCTCTATGCTCAGGAATTGTTCCTGGCAGGCTCGAGGGACCATATGGGATGCTGAAAATCAAACCGGGGTCCTTCCAGGGTTGACCGCGTGCAAGGCAAACTCCCTATCACTCCAGCCCCACTCACCTGGAGGTTTTAAACTCTTTTTTTTTTTTTTTGTGGTTTTTGGGTCACACCCGGCAGTGCTCAGGGGTTACTCCTGGCTCCAGGCTCAGAAATTGCTCCTGGCAGGCACGGGGAACCATATGGGACGCCGGGATTCGAAACGATGACCTCCTGCATGAAAGGCAAATGCCTTACCTCCATGCTATCTCTCCGGCCCCAAGGTTTTAAACTCTTGATGCCACTTTGCATATCATCAGCACCCCTGAACATAGGGTTCAGGCAACAATTACCACAAAAACTTCCTAAGATATCCTATGAAATCGGAACTGAGACTCACTGATAATAGATCAAGGGGCCAAGCCGGAGAGATAGCACAGCGGCGTTTGCCTTGCAAGCAGCCTACCCAGGACCAAAGGTGGTTGGCTTGAATCCCGGCGTCCCATATGGTTCCCCGTGCCTGCCAGGAGCTATTTCTGAGCAGATAGCCAGGAGTAACCCCTGAGCACTGCCGGGTGTGCCCCCCCCCCAAAAAAAAAATTGGGTCTTGGGGTTGGAGAGATAGCATGGAGGTAAGGCGTTTGCCTTGCATGCAGAAGGACGGTGGTTCGAATCTGAGCATCCCATATGGTCCCCCCAGTCTGGCAGGAGTGATTTCTGAGCTTAGAGCCAGGAGTAACCCCTGAGCGCTGCTGCCAGGTATGACCCAAAAACTCAACCCCCCCCCCAAAAGAAAAAGAATGGGTCTTAAGATAGAAGCCAGACCTTATCACCAAGACCTAACAAGTCTTGAATGCCTAACAGCCACATATTTCATGTGACTACCAAAGTAGATAGTGTGGCTCTAGGCTATTAATTAGGAAAAGATTTAAAAGATAAAAGTATGACTACATTAAATATAAAATACATATAAAAAAGACATAGTTACTATCTGTCAAACACATGTCCTACTGGCTGAAGATAATAACAGCATTGTGGCTCACTACAATGTCATGGGGCTCCCATTCAGTGATACTCAGGGGTTATTTTTGGCTGTATGCTTGGTATATTGACTACTGACAGTGCTCCAGGAACCAAACAGTGTGGTGGGATACAAGGCAAAACTCTCTCTCTGTCTCTCTCTGTCTCTGTCTGTCTGTCTGTCTTCCTCTCTCTCTCTGTCTCTGTCTGTCTGTCTGTTTGTCTGTCTCTCTCAGAAAAAGAGACGGAAGGAGATATATGTTCCAGAAAGAATACAGGCTTTTCCAAGTGGGCAAATCTCTGAGGGGAGAGTCCACCATTAGTAAAGGAAAGAATTCACATCTGTTCTCCAAAAGGAAAAATGCATCCATCTACTGTTTTTTAAAGGCACATGAAAATGATAATTGGTGAAGCTCATTCAAAAACTAGTCTAAGATTTTGCTGCTTAAAATACAATTCACATTGCATATCCTGGGAGCTGGTTAAAATCTAAGGACCCTCCTCCAACTGCTAACTCTTAACCTACTTTAAACAAAACTCCCCCAAATTTAATGTGTATATTAGAATTTTATCAATAGTAGTTGTTGAGCTTATACAATTCAAAAACTGTAAATATACTGCTCTGATAGCATTGAGTGAAAGGAGAAGAAATTTCCCTATGATTATTACTTTTAAAAAATGTACATAAGGGCTGGTGTGATAGGATAGAGGCTTAGGGCATTTGCCTAGCACCTGCCCTATATTACTGTTTGTAGTCTATCCCCCAAAATAACAAAAATATATATAATTACATTTAAAAATCATGTACGTTACTTACAAAAGGATAAAAAAAAATTGCAGACCCCAGGAAACAAGTGTTTTTCTCAGGGTTATTCATTCTATTGTTGCTTTTTCAGGAAAAGAGGCTTGAAGGGTAGAGAAGCTGAGATGGGACTGAAGACAAACAATCCGACAACAAGTGCCAATTTCACCAGGTGTTTGCCTTTGACTAACAGTGAAGGCAGGCAAAGCTGAGTCAGAACTTTCTGTCTGGGTCAAGAAGGTGTGTGTTTGCATGTGTGAATGCAGGAGCAAGATCGTGTTTTGGGGGATAATTAGTCACACTATATACACATGATGTAGAAAGTTTCTGAGGTTTTTATTTATTTTCTGAAAGGATGACCAATTTATTTTTAAAGCATTTCATTCTCTAAGGGTTTATTAACTATCAGGGCCATGCTACTCATCAAATTAAAAATACATGGAAGCTATATTTAACGACTTGTTTTTTTGTGATCATGGAGTGAATTATTTAAGACTTATTTGAAAAAGTGCATTTTTTTAGCCTGTCTTTGAATCATGGCTATTAAGGAAAAGGAAGTGAATACTGTAGATATTTTCTATTTCTCTAGACAATATATATTTCTGGGGGTGGGGGACGGATAGTACGACAAATGAAGGACTTGCACTACATATGGCTGACCTGGACTCTATCCTTGAACCCTATATGGCACTCCCAACCTTGCCAGGCGTGATCTTTGTGGCCTAACAAGCAAAAAGCCAATAATCATTATTATTGATTTAGTCAATGATTTTGTCCCTTTATCTGGAGGGGTGAACGTAAGGATTTGTTTAAAAAATATTTAAAATAGGGGGTCTGAGTGGTGGTGCTAGATGTAAGGCGTCCGCCTTGCAAGCACTAGCCTAAAATGGACTGCCGTTTGATCCCCTGGCATCCCAGATGGTCCCCCAAGCCAAGAGCGATTTCTGAGAGCATAGCCAGGAGTAACCCCTGAGTGTCAACGGGTGTGGCCCAAAAACAAAACAAACAAAAACATTTAAAATAGAGAGACTGGAGAAATAGTACAAATGTGTAGGTCACTTGCCTTGCCCACGGCCAACCCAATTTGGTTCCCAGCGTTACATGTGGCCTCCTCAGAGCACCACCAGGAGTAATTCCTGAGTGCAGAGCCAAGAACAACCTCTGAACATCAGCAGGTCTGGCCCATAAACCTAAATTAAAAAAAAAAAATTAGGAATCAAGATGACAGCTCAAGTGATAGTGCACAGGACTAGTATGTGTAGGGTCTTGGATTCCATCCCCAGCACCACCACATGGTCCCAAGTACAGCTGGGTAAAAATCTGGTGCCCCTTCCCCCAAGCACCAAGCTACCCCCAAGCTATTCTGACTGAGTTCTGTCTGTGTGTCCCTTGGAAAAGATGAGTATAAAACATATTTGGATGGGGTCATATCCAGGTTGGCTCAGTGTTTACTCCTGGCTTTGTGATTAGGAATCATTCCTGGAAGTGCTCAAGGGACCATATGTGATACTAAGGATCAAACCTATATTGACTCTGTACCAAGCAAGTTCTTTAACCTTGGTATGATATCTCTGTTCCTATAAGACATTTTTAGAGTTAAATACTTGATGGCACATAGGGAAGTAGCAGTTCCTTGATCTTTGCCCTCATTGCATTTTTCCTGCTTTCTTCAGTAAATAATGTTTCTGTGTTTTCATTATTTAATTCCACATTTTTAAAGACAGACTTCAAACTAATGGCTATTGATTTCTCTTCCAATATTAGACATGACTTACTGAGCCCAAATAATGTAAAGTAAGAATTTAATGTTCTAAGACTATCTGTTCTCACCACAAATGCACATACATGCACTTTGTTCGCCCCGTACTTCTTATTTAATTATAAAAAATGTGGATAAATTCATGTTTTTTCATATGACAAATATTTTTAGAGCTTCAGAATAGTACAATTACATTTCCTTTCTCTTTCTGTTTGTTTTGTTTAGGGGATACACCTGGTGTTACTCAGGAACCACTCCTGAAAGGCTCAAATGTGTGTCAGTAATTGAACTCAGGTTGGCCATCAAGGAAAGTGCTATACCCACTATCTCTTCACTTGCTATATTTCCTTTTTTTGTGCCCCCTTCACTTTTTCCCTTGAAGTTATAATTCCCTTTATAAATTTTTCTGTGGGAAAGGAGGATTCTGGGATAATTCTCAAGCAATGCTCAGAGGGCCCTGGGGCCAGCCATTCCTAACAATACTCAGCCCACCCTGGAGACATGGGCCTGGAAATTGCTCTCTGTGCTCCAGTGAAATAAATTCAGGGCATGTGCTCCAGACTTGGTGCTATCTCCCAAACACCTTTCTTGTTGTGTTGTTGTTGTTGTTGTTGTTGTTTTAAAGAATTCATCTAACTATTGTTGAGAACTTCCTGTCAATGTGATCTAATGTTTCAAATAAGTGTACAGTTCTCTTGAGGTCTCTATGGAGAAACCCTTCTAGAGCTTTTCCGTTGTGATGTGGATCAGTGGTCTCTAAGACTGCTAGAGAGATATCACCTTGAGAATTCCAGGTCCTTCTCCAGAGTCAATATCCTGTTTTCTATCTTTTCCCCATTTCACTCCCTTGCTTTGCTGCAGTGCATCATTTACTATAATTGAAGGGGAATTGGCTCAGCCCTTAATGTGTTCTTCAGATTCTTCTCTCTTCAATATTAGCACTGGGCAGAATTTAGAAGCAGGTGCTCAGGAACCTGATCATACAGGAGAAGCCCAAACCATGAATATTTGCTCTCAGATCTGAAAGATTTCGCAGAAATATTCTCCAGTACACAACTGAGGATGACAGGGTGGGGTTACAACACACTTGCTAGTATTTGGGGAGCTAATCTTGGGGGAAAACAAGGGGCTTGCAGGAGGTTCATCTTTCAGTGTGCCAACTTAGGGCCTGAAGGGTTTCCAACATTTTCTCCCCTTCCACTGTCTCTGCTCCAAGAACCCAGAGCTCAGGTACTTGCGCGTCCCCAATGCATCAGCTAACTTCCTGGTAGTCCTAAAGTTGCTGAACTCTGACTTTCTGCTAAGCACATAAGCAGCACCAAAGTTTTGTTGCCAAATCCCATAAGTTATTGTCTCCATTCTCTCTGTTCTAACAGGTTTATACATTACCTAAAAAAAATCCTCAGGGCCGGAGAGATAGCATAGAGGTAAGGTGTTTGCTTTTCATGCAGAAGGTCATTGGTTCGAATCCTGGCATCCCATATGATCCCCCGAGCCTGCCAGCGATTTCTGAACAGGGAGCCAGGAGTAACCCCTGAGCGCTGCCTGGTGTGACCCCAAAACAAACAAACAAAAAATCCTCATAGTCCAAAGCAATAATACGATGAGTTTGGTGCTTGCCTTGATAACTGACTGAGGTTTGATCCCATGAACACTGTATGGTCTCCCAAGCACCACCAGGACTAATTCCAGAGTACAGAGCTAGGAGTAACCACTGAGCATAGCTGGTAGTGGCTCCAAAATAAGAAAACAAAAAATTCTTGGGACCTGAGAGATAGTACAGTGGGTACAGCACTTAACCTTGCATGTGACTGACCCATGTTCAAACCCTGCATCCAATATGATCCCCCTCAAGCACTGCTAGAAATCATTCCTGAATGCAGAACCAGGGGTGACCCCTGAGCACCGCTGGGTATGTCTCCTCCCCCTTGCCCCAAGAATTCTCTTTGGACTGGAAAGAGAGAATATCTGGGTAGGGCATTTGTCTTGCATTTACCACATATGGTCCCTTGAGCCCAGCCAGAAGTGGTCCCTGAACACTGCTGAGTGTGGCCCCAAACAAAACCAAAAAAATCCCTTCATCATCTCATCCTGATGAGAAGCAGACAAGAACAGTCAGTCTTGTTTAACTGCAGTCTGACAGGTAAGGGCACTGGCACAGCCTGCCTAGTAAGACTGAAACTGAGTATGATCAGAGTCAGTGCACTCATCTTATTATTAGCCAATAAAAATAAATATTTTGGTTTTTTGTTTTGGTTTTTGGGACACACCCAGCAACACTCAGGAGTTACTCCTGGCTATGTGCTCAGAAATCGCTCCTGGCTTGGGGGACCATTTGGACACTGGGGATCAAACCCAGGTTCGTCCTGGGTCAGCCATGTGCAAGACAAATGCCCTACCACTGCGCTATAGCTCTGGACCCCGAAATAAATATTTTATTTGAAAGAGCCACCCATCCAACCTATTAAGTATATTGCCTAGGAGTTATCAAAATACACATTAACTGCTGGAGTGCTAGCAAAGTGAGTAGGGCATTTGTCTTGCACATGGCCAACCTGGGTTTGATTCTCGGCATCCCATATGGTTCCCTGAGCCTGCCAGGAGTGATTTCTGAGCACAGAGGTAGGAGTGAGTGCCAGCAGGTATGGCTCCAAAACAAAACAAACAAAACAAAAAGCTTCAGAAACAGAGAACTAGAGTTTTTGAGTCTGAGCAATAGTACATTGGATAGGGAGTTTACCTGGCATATAGTCAGTCATCCCAGGTTTGATCCTTGATATATCATATGGTCCTGAGCACTGCTAGGAATGATCCCTGAGCACAGAGCCAGGAGAAACCCCTGTGCACCACTAGGAGCGGCCCAAAAACCAAACCAGACCAAACAAACTAAAAAAAAAAAAAAAAAAGACATTGACTGTGTCCTTGGTCCTTTCAACATATTCTGAAGCAAAAGAAACAGAACAACAAGTGAAGCATGAAGCTGCTTGCTTATTTAAATGGGGAATTGTGCTGTGATAAAGGCTATCGAGGTCAGCACTATTTACATGGGGTTTGTCTCAATGAGCTGGAAAATATTTCGTGATTAAATGTTTCTTTCCAACTAAGCAGTAAAAAGAATTACACAATGCCAAAGGATAAGTACAAAGTACTCTGAGTCATCTTTAATATAGGAAAAATGTGCTGTCCAGACAGAAGCAGTGTTTTTATTTTAAAAATAAAATCAGGGGCCAGAGCAATAGCGCAGCAGGAGGGCATTTGCCTTGCAAGTGGCCAACTCAGTTTCTATTTCCATCATCGCATAGTGTCCCCCAATCCTGCACAGTGTGATTTCTGAGCATAGAGCCAGGAGTAACATCTGAACTTTGCTGGATGTGGCCCAAAAGCCAAAAAAATAAAACAGGGGCCGGGCGGTGGCGCTGGAGGTAAGGTGCCTGCCTTGCCTGCGCTAGCCTAGGATGGACCGCGGTTCGATCCCCCGGCATCCCATATGGTCCCCCAAGAAGCCAGGAGCAACTTCTGAGCGCATAGCCAGGAGTAACCCCTGAGCGTCACAGGGTGTGGCCCAAAAACCAAAATAAATAAATAAATAAATAAAATAAAATAAAATAAAATAAAATAAAATAAAATAAAATAAAATAAAATAAAATGTCCTGGACCAGGGGCCGGCATGGTGGCGCTAGAGGTAAGGTATCTGCCTTGCCAGCGCAGCTCTAGCCTAGGACAGACCACGGTTCGATCCCCTGGCATCCATATGGTCCCCCAAGCCAGGAGTGACTTCTGAGCACATAGCCAGGAGTAACCCTTGAGCATTACCTGTGTGGCCCAAACCCCCCCCCCCAAATGTCCTGGACCAAAGAAATAGTACAGTAAATAATGAGCTTATCTTGCATGCATCCAAACTAGGTTTGATCCTCAGTATCTCATATTGTCCCCTGAACCCTGCCAAGAATGATTCCTGAGAGTAGAGCCATGGGTAACTCATGAGCATAGCTGGATGTGGCCCAGTTTCAAACAAAAATACCTCCACATGTACAAAAAGGGAAAGCAGTAACAGTATGTCTTAGAAGCCCAATAACTGTGTGACATTAAGGGCTTGAATGTAGTCAGTTCTTTGAACGTGAAGTTATTGAAATGCTGAGGTTAATGACTGTTATCTTTGTTTCCTGGCTTTTCCCCCTTCTCCACAGTCAGTAATACTCAAGGCTTCCTTTTGTCTTTGTCTCAGAGATGACTCCTCATGGGGCCCAGGAATGCAAGGATTTCAAACTCCTACCAGGCATTCACTCTAATTATTATTATTATTATTAATTATTATTATTATTATTATTATTATTATAGCCTGATTCTGTTAACACAAAAATTATGTTTATTGAGCTGTAACTCCCATTTGGTAATAGTTCCTCAATTTAGTTTACTTTCTATACATATTTTTGTTTTTGTTTTTGGGCCCAACCCAGCAGTGCTCATGGGTTGCTCCTGGCTCTGCATTTAGGGATCTGTCTTGGCAGACTCAGGGGACCGTATGGGATGGCTGGTATCAAACCTATGCCAGCTGCATGCAACGCAAATGGCCTACCTGCTGTACTATCTTTCTGGCCCCGTTTTAAATAAATTCTGATGGATGCATTCAGTTACAGAGCCCCTCGTCAAACCCTCCCTTAATCCCTTTGTTACTCCTTCCTCAGGTCTGGGTAACCATTCATCTTTTGCAGCATCATATAACTGAGATCATACAGCACACTCGATTATGCCTTTAACATCAGTGTACAAATTTTAGTGTGAATTTCAGTTTTTATTTTCACCAGGGATTTAATTTCTTTCTTTTTTGGGGGGGGGGATGGGGGTTAGTTTTTGGACCACACTTGGCAGCACTCCAGGGCGACTCCTGGCTCTGTGCTCAGAAATCATTCCTGGTAGGTTCTTGGGGACCATATAGAATGCTGGGGATTGAGCCTGGGTTGGCTATTAATTACAAGGTAAACACTCTAATCACCATGCTATCATTCTGGCCCCAGAAATTCAAATTTTTAGTTAAATTATAATTGTATATTTAGTTTTCTAAAAAAAAATTCTATTATTTTCCATGATATATTTTCCACTGTGTGTGAGGGATCAACTTTGATTTTTTTCCAATTTAAGTGTTAAACTACTGAATTAGAGATTCACTAGGGTTAAAATTTGGTAATACTGGGCAAGATAGTTAAGATAAAGTGTTTAACTGGCCATAGCCAACTCAAATTCCATCTCTGCCACCTCATCACTGCAAGGAGTAGTCCCTGAGCACAGAACCAGGAAGAACAAGTTCTGAGTACTGCTGGATATGGCCTAGTGCATACAAACAAAAGTTCAAAAAATAAAATAAAATTTGAGTTACAGATGCTTTATTTCTTGAAATGTTTTAACTAATAACATGCAATACAAAGTAAGTCACTCACAGAACATGCTGGACCTACTCTGGTTCTCTCCAGGAACTTGAAATACTATAAAATAATGAAGAAGTGATGTTCACAAAAATCTGGGTGTGGGGGAGGACAAAACTCTTTAATATTGTTCAAGATTGTTATCAAACATTGTGACATAATAGCTTTAAAAAGAGCACATGGACCACAGAGCACTGGAAAAACAAACCAAAAGAAAAAAAAAAGCCAAGGAAAAAAACACTGAAATAAAAAGACATTAATTAATCCCAGTCAAACATGGAGTCAATAAACTAATAAAATACAGTCACGAGAATTACAACCACTCTGACTTAAAACAAGACAGTGAAATTGGGAGGAGGCATCCAGAATTAATACAGACATAAGTAAATGTTCTAAGAGCAGTAATAAAATGAGTAGCACACACTCTGGGTACAGTACAGAGGGCCAAAGCACAATCAGGTCAGATATGAGTACCCTAAAGTAATATGAAGAATTAGAATAAGATTCCAGGGCTGAAAACATAGTACAGTGGGTAAGGTGGTTTCCTTGCATGTGACTTACCCTGGTTTGATCTCCAGCAACCTATATGGTCCTGAGCTTCTTTCTAGGAGGGATCCCTGAATGTAGAGACAGGAGTAAACCTTGAGGACTATAGGGTGTGACTCCAAAACAAACAAAAAGCTAAAATAAAGATTTTAATGTCCATTGAGATGTTGGTAACATTTAATACACGCACTACAATAAATTCCTCGAGTTTTATTTTTTCCTTGCAAGACCTCATGCATGCAAAGCACACATTTAGCCACCAATACGCAGAATTTAAACTTTAGAGGGGGTGCATACTTGACGGTGCTTAAGGTTTACTTCTGGCTCTGCACTCATGAATTATTTCTGAAAGGTTAGGAAGAACCATATGCATTTGCAAGGAAAGTCAAATACACCCTTCCTACTGTACTATATCCTCATCTTCAGTATTCATATTCTTTTTTTTGGGGGGGTCATACCCGGCAGCACTCAATGGCTACTCCTGGCTCTATACTCAGAAATTGCCCCCCTGGCAGGCTCGGGGGGCCATCTGGGATGCCAGGATTCGAACGACTATCCTTCTGCATGCAAGGCAAATGCCCTACCACTGTGCTCTCTTACCCCCAGTACTCATATTTCTTAGTACTCAGCAAAATCTTCAAATTTAATTCAGTTCTTATTTTTCAATTTAAGTCTTCCAGGGAAATTAAAGGCATATCTTTTCTTTAATCATGACCTATACAATTGTACATCTTTGAAAAGAAATCTCATATACTGCAAGAATGAGATATGAAGTTGGAGTATTTTTTTTTTTCTTTTAGGAAGGTTATACCTGAAGTGCACAGAGATCACTCCTGGCAGTACTCAGGGGACCATATGTGGTGCTGGGGACTAAACATGGATCAACTGCATATAAGGAAAACAACCTAACCACTGTACTATTGTTCCAGCCCCTATAGTTCTTCTCTTTATAGTGCTAATTTTAAAACCATAAACACTTCACAGCCAATAAAATTCATACTAGGTTTTTTGTATTGTTTTGTTTTGGTTTGTTTTTTGGGCCACATCTGTTAGTGCTCAGTGGTTACTCCTGGCTCTGCACTAAGAAATAATTCTTGGCAAGCTCAGGGGACCATATGGGATGCCAGGAATTGAACCTGCAAGGCAAAAGCCCTACCTTCTGTGCTATATTACTTTTGCACCCAAACTAGCTTTTGTTAGAAAAATATTGAAACATTTTTGAAATGACTAGCATAAAAATGACAAAATGCTCTGTTCTAGTAAACTCTTTCAGATCAACTTTTTTTTTATTGTCATGAACCAATTTTACAAATCTGTAAGCTAGAGAAAACAGCAATAGTAAAAATTATTCCTATACATAGAAATACAAATGCATCATATATGACAGAAAGTGCAATAAACTACAGTTTTATAAATACTGACCCATTTCACATCTCTCTATGGCAGGGATCAAGCATCACTCCTGGCAGGGCTCTAGGGGACCCTCTGGGGTGCTGGGAATCAAACCCAGGTCTGCTGCATGCCAGGGAAGCACCTTACCAACTGTACTTTCTCTTCAGTCCCTAAATATTTCTCCTTTCAATCAGCTGAAAAACATTATTCTTTTACTAGCTAAAATGAAAGGAGTTGACAAATACTCATTTTATAGTTGTGTAAGAACTATAATTACTTTTCCTGAAAATGATCCTTTAACATTTATTCAATGTGACACACATTAGATTTGCTGAGCGGAAACGTCTCCATTAGATTTAATATGATACTACTGAGCTGACACTAATACAACTAATATAACACACTGAGGTGTTGCAAGGCCACGTGTGGCCAAGTGGTCCAGGATCTATAGATCTGAACCACTTTGTTGGCTTGAAAGTTTAATGAGGTTAAGGTGGCGGGGTTGAGCCATTCCTATTGGAAGGGTTGACTGTAGTTCATGCTGAAAGGGGAATCTGCACCCCTCACCTCTCTCTGAGATTGCCAGAGGTATCAGCTAGGATCTGTCTACCTGGACAGTTATCACTGGCCACTATTTTCGTTTGGATCTTGGTTATAGGAGCAGATGTGATTTTCTTTTGGAAAGATGGTAGCGGTGTGCAGGGGTTCAAATACTGCAATTTTAACTTTGCTTTACAAATGTAAAACTTTGTTTTACTGATGTAAATCAGAAACCTGGTGCTTGATTCAATTAGAAGAAAGAAAAGTATTGGGGTCGGAGAGATGTCATGGAGGTAAGGTGTTTGTCTTGCATGCAGAAGGTCGGTGGTTCAAATTCCGGCACCCCATATGGTCCCCCAAGCCTGCCAGGAGTGATTTTCCCTGAGCGCTGCTGGGTGAGACCCCAAATGAATGAATGAATGAATGAATGAAGGAAGGAAGGAAGGAAGGAAGGAAGGAAAGAAAGAAAGGGAAAGAAAGAAAGAAAGAAAGAAAGAAAGAAAGAAAGAAAGAAAGAAAGAAAGAAAGAAAGAAAGAAAGAAAGGAAGGAAGGAAGGAAGGAAGGAAGGAAGGAAGGAAGGAAGGAAGGAAGGAAGGAAGGAAGGAAGGAAGGAAGAAAGGAAAGAAGGAAGGAAGAAAGAAAGAGAGAAAGAGAAAGAAAGGAAGGAAGGAAGGAAGAAGAAAGAAAGAGAAAGAAAGAAAAGAGAGAAAGAAAGAAGAAAGAAAGGAAAGAAAGGTATTACAGGAACCATTGAGTATGTAAATCAACTTTTCACCCACACACTCGGAAATCTATTTTTTTAAACTTTATTGATTGATTTTTTTAATTGATTGTTTTTTGGGCCATACCAGCGGTTCTCAGGGGTTACTCCTGGCTTTGTACTCAGAAATTACCCCTGGCAGGCTGGGGGACCATATAGGAAGCTGGGAATCCAGCTTCAACCGCATGCAAGGCAAATGTCCTACTGCTGTGCTATTGCTCTGGCCTTAATAACAGTTTTGTACCAGGATTGACATAGGCTGCAAAACGGTCCCATGTGATATATATCACATAGCACAGATATCAAACACAGTACCAAAAAGAATGCAAAATACTCATAGCGTGTCTGTTATGACACATTGTCATCTTTTGTAATATACGAATTTATTATACTAATATAATAATAAGACCTACGATTATAATAAACTTCATTGTTTTGCTTTGTTTGGGGGCATGCATACTCGTTAGTACTGGGGGCTACACCCAGTTAGGTTCAGGTGTTGCTCCTGGAAGGGCTCAGAGGCAGGCTCTCTCTCCTCTCTCCACTCTTCTCCTCTCCCGTCCTCGCCCCTCTTTTTTTTTTTTTTTTTGGGTCACACCCGGCAGTGCTCAGGGGTTACTCCTGACTGTCTGCTCAGAAATAGCTCCTGGCAGGCACGGGGGACCATATGGGACACCGGGATTCGAACCAGCCACCTTTGGTCGCTTGCAAGGCAAACGCCGCTGTGCTATCTCTCCGGGCCCTCCCCTCTTCTTCTCATTCCTCTCTTCCCCTCTTTTCTCTCCCCTCCTCTCCCGTCCTCCTCCTCCTCCCTCTCCACACCTGCCCTGGGCTCTGCATTCTTGGGCGACCATATATGATGTCTGGGATAAAAAAAGCAGCTGCTCTAACACTCTGGCCCTAGAGGCCAGTAGCGCTAAGATCCACCTTCCTGATGCCTGAGACTTTTCTGCTTCCCTTCTGAGTGTGATCCCACTGCTCTGCTTTCTATAGTCTCTGGGTGGAAGGAAAGTCACGGGCAAAAAATCCCCTGGTGGGGCCGGGAAAGTGGCGCTAGAGGTAAGGTGTCTGCCTTACAAGCGCTAGCGTCGGACGAACCACGGTTCGATCCCCCAGCGTCCCAGATGGTCTCCCCAAGCCAGGGGCGATTTCTGAGCTGATAGCCAGGAGTAACCCCTGAGCGTCAAATGGGTGTGGCCCAAAAACCAAAAAAAAAAAAATTCCCCTGGACTTCAGCGCGGTGTTGCCACGCCACACTCCCGCCAGCAGGGGGAGCGCGTGCTCCCTGCGGTGGCCGGGCACCACGTTGACCCGGAAGGAGTTCCCCTCCCCGGCCGCCGGGGCAGAGGCGACTTCCGGCGAGGCGGGCCCGGGTCTGGGCGAGCGGCTGCGGGACGGCGAGATGACCACGCTGCGGGCCTTCACGTGCGACGACCTGTTCCGGTTCAACAACATGTAAGCGGCGGCTCGGAGACGGGGCGGGGGCCTGGGGGGCCGCAGCGGGGGGCCTGACACCACCCGGCCCCGCTCGCCCCGCCCGGGCCCCTTGGGCTTCGGCTTATGATCTATTTCGTTAGCTGATACCTTAGGGGCCGCATCGAAAGGACCGAGTCCTCTGGCCTGGCCAATGTTCTGGGGTTCGAGGGCGGGCAGCTCGCCTAGAGGAAGGAGCTGGTGATTTTGTCTCCCCGTGGGGCAACATTGTATCCCACCTCGGTGCACCCCTTTGCTTCTGCCCCGCACACAGTCTGGATTTGCTCCTCTGCTGTGTACAGTCTCAATCCCGGTCTAGTTAGGGCTTGAGGTTTTTTTTTTTTTCCTTGGGTGGGGTGGGTGCTCCTTCACCCCCTTTTGAAACACGAAAACATACATGATCATGCGAAGTCCCTGGCAAAGTGACCGATTCCTGTGCACACGTATGGGGGTCGCTACCATGCGACCACGATCTCGTTGCAGTCTGTGTTGGTTGACCTCGTCACATACCTGTCGGCATGCATGCTGTGACATAGCTTGTCTTTCTTTTTTCCCCATCTGCCCTGGATCCCTGCATCTGTCTCTTTCTCCCTTTCTTTCTGTGTCTCTCGTATTTGGGCTACATCTGACAGTGCTCAAGGGTTACTCCTGGTTCTACAATCAGAAATGACTGCTGGTAGGGCTCAGGGGACCATGTGGGATGCCAGAGTTCGAACTCTGATCGGCCTCTGGTAAGGCAAATGCCCTACCTGCCGCGGTGTTCTGATCCATCTCTTTTAAGAGAGTATGCAAACCAAGGACTAAGCTGTCAAATCCCAGTGTCAGGAGTATGGGAAGAATACGAAATTAGGTGGCTAGAGGCCTGGGTGCGTTTCAGAGAGAGACTAGACTTTAGAAGTTAGAGGATGGGTAAAATGTTGATAGTGGAGAGGAAGGAAACTCTGGGAAGGTGGGCAGGTATGAAAGTTTGAGGTGTGGACAAGAAGCTGCGGGATGAGCATGACAGAGTGTGAGTTCTAGAACTTGAGTGGTCAGGCCAACCAGTCAAACTGGATTATAGTATATTGTGGAGAGATTAAGCATTGAGCCTTCTTATGGAAGAGGGTTTAGAGAATGGGCCTTGTCTAGCAAGAAATGCAAATTTCTGTCAAGTAGATAGAAACTATCTGTGGACATTCATAATAAAATTGGATTTCAGGGCTGCAGCAGTACCACAACGGGTAGGGCAGAGACACCAGAAATCCAGGGAAGCAGTCTGGGCTCAAGAGCTAGACTGTCTGGGCTCAAGAACTAGACTTTAAGTCTAGACTGAAGATTGGGAGTTACTGATAGGTGGATGGTTATTAAAAGCAGTGGGTAGGTGACATTAGTTCATACAGTGCGGAGTCCTAGTGATCCAGTGATCTGGAAGGTAAACACAGTGGGGTGGGGTGGAGGAGGCTCAGAATGACAGTGAGGACTATTGCCTGCACACCCATGTCAGGAGCACACATTGCACTTCTTCCAGGAGAGTCCTGAAGTAGTAGGGCTTGGGGTAGGGATGATGAATGCAGGTACCAGAACTCCAGCAGGATTGTGGAATGGCAAGTTAAGTTGTGGATGGAGGGACTCCCAGGTGGTTGGATTCTGCTGCTGTGGGCCTCTGACAGGCTTTCTTTCGACTCTTATGTTTTCTTTTTCTTTTTTTGGTTTTTGGGCCACATCAGGCAGTGCTCAGGAGTTACTCCTGGCTCTCTATTCAGAAATTGTTCCTGGCAGGCTCGTGGGACCATATGGGATGCCGGGATTCGAACCACCATTGGTCCTGGGTTGGCCACTGTGCCGTCGCCCCTTTTTCTTTTTTAACATGTTTTTCAGGCCAGACCCAGCAGTGCTTCGGGTTTACTCTTAGCTCTGCTCAGAAATTACTCCTGGCAGGCTTGGGGGATGCGGAGGATCAAACCCAGGTCAGCTCTGTGCAAATAAATGCCCTATGTACTGTTCTATTGCTCGGGCCAAGTTGTGTTTTCTTTTACTTTGGGGTACGGGGAAGGGCACACCCAGTGGTACTCAGGGACTGTGCTCAGGAATTACTCCTGGCAAGGTTGGGGAACCATATGGGATACCAGGGATCAATTCCGGGTTGGCTGTGTTCAAGGCAAATTTCCTTACCTGCTGTGTTACTTCTACAGCCCTTCATGACAAAAAATTTTTTGTAAGCATACTGAAGGGTAAGACAATGATGTGGTGGTGAATTATGCAATGAATAAGATATTCATATATATATTCATATATAATTGAAGATGCTCAAAAGGCTAAGACATAGCTATGAAACATAAATCATAGCCTTTACTAAACCTGTGCTGTATATCTGAAAATTTCTAGTCAATATGTCTTAAATGTTTTCATCATAAGAGAAAATTGTAACTGGTGATTTTATTTTACTATGATGCTCAACAGAGCAGTATTTGAAAATAAAGAATCATTGTGTGTGGCTGAAACTAATAGTATACCTCTATTTCATTTAAAAGGCTTCATCCAGGGGGCCAGAGAGATAGCATGGAGGTAGGGTGTTTGCCTTGCATCCAGAAGGTCGTTGGTTCGAATCCCATATGGTCCCCCGAGTCTGCCAGGAGCGATTTCTGAGCATAGAGCCAGAACAACCTGAGTAATCCCTGAGTGCTGCCGGGTGTGACCCAAAAACCAAAAACCAAAATACCCTGCCCTCCCCCCAAAAGCTTCACCTGTTATATAATAAATATTAAAGAAATTTTCATATAAATAACCATTATCCAATTTAAATTAAGTTCTCTGGGGTCATGAATATTTTTTAAGCTGTATCAAGTTATCCAGAAAGTTTGAGAACTGCCATTCTAAAAGATATGTATGACATCAGTTGGGCATTGTTAAGAGCTTCAAATAAGATTTGTGTGGGTATGCAAGAGGGACAGTATAAGAGAGCATGTGTTTTGTCTGGGGAATAGTGGTTCTGTTCATTGACAAGGTCTTTTTGCAGATGAAAGGTGGGAAAGAGATTCTCTCTAATAGGATATTCTGGTGAGGTGAGCATTTGATAACACCTGTGGGATCTGGGAGGCTTCTCCGTCTTGGAAGTAGAGGACTGGAGAAGTGGGAAGGGAAGGTTGGTATGTTGACGAAGGGAGCCCACATTTAGTGGATAGGATAGAGTTGAAAAAGCAGGAATTTAGTTAGAGAAGGCTCAGGTGTGGAGATCACAGGCAATTTTACTGGATAGCTTGTATGAAGCACATGCCAGGATTTTGATGTGGGTATATTAAATTTAAAAGTTATCGGGCCCAGAGAAATAGCACAGCAGCGTTTGCCTTGCAAGCAGCCAATCCAGGACCCAAGGTGGTTGGTTCGAATCCCGGTGTCCCATATGGTCCCCCGTGCCTGCCAGGAGCTATTTCTGAGCAGACAGCCAGGAGTAACCCTGAGCACCGCCGGGGGTGGCCCAAAAACCAAAAACCAAAAAAAAAAAAAAAAAAAAAAAAAAAAAAAAAAAATTTCAAAGTTATCTCTTAAACAAGCAGAATGAAAATCTTGCTGTCATTAGTTCTATTCATTGGGTCATTAGGTAATTTAAACCATCTTTCTTAGCTCTAAAGTTGGTTTTAAAGTTATGAATTCTGTATTGTTACATTTTTGTTTTAAAGAGCTTAGTTAAATCTGTTGCGTAAACATAGCTTATTGAATGTTGTTTCTTTTATTTCTTTCCAGAAACTTGGATCCACTTACAGAAACTGTATCCTTTACAAAACAAAAATAGTTACATGAAGGCTTACTGAGAGTAAGAAAAACGCTTAGTCTTGGAAGTCATACAACATGCAATGTTGGAAGTGCTAAGTTTTAAAACCTGGAAACAAAAACTACCTGAAATCTGCCTGAACTTCTAAGAGGATGGCCTCGTGTAAATAGATTGTAGTCTAGCTCCTGTGTTCGCCGTAGCTCTGAGTCTGGCCGCACATACCAAATGGGTTCCTCAGCACAATGGTGACCTCATACCCAGATCAGTGGACAGAAGCTGAGGGTCTTTCTCTTTCAGAGACATCTCGTTTGCCAGACAGACTCTTGGCACTTATCTGATTCTAATGAAGTCTGGGAATGTACCTTAGTGGCTTAATAAAGGGAAGAAAGGATTTTGTGTAAAATTAGCAGTATTTATCATGTTTCCCAACAGAAAAATAGGCAAAGATGAATAAAGTTTGGATACTCTGGTTTGGGTTACATATTCCCAGGGATTTAAAATACAAAGTTAAATTTCTTAGTTAAGTCCCTTGTCTCTTAAGAATGGTAATACTAGTAACTTAACAAGTGATGCATATAGGAGGCTAATTTATTAAGTTTAATTGCATTAGTTCAGTGATGTATGTGAATTAAAACCAAAACAATATATCAAGTGTGACCTATCATTAACTAGAATTAAAAACAATGGTAAAACCCAGTACTGAACTCAGGCTCACTGTGGTGATGGTAGTGGTGGTGGTGGTGGTGGTGGTGGTGTTAGGGCTGCTAATAGGGGAAAAACTAGTGAGGGGTATACACTGAAACATTGTATGTATGAAACTATCACTGTAAATCATGGTGTCTAGAAAAAACCAAATGAACAATAACACAAACCCTAGTGCTGATACAGATGAGGTTAGAGGGGTAGTTAACATAAATCACTATGTAAATTGCTGGAAATATTTCTAAAACACTTTAGTAGTGGAAATCCATTTCCTGAAAGCTGAAAGTAGTATGTAATAGAGGTATGTCTTTGGTTGACAAGCATAAGTGTGTGGCTTGATGCCTGATACAAAGAACATTGTATGGTGTAGCATTATGCTAACCAATTACATACTATCTGATGTTTGTCCATGTTTTCAGCTTGAGTAATTGGGCTTTTTCTATTTTGAGGGATCCATATCTGGCAATGCTCACAGGTTATTCTTGGTTCTGCACTCAGGAATCACTCATTGCAAGGGGAACATGGATGTCAGGGATTGAACCTACGTAGGCCCTTCCCTCAGTACTGTTGCTGAGCTTGACTAGTTGTAACAGTGACCACATAGGCTTAGATAAATTTCTGGTCCTTTACAAAAAATGTTCGTTATCCCGTGTTATATCATTAAAACATTGAAGATTTACAATCAAAATGTGGATAACATTCACACAAAAGGGAAATGGTGGGGCCGGAGTGGTGGCGCAAGTGGTAGGGCATTTGCCTTGCACAGACTAACCTAGGATGGACCATGGTTCGATCCCCTGGCATCCCATATGGTCCCCCCAACCCAGGAGCGATTTCTGAGAGCATAGTCAGGAGTAACCCCCGAGTGTCACCAGATGGTCCAAAAAGCCAAAAAAGGGAGGGATGGTTAGGTGAGATTGTAATAATAAATTATGCTGTATTCATGGGGCTGGAGTGATAGCACAGCAGGAGGGCATTTGCCGTCCACACAGCTGATTCATGATGGATGATGGTTCGAATCCCGGCATCCATATGGTCCCCCGAGCCTGCCAGGAGCGATTTCTGACTGCAGAGCCAGGAGTAACCCCTGAGCGCTATTGGGTATGGCCCCCAAACAAACAAACAAACAAAAAAATTTTGCTGTATTCAGGTAGGATTTAACCTGAGAAACTTGAAAGAACCCAGATATCCACTGTTAGAAGATAGGATTATCTCACACAACTGAATAGTATGCAGCAGTCAAGTCACTAGACACATAAAGGTACCAAGTCTATAGGTTGGGTCTTACTGCTTCCATCGTGCAAGTGGAGGCCCTATTAGCTGAAGAGTTGGCTGTGTTTGTTGGTGGCTCAATGCAGGAAGGCTGGCTGGTCTGCTTGGAGAATATTGATGCTATTTCTAGCAAAAAATTTACATCAAAAAGTAACAGGAATGTTAGTAAAGACAGGGTTGAAGAGTGAAGCACTAAGCAAATGATTTCAGGCATTTACTCAAGTCACAATTTCTTGACATCACTAGAAATGGAGAATGGAAAATAATTGGAGGGAAGAAACTACACAATATCTGAGGTGGATTTTGGATTTTTTTTTAAGCTTAATTTTCAAAGATTTGGCCTTCCTTCCTTCCTAGAAGAATAAAAGATGAATAAAAAGAAGAAATAAAATAAAAATTTTCAAAGATTTGTTGCTAGTGCTAACATAAGAACTAGTCACTAATTTTCCCATATTGTTAAGAAACATGAGTACTGAATATCTCCCCCCCAAAAAATGTACCACTTTTTTTGAATGTCACTATTGTGCCAAACAGAGTTGCAGCTAAGAGGAAAGAGTACCTAAACCAGACCTTAGGTAGGGAGTGCTATGAATGGTCTTTTCAGTGATCCATAGGAACAGTATAACTTAAACATCCTGCTCACATGTGTAATAAGGCAGAAAATCACCGCTGTAGAGTCCTGACTGCATCGTTCACATCTGAATCATGTATGCCTGTGATTTTGTTAGGAATTAGTGCTGTCCTGAGTATCAAGATCACAGACATCATATTCATTTTTTCAGACTATCCCTCTATGGAGAACTTTTTAGTCACCCATTTCTTTTCATGCTCCTTGACAAGCTCTACCTAGTATGGAATTCCTTTCTACCTGCAGTACCTTGCCCACTGGCCAGAGTACTTCATTGTTGCAGAAGCGCCTGGTGGAGAGCTCATGGGTTACAGTAAGTATGATACAATGAAGACTTAGGATTGCTTTCAATTGATTTGTTTTAGATTGATAGAAAAATTGGAAGGGAAAGCATGACGACTATAATTTTATTTTCTCTTCAGTCATTTGACCACTCACTCATCTCTTCTGTATCAGTATCAGGGCTAAGATTACAACAGTGAACCAGGCAAACCAGGTCTCAGTCTTCATGAAAAACTTTTTTTTTAAATAATATATTTAAGCACCATGATTACAAACATGTTGGTAGTTGGGTTTCAGTCATAAAAAGAACACCTTCCTTCCTCAATGGAACATTCCCTCCACCAGTGTCCCTCTTCCTCTCCCCCACCCCCCAGACTGTATTCGAGACTGGCATTCTACTTCTCTCATTAACATTGTTAGGATAGTTATTAGTGTAGTTATAGTCTTCTTGAATTTTTTAATTATATGTTGATGTTAAATCTTGGCACAGCGACTAGAGCGCTAGCAGAGGGTAGGATATTTGCCCTGCACACAGTTTTATTTCCTGCACTACATATGGTCCCCTAAGTAAGCCAGGAGAAGTTCTTGAGTGCAGAGTCAGGTGTGCGACCTGAGTACCTCTGGGTATGTCCTCCAAACCAAAAACATTCATCATCATCAAAAAAAAACAAAAAACAAAACAAAAAAAAAACAATCCCCAAATATTTATCATCCAAAAGAACAAGAACAACCAGTGCAGAGGTGATGTAAGGAGAAAGGGATTCTTATTCACCTCTGGTGGGAATGTCAAATGGTGCAGCCTTTTTGGAAAGCAAAGTGCATATTCTTCAAAAAACTAGAAATTGAGTTCCCACATGACCAGAAGTTGTGCTCCTAGGAATATTCTATAGGGCTATATATATACAAAAACTCGTAGAAAAGCCCTCCACATTTCTATGTTCATTGCAGCACTATTCACAATAACCAGAATCTGGAAATAACCCAAGTGACCCAGATGAGTGAATAGAAAAACATAATATGCAGCTATTAGGAAAAATTAAGTCATTTATATATGGGTGGTTATGGAGAGTATTATGCTGAGCAAAAATGAGTCAAAAAGAGAACAACAGACAGAATGATAGCACTCATTTGTGGAATATTAAAAAAAAAAAGTATAATACACAAAAAGACAGTAGAGACAAGGGCCAGGACAACCAATCCATGGCAGGAAGCTTGCCACAAAAAGCAGGGAGTGCAGTTAGTGCAGAGAGAATGGACCACTATGGCAATTATAGTTGGGAACGACCACTCTGGACAAGAACTGAGTGAATTGGGTGCTGAAAGGAGATAAAGTAATGGGCATGATAACCCTTCAGTAGCAAAACTAATATTGCGGGCCCGGAGAGATAGCATAGCGGCATTTGCCTTGCAAGCAGCCGATCCAGGACCAAAGGTGGTTGGTTCGAATCCCGGTGTCCCATATGGTCCCCCGTGCCTGCCAAGAGCTATTTCTGAGCAAACAGCCAGGAGTAACCCCTGAGCACCGCCGGGTGTGACCCAAAAACAAAACAAACAAACAAAAAAAAAACCAAAAAACTAATATTGCAAACTAGGATCTAAAAGAAAAAAAAAAGTCTGTCACAGAGGTAGGCCACAAAAAGGGCAGGGATATTGTAGGAGGACATTGGTGGCTGGAAATAGGCACTGGTGAAGGATGTTAGACATTACATGACTGAAACTCAATCATGAACAATTTTGTAACTATCTCATGATTCATTTACAGAAATTAAAAAAAAAACCAAAAAACATCCACAAGCTACTTGTGGAGAGGGAGGGATAAATCACTTTATTTTAGGGGGGAATTGGATATTTGTGTCTCAGCCAATCAGGTGAGGGCAAAGTAGGGTGTGTTGAGGCTTTTAGAGATTAGGGAAAAACCAGGTGTGGAGAATTAGAGAAAGCAAGGTGTGGGCTCAATGTGTTTAGTTACACGATGGTGTTTTAAGACCAAAAAAAAAAAAATACCCACCTTGACATGACTTATTTGGTACATATTGCACGGTTTATGACATAACTGGATCAGCAACATTACTAACCACAATCTATGGATTGTTTTGGTTCTGTATATACATGCATGCCACATGTATACCCACTCACCCAAAATGTAGTCATTTAAAAAGATGCATACTGTGGGTCTGTGTTCAAATGAAGTGGTTTTAACATAACATTCTTTTAACATTTTTCTAATCCTGATTCTGTAACTAGATCTAACACTGTATTTACAGGTGGGTGACATTCAAATAAATGCACTAATAACCAACAGCTAGATAACCTTAAGTAGTACCTGAAATGAAGACTCACTGTCATTTGTCCTTTATGGTAAAATGGACCAAATTGACCAAACATTACAGCAGAGCTGTGTGTGCGCTTCATCGCCGCGTGAAATCTTGTTGCAGTTATGGGGAAAGCAGAAGGCTCGGTGGCGCGGGAAGAGTGGCATGGCCACGTCACGGCTCTGTCTGTGGCCCCCGAGTTCCGGCGCCTGGGTTTGGCTGCAAAACTCATGGAGTTATTAGAGGAGATTTCAGAAAGGTAAGAAGAGTCTTCTTCATATATCTACTGTGTCCTCCAACCACTTTTTTTATTTTTTTTGTTTTTGGTTCGCACCTGGCAGCGCTCAGGGGTAACTCCTGGCTCTATGCTCAGAAATTGCTCCTGGCAGGCTCGGGGGACCATATGGGATGCCGGGATTCGAATCACCGTCTATCTGCATGCAAGGCAAATGCCCTACCCCCATGCTATCTCTCCGGCCTCCTTAAACAGTTATTTTTAAACAGTTCATTATTTATGGCCTCATTACCTTTTTAGAAAAAATACTTTCACTGATTATTAAATAAGATACACATATGTTGGAGATTCATGGCCTCCTTAGATTTGGAAACAAACTTGATAGAAGCACATGTATCTGTGTTACTGCTTTTTTTGGTTTGTTTTGCTTTTTATTGAATTGTACATTCCAGAAAGTATATTTGGGGACTGTAACCACTGGGAAGGGCTTTAATGCTTTGCACATAATCACTAGATTTGCTAAAACTACATACTACCAAAGAAGAAACCATCATAACCCGAAAAGCCTGTGAGTCAAGTTGTAGGAAAAGGAACTATACCACAGAGCATACCCCTGTATCTACGAAACTGTCATCTATATTTTACTAGGAGAACTTCAAAAAAAGAGGAACTTCCTACAGCTTGACTCAGGCTTTTTGCATTTTAATATATTTACAGACAGATTCCCTTAAGAGTCTCTTAGAGCAGTATACCACTAAAGTTCCCTTTCAGTTTCTAAACCTACATTCCTTTAGAATAGATGCTAAGATTTTTTTGTTTTTGTTTTTTGGCTACGCTCAGGGGTTATTCCTGGCTCCGAGCTTGGAAATGCTCCTGCAGGCTTGAGGGGACCAGACGGGGTCTGTCCTGGGTCAGCCACATGCAAGGCAAACACCCTACCTGCTACTGTGCTATTGCTCCAGACCCAGATACTAAGGTCTTTATTTGTATGGATCAGTACACACATACGCATATCATATTTATTTTAGACATAGTATATAATTCCAAACAAAATTAACAGAGGACAAAGAAATGGAATGACAAAAGTTAGATGAACAGGCATAATTGACAGAAAGCATGAAATAAGATAACTGATCCCAGACAAGTCAGTAGCTCAAACACTGTTAATATAATTGGCTTTGAAGTTAATGACTTCAGTTAAGACTTAAGATTCAAGAACATTATGCTAAGTAAAAGAAAGTTAGGGGCAAGAGGGATAGCACAGCAGGGAGGGCATCTGCCTTGTACACGGTGATCGGTGACCCAGCTTTGATGCATTTCCTAGTGCAGAGCCGGCAGTCACCCCTTAGCACTGCAGGATGTGGCCCAAATATTAAAAAAAAAGGGAAAACACTGAATGTTTCTATATATACAAAGTAATTTACAATAGAATAAATAAAAGTAGAATGGTTGTGTTGAGGAACTATGAGAGAATGGCAAGGGAATCGTTTCTATTATAGACAAATGCAATGATTGGTAACACTACAAGGAAAACCAGACTAATCATAAAGGAAGACGTGAATGACTCTCATATGGATTCAACTGAATGAACTGGTGAACAGCTAATATTTAAACTTAAGAGCCCATCTAAGATCTCTATGACATGTTTTCTTTTTTGGAAGGGGCACCACACCCAGCCATGGCTCTATGCACAGGAATCCCTCCTTGTGGACTTGGGTCCATATGAGATGCTGTGGATAGGCCCAGGGTCAGCCATATGCAAGGCAAGCGACCTACCCACTGTACTATCACTCCAGTCCCACTTTAAAAAAAGGGGTCGAGGGGCCGGAGAGATAGCATGGAGGTAGGGCATTTGCCTTGCATGCAGAGGACAGTGGTTCGAATCTCAGTAACACATATGGTCCCCGAGCCTACCAGTAGCAATTTCTGAGTGTAGAGCCAGGAGTAACCCTGAGTTCTGCCGGGTGTGACCCAAAAACAAAATAACAACAAAAACAAAAAAGCGGGATCGACATGGAGAGATAGTACAGTCATAAGGCTCTTGCATGTGGACAAAGTGGGTTCGATCCCTGGCAACACACAGTTCCCAAGTTTGATAGGAGTGGCTCCTGAGTATAGATCCAGGAGTAAGCCCTGAGCATAGCTAGGTGTGGCCCTAAAGTCAAAATAGATAATAAGACTTGAGACAGGTTCAAAATTCCAAGCTGGCCCCTGCCTTAAAGAATTTCAATGAGGGGCCGGGCAGTGGTGCTAGAGGTAAGGTGCCTGCCTTGCCTGCGCTAGCCTTGGACGGACTGCGGTTCTATCCCCCGGCGTCCCATATGGTCCCCCAAGCCAGGAGCAACTTTTGAGCGAATAGCCAGGAGTAACCCCTGAGCGTCACCGGGTGTGGCCCAAAAACAAAAACAAAAACAAAAAAAGAATTTCAATGAGCGACCAAGGATTATCTTTCTGCAGTGAAAGCTATAACTTTTTTGGCTATACCAAAGAAATGACTGTAAATTCACTTTTATACAAAAAAAAAACCTTTCTCAACTTTTTTTGGGGGGTACAGCGTGGGTGTTTGTAGTGCTGGGGTTAAGTCAAGGTTGGTGTTTTGCAAGGCAAGTGTCTTACACCTGAATTAGATTTCTAGCCCTTAGACTTTGACAATTTAAAGGAAATGCTAGATAGCAGACAATAAAACAAGTAAAACAAAAAAAGTATTAAGAGACTAAACATAAAATGTTTAGAATTTAAAAAATTACAGTTCTAATCAGTATAAATTGTATTTCTAGAACAGTAAAATTTAGAAACTGAAAGGGATCTTTAGTGGTTTACTGCTCTAAAAGATTCTTAAGGGAATCTGCCTATAAATATATTAAAATATAAAAAGCTAATTAACCCCTGCCTGAGTCAAGTTGTAGGAAATTCCTCTTTTTTTTTTTTTATAGTTCTTATAGTAAAATGTAGACGACATATTTCATAGACAGGGTATGCTTTCTGTGGTATAGTTCTTCCTACAGCTTGCCTCACAGGGTTTTCAGGTCATGATGGTTCCTTCTTTGGTAGGACATTAAGAATTTAGGAAAAAGAAAAGCTGTGCAAGATAATCCCTGAAATTTATGGAATTTCATTTAGAGAACTACAGTTGAGAGGAGGAAAACATAGAACAGTACTTGTGAAATATACAGTAAGTACTGTATAGATTATATAGTAATAAATTAAATAAACTCAAATTAGAAATGCCAATTAAATTTGCCCTGAAATACCACTGCATTGTAAGTTTTTTAAAAGTAAAAATATTTGGGGCCGGAGAGATAGCATGGAGGTAAGGCGTTTGCCTTTCATGCAGGAGGTCATCGGTTCGAATCCCGGCATCCCATATGGTCCCCCGTGCCTGCCAGGAGCAATTTCTGAGCCTGGTGCCAGGAATAACCCCTGAGCACTGCCGGGTGTGACCCAAAAACCACAAAAAAAAAAAAAAAAAAAAAAGTAAAAATATTTGATGAACTAAGTACAATGGAAATCACTTCTGTGGTGTAAGATAAGGTGTCATCTGCAGACTGGGAAATAAGCTTTATCTAATGAAGCTGAAGATATGTATACCCCTATGTCCATGAAACATTTTTCCTAGGAGAACTACAAAAATATTCATAAGCAATAGAGTTTGCAATAAAAAATATTGAAATGTTTGTTCCCAGGGCTACATATAGCTTGTATATGTATTTATATATTGAAAGCTTTGTGTGCTAGGCAAAATGAAGATAAAAAGGCTTTAGTCACACTGTATTTCTAAGATGAGCAAAGCACACATACTTACAGTGTGACTTCACTTATATTGAGTTCACAAACGGGATCAATTGAGTCAGGGTTGGAGCCACCAGAGCAAGGGTCTAACCAGGATTGGGGGCCTTTGGGAATGAGACTGGTGTTCCCTCTGGCTACACTGACATTTTTGCTTCAGACTTTATAATTAAATCACTGGATTAATATATGATTAATTTCAAAACAAGGCCTGCCATAAAATACACGGTGATTCTTTAAATCTGGTAACATAATTTTAAATATGCTCATATGTTTTTGAAATTAAAAGCAGAAAGTCACCTTTTTATATGAGATAATTACCAATCCTCAGTAATCAAAATTAATCAGCCCTGTGGCTCTGTTACTATAATTCCTAGTCAAAATCAAAGTACAAGTTTTAAAAGTATTTTCTAGAGGGGCTGGAGAGCTAGCATGGACGTAAGGCGTTTGCCTTGCATGCAGAAGGACGATAGTTCAAATCCCGGCATTCCATATGGTCCCCTTTGTCTGCCAGGGGCGATTTCTGAGTGTAGAGCCAGGAGTAATTCCTGAGCGCTGCCGGGTGTGACCCAAAAACAAAACAAAACAAAACAAAAAGTATTTTGTAATATTTTTTCCCTTTGTACTGAGATAATTACCAATCCTCAGTAATCAAAATTAATTAGCCCTGAGGCCCTGTTACTATAATTCCTAGTCAAAACCAAAGTAAGAGTTTTAAAAGTATTTTCTAGAGTTTCTAATATAATTTTTTCTTTTGTACTGAGATAATTACCAATCCTCAATTATCAAAATTGATCAAGCCCTAATATTAGCCTTGGTACTTGTAATTCTGAGTCAAAGCAAAGGGTTTTTAAAAATACTTTCTAGAGTTTGTTTCTAACCTTTTTCCTTACCTTAAAGGAAGGGTGGATTTTTCGTGGATCTCTTCGTCAGAGTGTCTAACCAGGTCGCAGTCAACATGTACAAGCAGCTGGGCTACAGTGTGTATAGGACCGTCATAGAGTACTATTCAGCCAGCAACGGGGAGCCTGACGAGGATGCCTATGGTAAGCTCCTGTGGCAGAACTGCCATGAGGGAGTGGAAACATTGCTGTTCTTTCTTATGGATGGAAAAATTCTATTTGGAAATAAATTCAAACCAATAGTATTACTTGGACTTTGGTTTGGGGTCTTTTTAACTTCCTTTAACCTGTCTTGTCCAAACCTGCTGCTATTTAACTTAGTTAACTAGATAATGGTGAATTCCTGCTAATCACTGTTTTATCACATTACAGGCAGCATGTTATTTTATGAAGTGCGTTTTTGCTTTTAGTTTTGATTTTCAGGTCATACCCAGTGGTACTTAGAAATTGCTTCTGGCAGGCTCGGGGACCATATGGGATGCTGGGGATCAAACCTGGATTGGCTGCATGCAAGGCAAACATCCTACCCACTGTGATATTGCTCCAGCCTCACAAAGATTCTTTTAAAAGATCATTTCTATAAAGAGCTAAGTTCCCAGCTGAAGTTTGGTTATATATTAATGGGAGCTTCTGGTGAAAGTTGGGGTATAAAACAAAAATATCTCTCTGGGGGCTTTGCTTAGATTGTAAAATTTGTTTAGCGTATTTTAGTATTTTGTATACTTATGTTCTGCTTTGCTTCCTAACAGACATGAGGAAAGCCCTTTCCAGAGACACTGAGAAGAAATCCATCATACCATTACCTCATCCCGTGAGGCCTGAAGATATTGAATAACCATGAGCAGTGGTTCTTAGGCTGAATTTTCACTGGATGATTTTGGAATTCTGTTAGGAGAAAAATAATCAATTAGTCTTAAAGACTTCAGGAAAACATAGGTTAAAAAACTTAGTTTTGTCTCATTTCTAATTAGCAATATATCTATGATAGCTGTTCACAGAAATAAGATTTCAGAAAGACAGGTAGGGAATCATTGCACTATCCTGATTAATAAAATTTACTCTATGCTAGGGAAAAAACTTGCTCCAGTCTCCTCAGTTCTGTGCCTGAGAACCACTGCTGCGTATATAGATTTTATTTTGTATTGAAATGTTAGAGCTTTAAGAGCATATATGAAATGTATAAATCTAAGATGTATAATAAAATGCATTGTTGACTCAATGTTTTGTGGACATGTTATTTATAAAACTGAATTGGGACTGAGGAATGTCATTTCGGTTATTTCTCTTAGATATTTATTTATGTGCCAAGCATTTTTTTTTTTTTTTTTTTTTGGTTTTTGGGCCACACCCGTTTGACGCTCAGGGGTTACTCCTGGCTATGTGCTCAGAAATCGCCCCTGGCTTGGGGGGACCATATGGGACGCTGGGGGATCGAACCATGGTCCGTTCCTTGGTAGAGCTTACAAGGCAGACACCTTATCTCTAGCGCCACCTTCCCGGCCCCGTGCCAAGCATTTTTAAGTGCTTTCTTCAAAGTCCGTTCTTTGTATACATAAAATCATCCTTTTTTTTAGCGCCCATTTTATACAGTTCTTCCCAGTTTCTTTTCATATTGCTAGATAGGCCTAATTATATATTAATAAACATAGTTTACTAAAAGTCCTGCCAATAGTACACTGGGTAAGGCATTTGTTTTGCAAGCAGCCAACTACCCAGATTTGATACTCAGGTGCCATATGGTTCCGAGTACCACCAGTGTGATCCCTGAACAGAGTCCTAAGTAGCCTCAAACTAAAAAGATGCTTTAGTTGTTTTTTGTTTCTGGGCCACACTCAATGGTGCTCAGGGGTTACTCCTGGTTCTGTGCAGAAATCATACTTGGCAGGCTTGGGGGACCATATGGAATGTCAGGTATCAAACCCAGGTCGCTGAGTGCAAGGCAAACGCCCTACCTGTTGTGCTATCACTCTGGACCAGATAATTTTTTTTGGGGGGGTCACACCCAGCAGCGCTCAGAGGTTACTCCTGGTTCTATGCTCAGAAATCGATCCTGGCAGGCTTGGGGGAACCACATGGGATGCTGGGATTCGAATCACTGTCCTGCATGCAAAGCAAACGCCTCACCTCCATGCTATCTCTCCTGCCCCCAGATAATTTTTTTAAACAGGGAAGGCCCCCTCCTGATATCTAAATTAAGGTCATAACTAGATTATAAGAATTATAGATCAACCACTTACTTTTTGGAGGGCAGGGGGCACAATTAGCAGTGCCATTGATGGAATCCAGGGCCCTTGCATGCCGAGCATGCATCCAAGGGCAACATATGCCAAAATATGTTTTCATCTATTGTCTTCATCATTGTAATAATCTGAAAACAATCCAGTGAGAAACAAGATAAAACCCACAGAAATGATTATTTTAAAGTGTTTACTTTGGAAATGATCTATTTTGATGGACTTGAAGGTGAGTTGGGTAGTCCTTTACATTCTCCCAAGATAATTTTACACTAATATGCTAGATATTTGTTGAATATGATCATCAGTTTTTCATAAGCAGGGGCCGAAGTGATATCCATTGGTACTCTTAGTAGAAATAATTCTGTTAAGTTTAGGAACATGCATGGCTTATTGGTAGTTCATATGTATGAAAGGCTCTAAGTATAAAGTTTTTATTACTAAGACAACCTTATTTTTCATATTTATTTGAACATGGGATATACTTTTTTTTTCACAGTATGTGTTAGAAATTCTCAAATGAAACCACTAGAGAATTAAGTTTGGAAAACAGCATCATCAAAATTCAACAAAGCTCTCTGTTAAAAACAAACCACCCAATCTTGTTCAGAAAGTTATTTTCCAAGTAATATTCTCAAAAGCACTTAGCTAAGTGCTACCTTTTAAGAAGGCAATCGTTAGCATATTCACATCAAAGGAATAAACTGCTACAAAATTACTGAGCAATACTATGTGTGTGGTATATTCCTTTTATTATTTAATCTTCAAAAGAACTCTAGCTCACTTTATGAATGAGTAAATTGAAAATAAAAGGTAAATTATGATAACACTAAGTGGCAGAGCTGAGACACAGTTCAGGTTATGTTCAGTGTGACAAGACAAGAAAAGCTATGACTTTCATGAGAATGCATAAAATGCTACAAGCATGAGATCAGGCAACTACATTACAATGGAATTTAACTTCAAAACTGCTTAGAAAAGATTCAAAAGCTTGCTGTTTCACCTAATATAGTGTAATCTAAAAGAGAGTTCTTAAATAGATCCTCTAATGCAGGGATCTCAAACTCGTGGCCCACGGGCCATCTGCAGCCCTCTGTACAACATTTTGTGGCCCTGCCCTAGAGGAATCTTTTTTTATTTTGTTTTAGTTGTTTGGGTCACACCTCCCAATGTTCAAGGCTTACTACTGACTTTGCACTCAAGGATCACCCCGACTTCGCCTCCTGCGGCTCCCAGGTAAATTGAGTTTGAGACCCCTGCATTAGAGTCTAATGCATGATATCAGTATAACAATGTTTGGACTAGTTAAAAAAAAAAGTCCACCAGTTTAACAAATTTTCTTTACTTGCCATACCCAAAACAGACCCAAAAGTGTTTTGAGAGTACTATGAAAAGTAGTTGCCAAAGATTTCAATATATTTGTCATTCGTAATATAAACAAAAACTGTACAGGAATCCTGAAAGTTCCAAATCATTTATAAAAGTAAAAAAATATTTTCTCAATCTGAACAAAAGATCAGGATTCACTCTCATCAATGTCTTTTTCTGGATCTTGCTCAGAAGCTTCCTTTTCCTGTTGCTGTTTCTTCCAAAGTTTAGCCATGGCCAGCAGCTTAAGGTTGGGTTGGTTGGCAGCATCTTCTGGAAAGATGTAATCATAATATTCTTCCCAGCCTGCATCAGACTACAGAAAATAAATAAAAAATAAACCACAACATTAAAAAGATAGCTAATTAAGGCTGAAATGTTTTGCCTAAAACTGGGGAATTTTTCTTTGAAAACAGTTCAAATTTAACTTGTTTTCATTTTATCACAGTATGATGGTATACTATAGAAAGGTGAAAGGTCAGGCCTTAAAGACTGACAATGAGATAATGGCTCATTCTCTTGGACTGGTGTTGTGATTAATTCACTAGAGAGCAAAAATCTTGGGGAAAAAATCCTGCAAACATCGAAAAAGTACAGTCCCAGTCAACCAAGAAGATATTAAGTGTCTACAACTCTTCTGCAAACTGTCTTCATATTTTAATATTATGTATCTGTGAAACACACTCATCTGTACATTTCTGACTCCCCATCCTTATATCTTTACCTGTGATCTCTTATTTTACTCTCTAGTTTCAGCTTCCACCACTATTTGCTCCTGGCAGGCTCGGGGACCATATGGATTACTGGGATTTGAACCACTGGCCTTGCCTTTGCATGCAAGGCAAACAGCTTACCTCCATACTATTTCTCCGGCCCCACTATTTGCTTTTTATAGCCTTGTTGGCAGGTGTCTTCCAATCTAAATTTCTTGAGAATATCTACAGGAGATCCCAGTGAAGGATGTAAGTCTTCCTATAATCTACAATGCCTTCTCTGATTGGGCCCTTTCTAAAAGGTAAGCTTTACTGACCTTCACATCAACTTCCTGCTCAATGCCCAGAAATATCAATTCCTGAGGAATCTAGAACCAACCATTACTAAGGCACCATCATCAATCCCCTTCTATTCTCCACTTACGGGCAGACCATAGTAGTTTCTGTAATTGTCAAACTGTCACCCTAAAGTCTTAGTATCTATTCCCATTCTCAGATCACAAATGTGCCAATTAAAAGTATAAAATTCAAACTGAGCTGTACTTGTGTTATCAGGTACTTGAACTATCAAGTCCAAGGCTAATTCTTACCCCATCATCAGCCTGGACCTTCCTCCTTTTCTTGACTTTCTCTGGCATGAGTTTGTCTACTCTTTCTTTATCAGCTCCAGTTCCAAACTCATCTTCAAAGCTTCTCCATGATTCCAGCAGCATCAATCTCTCTTCCTTTTCTTCACAGTTTCGCATACTTTTGTTGGCTTCTTCATAAATTTGTCTACATTTAGCCAAGCTTCCTTCCTTCCCTGAAGATAACTCAAACTGTGCGAAGCTAATCCATACCTATGGAAGAAACCAGAATCAAATTAATCATGTAATTCAAAAGACTACGATAATGAAAATAAAACTAATTTCTTGTAGATGATATCTACACTGTGTTCATCCTTGTTTTAAGAATATAAAACTATTTTCCTTTCTTTTATTGGGGGCGGGGGGAATAGTTGGGCCACACAGAAGCACTTAGAAGTTACTCCTGGCTCTGTGCTTTGAAATCACATCTGGCAGGCTTAGGGACCATATGGGATGATGATGAACCCAGGTCAGCTGTGTGCATCGCAAAATGGCCTATCTGCAGTTTTATTGTTCTGGTTCCGACCCCTCTTCCTTTTTTTTTTTTTTTAGCGGGGGAGGCTAAAGAAGTGATTCAGGACTTACTCTGGCTCAGTGCTCAGAGATCACTTTTGGTGGGCTCTAAAACCATATAGGGTTCTGGAGTCTGAACTCAGGTAGGACACATGCAATGCAAGCGGCTTATCAAAGCTGTGCTATCTCTCTGGTCTCCAATATCAATTATTTTAATAGATTAATGTTGAAGTAGGTTTTTTTTTTGGGGGGGTGGTCACACCTGATGATGGTCAGGGCTTACTCCTGGCTCTGTACTCAGATTATGCTTGGTCAGGGGACCATGGGGGTGATTGAGGCTTGAGCCTGGATCGACAGCATATTAGGCAAATGTCCTACTCACTTTACTACTGCTCCAGTCCCACTTTTTAATTGAAGTGTGTAGATAAATTGACTCATTGCAAATGCGAAATTCATAAAAATTTCAAGTTATTCAAGGATTCAAGTTTTTAATTTCTTTTTTTACAAGTATTACTCAGTTGTTTTTATCTTTTCCCTTTATTTTGAATCATTGAATTTCAAAATTAAAAAGTTATTCATGATTGCATTTCAGTCATACAGTGTTCTAACACCAATCCCTTTACCAGTGTTTACTTCCTTCCACCAATGTCCCTAGTTTTTCTCTTCTTGCAGTCTGCCTTTACAGCAGGCATTTTATACCTACTCTCAAATCTTTTTTCATTTTCTTGTTTTTAGAGTCACATCCAGCAGTGCTTGGGGGTTACTTCTGGCTCTGTGCTCAAGAAATCATTCTTGGCAGGCACAGGTGACCATATGGGATGCTGGGATTCGAACCACCGTCTGTCCTGAATCAGCTATGTGCAAGGCAAATGCCCTACTGCTGTGCCATCTCTCCGGTCCTTACTTTCAGTTTTATTTTTTTTTCCTTTGGTTTTTGGGCCACACCCGGCGGTGCTCAGGGGTTACTCCTGGCTGTCTGCTCAGAAATAGCTCCTGCAGGCACGGGGGACCATATGGGACACCGGGATTCGAACCAACCACCTTTGGTCCTGGATCGGCTGCTTGCAAGGCAAACACCACTGTGCTATCTCTCTGGGCCCACTTTCAGTTTTCTGAGGCAGTTTACTTCTTCTTTTTTTTTTTTTTTATAATTTTTTTTAATTTAAACACCTTGATTACATACATGATTGTGTTTGGGTTTCAGTCATAAAAGGAACACCACCCATCACCAGTGCAACATTCCCATCACCCAAGTCCCATATCTCCCTCCTCCCCACCCAACCCCCGCCTGTATCCTAAACAGGCTCTACATTTCCCTCATACATTCTCAATATTAGGACAGTTCAAAATGTAGTTATTTCTCTAACTAAACTCATCACTCTTTGTGGTGAGCTTCCTGAGGTGAGCTGGAACTTCCAGCTCTTTTCTCTTTTGTGTCTGAAAATTATTATTATCAGGGTGTCTTTAATTTTTCTTAAAACCCATAGATGAGTGAGACCATTCTGCGTTTTTCTCTCTCTCTCTGACTTATTTCACTCAGCATAATAGATTCCATGTACATCCATGTATAGGAAAATTTCATGACTTCATCTCTCCTGACAGCTGCATAATATTCCATTGTGTATATGTACCACAGTTTCTTTAGCCATTCGTCTGTTGAAGGGCATCTTGGTTGTTTCCAGAGTCTTGCTATGGTAAATAGAGCTGCAATAAATATAGGTGTAAGGAAGGGGTTTTTGTATTGTATTTTTGTGTTCCTAGGGTATATTCCTAGCAGTGGTATAGCTGGATCGTATGGGAGCTCGATTTCCAGTTTTTGGAGGAATCTCCATATCGCTTTCCATAAAGGTTGAACTAGACAGCATTCCCACCAGCAGTGGATAAGAGTTCCTTTCTCTCCACATCCCCGCCAACACTGTTTATTCTCATTCTTTGTGATGTGTGCCATTCTCTGGGGTGTGAGGTGGTATCTCATCGTTGTTTTGATTTGCATCTCCCTGATGATTAGTGATGTGGAACATTTTTTCATGTGTCTTTTGGCCATGTGTATTTCTTCTTTGTCAAAGTGTCTGTTCATTTCTTCTCCCCATTTTTTGATGGGGTTAGATGTTTTTTTCTTGTAAAGTTCTGTCAGTGCCTTGTATATTTTGGAGATTAGCCCTTTATCTGATGGGTATTGGGTGAATAGTTTCTCCCACTCAGTGGGTGGCTCTTGTATCGTGGGCACTATTTCCTTTGAGGTGCAGAAGCTTTTCAGCTTAATATATTCCCATCTGTTAATCTCTGCTTTCACTTGCTTGGAGAGTGCAGTTTCCTCCTTGAAGATGCCTGTAATGTCCTGGAGTGTTTTGCCTATGTGCTGTTCTATATATCTTATGGTTTTGGGGCTGATATCGAGGTCTTTAATCCATTTGGATTTTACCTTTTACATGATGTTAGCTGGGGGTCTAAGTTTAATTTTTTGCAAGTGGCTATCCAATTGTGCCAACACCACTTGTTGAAGAGGCTTTCCCTGCTCCATTTAGGATTTCCTGCTCCTTTATCAAAAATTAGATGGTTGTATCTCTGGGGAACATTTTCTGAGTATTCAAGCCTATTCCACTGATCTGAGGACCTATCCTTATTCCAATACCATGCTGTTTTGATAACTGTTGCTTTGTAGTACAGTTTAAAGTTGGGAAAAGTAATTCCTCCCATATTCTTTTTCCCAATGATTGCTTTAGCTATTCGAGGGTGTTTATTGTTCCAAATGAATTTCAAAAGTGTCTGATCCACTTCTTTGAAGAATGTCATGGGTATCTTTAGAGGGATGGCATTAAATCTGTATAATGCCTTGGGGAGTATTGACATTTTGATGATGTTAATCCTGCCAATCCATGAGCAGGGTATGCGTTTCCATTTCCGTGTGTCCTCTCTTATTTCTTGGAGCAGAGTTTTATAGTTTTCTTTGTATAGGTCCTTCACATATTTAGTCAAGTTGATTCCAAGATATTTGAGTTTGTGTGGCACTATTGTGAATGGGGTTGTTTTCTTAATGTCCATTTCATCCTTATTACTATTGGTATATAGAAAGGCCATTGATTTTTGTGTGTTAATTTTGTAGCCTGCCACCTTGCTATATGAGTCTATTGTTTCTAGAAGCTTTTTGGTCAAGTCTTTAGGGTTTTCTAAGTAGAGTATCATGTCATCTGCAAACAGTGAGAGCTTGACTTCTTCCTTTCCTATCTGGATTCCCTTGATATCCTTTTCTTGCCTAATCGCTATAGCAAGTACTTCCAGTGCTATGTTGAATAGGAGTGGTGAGAGAGGACAGCCTTGTCTTGTGCCAGAATTTAGAGGGAAGGCTTTCAGTTTTTCTCCATTGAGGATAATATTTGCCACTGGCTTGTGGTAGATGGCCTTCACTATATTGAGAAAGGTTCCCTCCATTCCCATCTTGCTGAGAGTTTTGATCAAGAATGGGTGTTGGACCTTATCAAATGCTTTCTCTGCATCTATTGATATGATCATGTGGTTTTTATTTTTCTTATTATTGATGTTGTGTATTATGTTGATAGATTTACGGATGTTAAACCAGCCTTGCATTCCTGGGATGAAACCTACTTGATCGTAGTGGATGATCTTCTTAACGAGGCATTGAATCCTATTTGCCAGGATTTTGTTGAGGATCTTTGCATCTGCATTCATCAGTGATATTGGTCTGTAATTTTCTTTTTTGGTAGCGTCTCTGTCTGGTTTAGGTATCAAGGTGATGTTGGCTTCATAAAAGCTATTTGGAAGTGTTTCTGTTTGTTCAATTTCATGAAAGAGTCTTGCCAAGATTGGCAGTAGTTCCTCTTGGAAAGTTTGATAGAATTCATTAGTGAATCCATCTGGACCTGGGCTTTTGTTTTTCGGCAGACATTTGATTACTGTTTTAATTTCATCATTGGTGATGGGGGTGTTTAGATATGCTACATCCTCTTCATTCAACCGTGGAAGATTATAAGAGTCCAAGAATTTATCCATTTCTTCCAGGTTCTCATTTTTAGTGGCGTAGAGTTTTTCAAAGTAGTTTCTGATTACCCTTTGAATCTCTGTCATATCAGTAGTGATCTCTCCTTTTTCATTCCTGATACGAGTTATCAAGTTTCTCTCTCTCTCTTTCTTTGTTAGGTTTGCCAGTGGTCTATCAATCTTGTTTATTTTTTCAAAGAACCAACTTCTGCTTTCGTTGATCTTTCGGATTGTTTTTTGAGTTTCCACTTCGTTGATTTCTGCTCTCAGCTTTGTTATTTCCTTCTGTCTTCCTATTCTTGGGTCCTTTTGTTGAGCATTTTCTAGTTCTATTAGCTGTGTCATTAAGCTACTCAGGTAAGCTCCTTCTTCCTTCCTGATGTGTGCTTGCAAAGCTATAAATTTTCCTCTCAGTACTGCTTTTGCTGTGTCCCATAAGTTCTGAGAGTTTGTGTCTTTATTGTCATTTGTTTCCAGGAACCTTTTGATTTCCTCCTTGATTTCATCTCGGACCCACTGGTTATTGAGCATGAGGCTGTTTAACTTCCAGGTGTTAAAGTGTTTCTTCTGAGTCCCTTTGGAGTTCACAAATAATTTCAGAGCCTTGTGGTCAGCAAAGGTAGTCTGCAAAATTTCTATCCTCTTGATCTTATGGAGGTATGTTTTATGTGCCAGCATGTAGTCTATCCTGGAGAATGTCCCATGTACATTGGAGAAGAATGTGTATCCAGGTTTCTGGGGATGGAGTGTCCTATATATATCCACTAGGCCTCTTTCTTCCATTTCTCTCCTCAGGTCTAGTATATTCTTGTTGGGTTTCAGTCTGGTTGACCTGTCCAGTGTTGACAAAGCCGTGTTAAGGTCCCCCACAATTATTGTGTTGTTGTTGATATTATTTTTCAGATTTGTCAACAGTTGTATTAAATATTTTGCTGGCCCCTCATTCGGTGCATATATGTTTAGGAGAGTGAATTCTTCCTGCTCTACTTACCCCTTGATTAATATAAAATGTCCGTCTTTGTCCCTTACAACCTTCCTGAGTATAAAGTTTGCATTATCTGATATTAGTATGGCCACTCCAGCTTTTTTATGGGTGTTGTTTGCTTGGATAACTTTTCTCCAGCCTTTTATTTGAGTCTATGTTTGTTCTGACTATTCAGGTGCGTTTCTTGTAGGCAGCAGAAGGTTGGATTGAGTTTTTTGATCCATTTAGCCACTCTGTGTCTCTTAACTGGTGCATTTAGTCCATTGACGTTGAGAGAAAGAATTGTCCTGGGATTTAACGCCATCTTTATTTCAAAATTTGGTGTGTCTTTTGGGTAGTCTTGTCTTAGATTAGGTCTTTCAGTTTTTCTCTTAAGACTGGTTTTGTGTCTGTGAAGTTTCTGAGCTGTTTTTTGTCTGTGAAACCATGTATTCTTCCATCAAACCGGAAAGTGAGTTTTGCTGGGTATAGTATTCTGGGTGAAGCATTCATTTCATTCAGTCTTGTCACAATATCCCACCACTGCTTTCTGGCATTGAGCGTTTCTGGTGACAGGTCTGCTGTAAATCTCAGGGAAGCTTGCTTGAACATGATTTCCCCTTTGGATCTTGCTGTTTTCAGAATTCTGTCTCTATCTGTGGGATTTGTCATTGTGACTAGGATGTGTCTTGGGGTGGTTTTACTGGGGTCTCTTTTGGTTGGTACTCTTCGGGCATGCAGGATTTGATCACATATATTCTTTAGCTCTGGAAGTTTCTCTTTAATGATGTTCTTGACCATTGATTCTTCCTGGAAATTTTCTTCCTGGGTCTCTGGGACTCCAATGATTCTTAAGTTGTTTCTGTTGATCTTATCATAGACTTCTATTTTCGTCTGTTCCCATTCTTTGACTAATTTTTCCATTGTCTGCTCATTTGCTTTAAGTTTTTTGTCCAATCTCTCCTGCTGTATGGAATTGTTATGTATCTCATCTTCCACAGCACCAAGTCTATTCTCAGCTTCTGATACCCTGTCCCAGAGCTTATCCATTTTGTCATTCACTTCGTTTACTGACTTTTTCAGTCCTGTTAGTTGGCATGTTATTTCAGTTTGGAGTTTTGTCATTTCTGCCTTCATATTTTCTTGGTTCTTATTAGTGTTCTGTTCAACTCGATCCATGGTTTCTTGGAGTCTGTTGAGCACCTTCCATATTGCTAGTCTAAAGTCCTTATCTGAGAGGTTGATTAGTTGTTCAGTCATTATCTGGTCCTCAGAATTGTCATCTTCATTCTCTATGTCTGATGCTGGCCTGCGTTGTTTCCCCATTGTCACACTTGTATTGTGGGTTTTTCTACGTGTTGTGGTGGTATTCATTGTCTATATGATGTAGGCAGCACACTCCTCTGGCTCCTCCCTTTCTGGATGGGCTGACTTGCCTCTAAGGGAGGGGAGTCCTCCGTGGATGAAGCCTCACACTGGGTCAAATCTTAGGCCCGAGCATGCAACAGAGAAGACAGTCCAGAGAGAAATGTTTGCTTCTGTGATATAGCGCCGTTCTTAGTGTGATTTTTCCTTCTTGTTGCAATGGAGTTCTTTCCTTAGAAAGAGTGCACGCCACGTAGCAAAGCGGAGCGGCCGTGCTCCTCTGAGCCTCTTTTTGCCCCACTCGCAAGAGTTTCACGCAAGAGGACAGTAGACAGACATAGACAGGTCACACTCACAGTCTTTCACAGTTGAGCCCCACTGGGCCAGTGTACTTTCGCGGATTTTCCCCGCCTGGTGTCACACACAGGGAGCCAGCTCTTGCAAAGCTTAGCCGGTTTTTATGCTCTGAAGTCCCTCCCTGAAAATGGCGTCTGGGCGAGCGAGGTTTCTGGAGGCTCTTTTTGCCCCACTCGCAAGAGTTTCACGCAAGAGGACAGTAGACAGACATAGACAGGTCACACTCACAGTCTTTCACAGTTGAGCCCCACTAGGCCAGTGTACTTTCGCGGATTTTCCCCGCCTGGTGTCACACACAGGGAGCCAGCTCTTGCAAAGCTTAGCCGGTTTTTATGCTCTGAAGTCCCTCCCTGAAAATGGCGTCTGGGCGAGCGAGGTTTCTGGAGGCTCTTTTTGCCCCACTCGCAAGAGTTTCACGCAAGAGGACAGTAGACAGACATAGACAGGTCACACTCACAGTCTTTCACAGTTGAGCCCCACTGGGCCAGTGTACTTTCGCGGATTTTCCCCGCCTGGTGTCACACACAGGGAGCCAGCTCTTGCAAAGCTTAGCCGGTTTTTATGCTCTGAAGTCCCTCCCTGAAAATGGCGTCTGGGCGAGCGAGGTTTCTGGAGGCTCTTTTTGCCCCACTCGCAAGAGTTTCACGCAAGAGGACAGTAGACAGACATAGACAGGTCACACTCACAGTCTTTCACAGTTGAGCCCCACTGGGCCAGTGTACTTTCGCGGATTTTCCCCGCCTGGTGTCACACACAGGGAGCCAGCTCTTGCAAAGCTTAGCCGGTTTTTATGCTCTGAAGTCCCTCCCTCAGCAGTTTACTTCTATATTCAATTAGGTGTCTAAAATAGTCTTAAAACTTGCAAGTATTTTTACTTAATCCATGCTCTACAAATTATTCACACACACGACAAATATTGACCTTATTTAAGATTTAACAATCTAGAGTCATGAGAATCAGGTTAAAAGAAAGTAATTTGGGCCCGGAGAGATAGCACAATGGCGTTTGCATTGCAAGCAGCCGATCCAGAACCAAAGGTGGTTGGTTTGAATCCCGGTGTCCCATATGGTCCCCTGTGTCTGCCAGGAGCTATTTCTGAACAGACAACCAGGAGTAACCCTTGAGCACCGCCAGGTGTGGCCCAAAAACCAAAAAAAAAAAAAAAAAAAAAAAGAAAGTAATTTAAAATAAAATTAAAAAAAAACAAACAACAAGTTATGATTCAAATGCTGCGATTCAAGTAAAACCCAATTTATAAAGCCAGGCTACCTTGACGTGTTGTGTCCGCTGAAGCAATCGCCGGTAAAGATTTCGTGTTCTTTCAGTTTCTTCCTGCTCAATTTCAAAATCAATATAGGATTTCCAAAGCACCTGAGAGAAATAACCCAATAGGTTAGTCTTGACAATCAAAGAGCAACCAGTCCTTACGATAAGCCATCCCACCTTAGGATATCTAGGAACCCAGGACTTCTATGAATAAGTAAAGAACAGAAGACATATGGATAGAAATAGTGGCAACTACATGCTGCCCCAAAATTGACTAGGACTTTTAATTATGAGATAAAAAAGATTCAAATTTTTATTGGGATTTTAAAATGCTGTATTATTATTCAATTCTTCATGGCACTGTAACTGTACTGTCCTATACAATTAAAATACTTGGGAGAAAACAGGCAAGGATAGTATTTACCATTGATATGAGCTCAATTCAGTATAGCTTGTTAGGTACAATGATGAGTAAGATGAGTTCTGGACACCTAGAAGCTGACAGGTGAGGAGGTGAAGTTGACTAATGGCACCAGTAACATATAAAGCCCTGTCTTACAGTCATAAATGCAGTCAGTGGGCCCAAAACATTAAATGAATACTGGGTCCCTTACAAAATGGCTCATGCTATTCAAATTGGCCCTAACTGTGGCCTAGTGCCATCTTGTGGCTCCAGTTTAAATACCAAGAGATATTTCCAGAACATCCTATTTAGTTAGGGACTCTTCAAATATCAGAGTGGGAGTTGGATTGCTTTCCTCTATCTCCTTTTCTTTCCAAATGAGACTGCGTGATATATCTATTCCTTTTTGTGTCCAAACCCATTACTGTTCTGTTTGAGAATAGGAGAAGAGTGACAACTAACCCCATTATGTTCCAGTTCATTCTAACTGTCTGGTTACTTGAGAAAGGGGTGCTTTGAAGCCCTAATCTGAATGAAAAAAGACTGCAGGTTAGTTAAGACTATTTTATGCTCTAAAAAGCATATACTTCTAAATAGTTATTAGAAATCCTTCTAGAGAACACCTAAAAAAGATCATGTTCAACTCAAGGTCCTCACCTCGGGCATATCTAAGCGTGGCTGACTGATGGCTAACTCGTAGATTGCCCGGGCTCTCTCAATATCACCAAGGATTGTCTCTAATTCTGCAAATTTAATCCACGAGGTACAGTTTTCAGGTCCAAATTCCAAGAACTTTTCATAAAGCTTTCGGCATCGGTCAAATTCTCGAAGCTGTAGCTCCAATTCTATGTACCCTTTAAATAACTTGTTCTTTGGACATTTACCTATTGATGTTCCCTGGAAAATAAAATGAATAAAATCATTGTGATAACTTGATGGATTCAACCTCTACAGATACTGTTGAACAATTCTAGAAGCTGTTTCCTGCTGAGCAAGAACCTGGCAGAAAAAAAAAACACGGCAAATTATTATTTCCATTGGGGGTACCACATTGTTCAGTCCTCTCTTTATAAGGCCAAAATAAATAAATATTCAGCTGTAGAGAGGAACAGTGTCCACTTTTGTCTATTAGTTTGGGGACCTTCACCAGTGTCCCCAACTTCTTTCCTGCCCTTCCTCCACCTGTCTCTATGCAGATATTTTTCATCTCTCTTTATTCTTTTTTTTTTCCTTTTAGGCACTGTGGTTTACAGTATTGTAAAACAAACTTTAAGAAGTTATGCAACATAAATATATTCTTTCTTTCTTCTTTTTGATGTTTGGGCCACACCTAGTGGCGCTCAGAGGTTATTTCTGGTTCTGTGCTCAGAAGTCACTTCTGGCAGGTTTGGGGGACCATACGGGATGCTGGGGATCAAACCCAGTACATCCCAGGTTGGCAGCGTGTAAGGCAAATGCTATACCACTATGCTATCATGCTGGCCCCAGGGTCTGTATATTTCTTATGTGTTCCTATACTGATCCTGTTAAGAAATGTTTATTTTTAGGACACATTCAACATTGCTCAGTGCAATGCGTACTTAGGGATCACTCCTGGCTGAACTCAGAGGACAGAATGAGATGTTAAAGATAAAATTAAGTGGTATGTATGCATGGTAAGTGATCTACTTGCTGTACTATCTCTTGACCCTTCCATTAAAAAATCTTTTTTAAAAAATATATTTATTGATTGATTGGATTTTTTTGGCCACACCCAGCAGTGCTTAGGGTTATTCCTGGTTCTGCACTCAGAAATCGGCCCTGGCAGGCTGAGGGACCATATAGGTACTGGGAAATGAACCAGGTCCCTCCCAGGTCGGCCGCATGCAAGGCATACGCCCTACCTCTGTGCTATCTCTCCAGACTCCACTAAGAAATCTTAATGAGAGCTGGAATATGGCTCAAGTGGAAAAACACATGCCGTGCATGTGCAAAGACCCGTGGCTCTATCTCTGGCATTCATGGCACCTGAGTACCATTAGCTCCTAATCACCTCCAGTATGAGTCTATGCAAAGAAAAAAAATCAGAACAACTGTTAAGTAAGAAGTGTGATTAATACACCAAAACTTTGTTCAAGATTAGCCTACTAAGTTCTAATTCTATAGAAAAGTCTGGTCACTACTAAATTTCAAATGCTAAAGTAGAATGTTCATTTCCCAAGCAAATAAGAATAAATTATTTGGGGCTGCGCTAGGGAGATAACACTGCAGTAGGGTCTTTGTCTACATGAGGCTACCACAGATTCAATCCCTAGCACTCCATCTGGTACCGTGACCCTGCCAGGAGTGATCCCTGAATGCAAAGCCAGGAGTAAACTCCAAACACTGCAAGGTGTTGGATGTCCCCAGGCCCGAAAGGGATACATTACCACCCAATAAGTCCTCAAAGACCATGTGTTTTCTAACATGTCTTGAGTTATAAAGGAATTCTAAGAACTAGACAACTGTGATAATGATGATTCTGATTTCTCTTATAAAACTTAATGATGTGGGGTGGGAGCGATAGCACAGTGGTAAGGCATTTGCCTTGCATGTGGTCAATACAGGATGGACCCTGTTTCGAATCCCGGCATCCCATATGGTCCCCAAGCCTGTTAGGAGTGACTTCTGAGCACAGAGCTGGAGTAACCGGAGTGCTGACGGGTGTGATCCCAAAACAAAACAAACAAACAAACAAAAAAAACCTTAATGATGCATCATGAATCTTTACTTACCAAAGCTCTTCTGGCAAAGGGCAAATTTTTCTGTCTAATTTCAAATTGTGCATATAATAACCACATTTTGGCAAACGTGAACTAGAAAACAAAAGTTTAAGACATGTATTTATGGTAAGTCAAATCATTGTATATAATTAACAAAAGGTCCTTAGAAAGTTGGTTTTCCTAAAACATAACATCCAACCCTAAATTCTACAACTTTAACATCTGCGTCATCCACCTATCACTTACTAATAAATCCATACAAATATACAATTAAGGTATTTATGGCAGAAAACAGTTTATTTTTTCCAGGGTGCTTAGTAGAGGAAAATGGTCAGCTGAATACTGTCTTCCTAAATATCACAAGTCAAAGAAGCACCTTTAAACAAGTATACCTTTTTGTGTGGAATTAGTTCCAAAGATGCTTGATACACCTGTCTTGTCCTCTCGGGATCCTGCAATAGGTGAGAAATTTTCACAAAATTATTAAGGTGTATACTAATTTTATTAATATGAGGGATGGGGTACACTTCCAACAATGAATGTTTCCACAATTTTTGCTGTTTTCAAGTCTTGATTCCATTTATGATCTAAAGCACAAAACCTATAGGTATCAACAAATCATCAAACTAGTCATAGAACTAACTGAGGGTGTCTGTTAACTTTAAAGGCTTTTAAAAATGTTTTTTTTTTTGGTAGCAAAAAGGAGCAATAACATTTTCTTCCTCCCTCCCTCCCTCCCTTCTTCCCTCCCTCCCGTTCCCTCCTTCCCTTCCTCCTTCCCTTCCTCCTTTCCTTCCTCCTTTCCTTCCTTCCTTCCTTCCTTCCTTCCTTCCTTCCTTCCTTCCTTCCTTCCTTCCTTCCTTCCTTCCTTCCTTCCTTCCTTCCTTCCTTCCTTCCTTCCTTCCTTCCTTCCTTCCTTCCTTCCTTCCTTCCTTTTTTGGTTTTTGGGTCACACCTGGCAGTGTTCAGGGATTACTCCTGGCTCTATGCTCTGAAATCGCTACTGGCAGTCTCAGGGGACCATATGGGATGCTGGGTTTCGAACCACTGGTTTTCTGCATGCAAGGCAAATGCCTTACCTCCATGCTTTCTCTCCGGCCCCCTGATGTTTTCTTTCTTTTCTTTTTTGCTTTTTGGGCCACACCCAGTGATGCTCAGGGGTTACTCCTGGCTATGTGCTCAGAAATTGCTTCTGGCTTGGGGGATCATATGGGATGTCAGGGAATTGAAATATGATCCATCCTAGGTTAGAACGTGCAAGGCAAATGTCCTATCACTTGCAACACCACTCTGGCCCCAGCTATGATATTTTCTAACCTTAGATCAAGAGCAAAAAGCTAATTTCTTTTTGCTACCACAGTGTAAGCAATTTCTGAAAAATCCCATCTGATTACTAGTAAAAGCAGCAAAAAGTACAATCTAATTGTGATCCCTGGTTTGTGAGAAAATTGGGAACCAAGTATAGTTAAATGACGAGCTCCTTGGTTGCTTCCTTTGTATTCATGGGATAGCCCCAAGTTTAAAAAAAGAAATAAAACTTCTCTCCAAAGATCGTGTGTGTGTGTGTGTGTGTGTGTGTGTGTGTGTGTTGGCAGGGAACGAGGGTGTGCAGAAAACATCGAGTAAGCACACTTTTCTACCTTTGCTTCCAATTCCTCCTAAAGTGTGTGTGTGTGTGTATGTGTGTGTGTGTCAGAGGTGTGTGTGTGTCAGAGGTATGTGTGTGTCAGGGGTGTGTGTATATCAGGGGTGTGTGTGTCAGGGGTGTGTGTGTGTGTGTGTGTGTGTGTGTGTGTGTGTGTGTGTGTGTGTTGGCAGGGAACGAGGGTGTGCAGAAAACATCGAGTAAGCACACTTTTCTACCTTTGCTTCCAATTCCTCGTAAAGTGCGTAGTTGACCCAAAGATAGATGTAGCGCTTCCAATGTCTTTTCTCCTGAATAGGTGGCACATTAGCAATGGCTCTTTCATAGACCTCACGGACAGTTTCTGCTTCTGCATCACTTTCTACCAAGCGCAAATAATCAAACCAAGCATCATAATTGTGTGGGTTAGCCTGGAAAGACAAATTGGTTAAATAAGCAAAAACAAGTTATTAGAATATGTGATCTAAAAACAAAGCACCAGATAGACTCTCTGCATTTTAATAGCTTCTCTGTTCGATTTCACATGTAAAATATATCTTCCCTGGGTTGGGTATGTGGCTCAGTGATAGAGCACTTGCCTTATATAATCCTGGGTTGGATTCCTGGTGCATGCATGTGTGTGCACATACACATAATCTTGTTCCCACTCACCCCTGAAGGTCCAAGTATGTGGTTTAAAGAGGTAGAGTATGGAACAAATGCCTCATAAATGTTAACACTGGCCTATCTTTTTCTCTGTCACACACGCAAACACACACACACGCACAAGCACGCACACAGACACACACATACACACGCACAAGCGTAGGCATACAACGTCTGGAGATGTGGCATATTTGATTTTTGGATCATATTATACAGCAATGCTTAGACCTTATTTTTGGCAGTGCTTGCGGGACTATATGGGATGCCAGGATCAAACCCATGCTGGCTGTGTGCGTTGGCTGTGTGCAAGGCAAAGGCATACATTCTATCCACTGTATTTCTCTAGAGTGAGTGTCATAAATTCAATCCCAGGCACCAAGATGCTTCTCCTCCCTCTCTGAGAACCAGTAGCTGTGGTGACCCATTTAAAATTAAAAAAAGAAAAAATAATAAATAACTGAGGGGACAGCTTTTAGTTATATAGATGTCCCATTAAGCCCCTTTCTCCTATAACCATTCTCCAAATATTCAATCATTAGATTCTCTAATTCATAGTTACATTATTTTATCTACTTTTAAGATTATAATAAAATTATATCATGCCCACAAGTGATCCTTTTTTGTTTTTCGTTTTTTGTTTTTTTTGGGGGGGCCACACTCGTTTGACGCTCAGGGGTTACTCCTGGCTATGCGTTCAGAAATCACCCCTGGCTTGGGGGGACCATATGGGACACTGGGGGATCGAACCGCGGTCCGTCTGCTTGCAAGGCAGACACCTTACCTCTAACGCCACCTTCCTGGCTCCCCACAAGTGACCTTTTATAATTTTTGCAATTAACTTAGTCTTAAACACATCTTACTCTTGTCATTTAACCCCAGTCCTTTGGAGATTTCTTTATTAATTTAATAAACGAAAATATTTTTCTTACACTGAATAGTAAAAGAAAATGCTACGTCTTTTAATTCAAAGCTTACATGGTACATTATAGGGCCAGAGAGATTGTACAGCGGCTAAGGCATTTGCCTTGCAGGTAACCAACTTAGGTTTTATCCCTGGCATAACATATGCCCCCCCCACCTCAGACTCAGCCAGTAGTGATCCCAAAGCGCAAAGCCAAGTGTAAGCCCAGGCACAGCTGGGTGTGATCCAAAAATTCATAGAGTAAACTACATTATAGAAGAGTGAAAAGTAAACCTTGTCATCTTTTAAGAAGGCAAGCTAAAAGTTGATACAAAAAGGTAGACTTAACTGATCAAATCTGACTCTTCCCATTTTTTAAAAACAGAACCCAGATTTCTCATTCAAATTTCAATGCTCAATCAGCAATTTACAAAATGACCTTCAATATGTGAGTGGCAGAATACATCCAAATGTTCTATGCTTACCTGTTCTGCGTGTGTGTATTTTAAGGCCACACCCAGCGGCACTTAGGGGTTTCTCCTGGCTCTGCACCCAGAAATTACTCTTGGTGGGTTTGCAGATAGAACCCGAGTCAAATGCCCTAACCACTGTACTATCACTTCAGCCCTGTATATGCTTCTCCTTTCTAGGAGACTGCTTTATTCTACTTGTGAAACAGTTGCCAATTTATTGGTACTCTACACTTGCTATTATTCTCTTTATTGTACACACATTAGGTGGCACGTCTCAGTTACCTGCAGGGTTAAGCATCTACATCCCGCTCACCTTTACTTCTTCTTCATACTGGAACCTCCTCTTGCTTACGATGATGTCTTCAATGCCCCGCCGATCACCAAACTTCTTCTCAAAAATGGTGTAGTTTTTAAAGAGTTCCTGGGCCTCTTGTTTTGAAATTCTATCCAGAGCATACTTGTATATCACTCGTACCCTTTCAAACTAAAAACAGAATAATTATCTATGTGTAGTTATGAAGGGCCTTACACTGTGGGCAAGCCCTGGTGGCCTCAGCCTCGGCTGGCCTAAGCAACCATAAATCACTGCATCCTGTATTTTACTTTACCCTCTGGCCTAATGTGGGAACCTTGAGAAACAGCTGAGGTTCCTTGAGTGTAACTAGGGAGATCTCCCCAACAAATTATTTATAAGTCACATTATGAAATCTCATAATGTCCAAAATAAGACCTTTCTCCTTGTGTCCAGAGTACTTCAGTCAAGATACAACCTCACTTAGAATTCCATTTGTAACATGATACTTGACACTGTCAATGGGATGTCATGTCAGACCAAATGGAATCAGAAGTGGCTACTTCTCTCCATCAAACTTGGGTCTTTCCTAGTAAGCCACATTTGCTTGCTAACACTCAGAGCCATCTGAGATTTCCCCACAAATATGTTATTTTAGTATATGTGCTACCGAAGCGAGCACAAATATGTTCTTTTAGAAATCAGGTTTATAGTGGGGATGACATGGGGGTAATGCTAGGTCCTGGGAAAGCAAGATAAAATGGTGCAGGGCCAAAGGACTCTGTAGACCTTTCGAAGGAGCAGGCCATATATGAGAATGAGGAGCTTCCTTTAGTCGGCCTTCCTCAGATCTATGAAGAGCCCAACCAAGGTCCCATGGAACTGTAATGCACTCAGTGGAACACATTTTGGGAACTGCTGACTAATTCTGTGAGAATCAGTGGGTTGATGGACACTGTAGACAATTACAGCTAGGAAAAAAACAGGTGCACACTGTGCAGTAGATAGATTCTCCCAAAAATTACAAAAAAAATTGTTACATATTTTGTAAATATACAAGAAAGTAAAAATAAATTGAACGTGCACAGGACGCAATCTTTCCTATGCTACTATGCTTAAGATCGATCAGATTATTTTAGATTACTTACTTCTTTCTGATTTTCTTCAAATTTGGCAAAGGCCACATAAAGGTGTTCATCCATATGTTCATCTCCAAAAAACTCAACAGCTCTTTCATAGACTTTTCGCGCATGAGCAAAATAACCATGTTTTTCTTCAAAGCGGGCATACTTGATCCAATTTTTAACATCCGGATGCACAAGAACAAGTGCAGGGCAATTAAGGAAATTATCAGGGAAGAGACAAAATGACTTAAAAAGACAAAATAAAAAATATCACAAAACCCTGATAATGCAAACTACTATCCAAGAGTCATGAAATATCTCCAAATTTGAAGAATGAGCAAACTGACATCCATAAAGGAGGGAGTATCCTGTTTGTCTGTTCCTATCTGCCCTTAGCCATAATTTTAGTGAAAACAAACAGGAGTCTGGAGTCATGACCCATGTACTAACCATGTGATACTAGAGAAGTCATTGCCTCAGACTCAGTTTTACCACCAACAAATGGAGAAAAATAAAATCAACTTCCAAGAATATCATAAATATCTCTGGCTTTCAATGAGATGATGCCTGGGATGCTCTATGCAGTTTCCCACCAAAAGAACATGCTTCACAAATAATATCTATCATGTTATATGCCTAGGAACATTAATAATTAATGACTCAAAGAAAACCAACATGTTTAGCTGAATTGATTGAGTCAATAAAGCTCTGAATTAACACTTATATCTTAACAGGACTTAACTTTTTAATCTTCTTTCCTTGAGAAAACCTTTAATTTCTATAATAGCAATATATGTAAATATGTCAACAATGTAAGCACATTATTTTCATCATTGACCTAAAGCCCAAATTGGGACCAGCTCACACCTCCATCACTATCTGAGCATAGGATGAAGTTACTTTTTCATGTCTCTATTTCCTCATGTAGAAAATGGAGTAGTAAGACCATGCACCACAGATGGTGTTGTCAAGAGGATTAAATAATGTCTGTTAAGTACTTACAACAATGCCTAATATGACCAAGGATTATGAAGTTTATTGAACTAAAAGTAAATTTGACAATAGTAACTAAGAGGAAAATTGTGAAAAAATCTTGATTCTTACTCAAGATATTCTGTGAAGTTGCTTTTAGCACTGCAGAGGTCCCTAACTTTACTTGACCTCTCACCTTTTAAAAAATAAAATTACTCGGCACATATACACCATTCTCCCACTCCCCCCAAGAGAATTTTTTTAAGAAAGCAAAAAGAAAGAAACTCCCAGTTGTACCTGAGGCTACCACTACACTGCACCCTCCCATCTCTCCTGCCATTTCAGCACCAACCAGGAAATTGTATCACCCACTTTGGGATATATTGAATTAAAAAAACCATTCCCCATAGAAAGAATGTATGTGTAACATCTAGGACACCTGTATGTATCATGTAGATGTTTTTAACCCTAAAACCAACCATTCATAGTAGACTTTATTTTATCAGATACTAGTATCAAACTACATCAGACTGACTAATGTTCAGAGTTCTCGAATTACACTGGAATCAAGTTTCTCAAGAAAGTAAAACTTTTTGACCTCTCAATGCTTATCTGTGAAATGACAACCACAAATCTTGACTAATTTTGAGGTGAAAAAATTTTATCTAGTAGAATTCAAAATACAAAAACCAGGTCTGGAGTGATAGCACAGTGGTAGGGCATTTGCTTTGTATGCGGATGGACCTGGGTTCAATCCCTGGCATCCCATATGCTCCCACAAGCCTGCCAGGAGTGATTTCTGAACCACCGAGCGCTGCCTGTTGCCCCTCCCCACCAAAAGACTTCAAATACAGAAACCAGTGGATAATGAATGAATAGTAGCTATTGGTATTGACACATATATCATCTAATCTTCACTGTCACCAAACAACAGGAATTTTGGTTCTTCCTAGTTTCTTTTTGGGCCATACCTGGCAGTACTCAGGGTTTACTCTTGCCTATGCATCCAGGAATTACTCCTGGTGATGCACAGGGGACCATATGAAATTCCAGTGACTGGCTATATGTAATGCAAATCCCTTATGCACTGTACTATATTCTGGCCCTTTATTTCATTTCAAAGATGAACATGCCTAGGCCCCAGGTCAAAGGAGTTACAGGACTCTTTAAGGTCATATGGCTATTAAATCAGTAAACCTTCAGAAGGACCCAGTACTGGTGCCAACACAAACTTTATCAATAAATTGAACTGGCTACAAAAGTCAGTACCTGTGTATAACACTTCAACAAGTAACTATGACATTAAGGCTGAAATAGAAAAATAATTTAAATTTTACTGGAAGAGCCAAACAATCCAGATCACAAACTTTGATTATGCCAACCCATATTCTTAGAAGATATATGTGCTACAATTATGACGCAGAAAAATATCTTATCCTGTGAAATCATGCAATTTATTAAAACTTTGATGAACCTAGAGGATATCATGTTGAGAAAGTAAGTCAGAAGATGACAAATACTAGATAAACTCACGTATTAGTAGTATATAGAAGAAAAGAATAAAATTTCAAAAGGTGGCGGATATCTAGATTACTCTGGAACCTGGACTACAGAACCGAGAACAGGGAAGGAAAGAAACTGAACAGGGAAAGAGAACAGGGGTAAGGACAGAGCTTGAGATATACTAGAAGTGAAGAGATGTTATTAACTATTTTTCTGAACCATAGACCCAACGAAGCTGAAAACAGGAACCAAACTTAAAAATGTGCCTTTCAAGAGGGAGGAAAAACGGAGACATCAGTAGAGGGTAGTTGATTGATGATGGGCTATATACTGGACTACTCTATGCCTAAAACTCAACTATCAATTACTTTGTAATCAGCAGTGACTACATTAAAAAAAATTTAAAAAGGAAAGGAAACCTACGCTAGAGCGATAGCACAGTGGTAGGTCATTTGCCTTTCATGCGGCTAATCTAGGATGGACCTTGGTTCAATCCCTGGCATCCCCATATGGTCCCCTAAGCCAGGAGCAATTTCTGAGTGCATAGTCAGGAAGAACTCCTGAGCATCACCAGGTGTGGCCCAAAATCCAAAAATAACCCCCACCCCACCAAAAAAAAAAAGAAAGAAAGAAAAGAAAACCTTATCCTTAACTTCTTTGGCCTCCTCTCAGGCCTTGGCTATAATTGCGGGTCCTTACCATGAGGAGAGTGTCAACAGTAGCCCCCAGACAACACTGACATTACTGAAACTCTACAAAGGATATAGCGCTCGTATATGGTGCGAGCACGATCCACCTCCTTGTACCTCAGCTCGAAGTTGATGTAGGAGTGCCAGGCCTGTTCCTCAGGCTGCCACTCCATCCAGCGCTCAAACACTTGCCGGGCACCTGCAATGTTCCCCAGCATCTCCTCCATGTATGTGTACTTGTACCTTAAAAAAGTCAATAGAAATATGTCAGGAAGTTTGACAAAGTTTGACAAAATCAGTAGGCAACTTCTAGTCCTAATATTGTTGTTTCTGAGGAGAATTTGAGATTTATTCTCCCTAAAGCTTAAACTAAGCATTTCTACTAGTAAATCTGAGAAGAAAAAAAAAACTTTTAACACTGGGGTTTGTAAAATATATTTTTCCATTAAAATAGCTTAGTTCAGCAAGAAATTTATACATAGAAGACTGTAAAGTTTTCATAACATGGCTATTAACCTACGATAGAACATTCAAGAGTACTTTTAAAAATAGAGGGGGTACACACTGAGAATACACATGTACCAGTGATTCTCAACTAACCAGGCTGGCAGGTCAAAAGGATAGCATGTACTATCCCTTCATCTCCCCAAAAGCATATTCATATGTAAAATCTAGGATATCCAAAATACTATATAAATAAAAATAAATCTTAAAATCATAGAAATTGCCTAGTATATAAAAAGTTATTTGCCACCTGAATGGAGGCATCTTGTCAAGAAAAATAAGTCAAGGGATGTAGTGATAGTACAGCTGGTAGGGTGTTTTCCCTGCACATGGCTGACCTGGGTGCAAAACCCAGCATCCCATATGATCCCCTGAGCACTGCCAAAAATGATCCCTTAATGCAGAGCCAGGAGTAACCCCTTAGCACCACAGGAGAAGGAAGAAGAAAAGGAAGGAAGGAAGGAAGGAAGGAAGGAAGGAAGGAAGGAAGGAAGGAAGGAAGGAAGGAAGGACCAGAGGAAGATGGACAAATACCAGATGATCTAACTCAACTATGGAATAGAGATAAAACTAGGAAATGGATAGTACTCAACAATAACAAACCTGGATTAGAAAACTGATAACTAAGCAGTAAAGGCAGAGGAGGGGTAAGAAGATCTGATTACAGATGCCACATAGACAGAAGTAAAGAATTGTGGATGTTAGTGGTGGTTAAGTAAAGTAAATGTATACACTAATAATACCAACAAAATTGGTAACCAGCTTATTATATTATAAAAAATACCTTAAGTGTGCCAACAATAAGAGAATGGATGATGTTTATGAATGAAAAATCCTTACTTAAAAAAAAAAAAAAAAGAAAAAGAAAATCCTTACTTTTTGATTACCAGGCAGTGGGAGAGATGGGAGAGAGGAAGAGGAGGGCTAGAAGGGACACTAGACCAATGGTAGAAGTCCTTGGAAACCTTGGTGGTAATAAAGGTGTAAGAATCTTAGAAAACAAAATAATAAAAGTTATTTGTAATGGGGGAGGGGAGGAGTTATCTGTAACTATCTGACTTGAAATACAATGAACATCAGAAACATTTTTTTTAAAGCTATGAGATCAAAACTTACCAAAACTGGTTGACTCGGGGCAGGGTAGTTATAGCTCGGTCCCAGATATTTCGGGCATGATTGACTTGGCGATTCTTCATTTCCATTTCTGCATATTTCAGCCAGAGTGTAATATTTCGATAGTCCACATCTAACGCACGCTCGTATATGGATCGAGCCCTTGAGAAGAAAGATTTAGAGATGAAAACAGCCGTAAAAGACATGGTAACTATATCTGCCTGTAATGCCTTGCTGTTTTATTGAGAATCTATAATAAGCCAGGTCTCAGGAGAAAGTTCATAATGCTTCAGACCTCACAAAGACTAGAATAAGATCTGTACAAAATTATGATGAAACGTGTCTAAATCTACAAAGGAAATAGAGAAAAAAACAGACACTGGTGGGAGAGCAAAGCATTAGAGAGGTCCAGAATGGAGACATTGAAGAAAATTATGGAGGGGGAATGGTGTTATTCTAACAGAGAGAGACATTAGGTGTCTTCTCTGACTGCATTCTGTTGAAAGCAACAGGAGACATGTTGCATTCAAAGAATGACAGCATATACAGATAGTCAGGACAAGGGCTATGTCAGGAGAATGCAGAATACAAAAAGGGCCAAGCTGTGGTTTTTGTCTGGACTGTTTGTTTCCCATGGAAGACTTTTTATTTTATAAGAAGTCCTAGTACAAGGAAAGCAGATCAAATAGCTCTCAAAAAAAGTGTGTGTTGGGGCCGGGCGGTGGCGCTGGAGGTAAGGTGCCTGCCTTGCCTGCGCTAGCCTAGGACGGACCGCGGTTCGATCCCCCGGCGTCCCATATGGTCCCCCAAGCCAGGAGCGACTTCTGAGCGCATAGCCAGGAGTAACCCCTGAGCTTACCGGGTGTGGCCCAAAAACCAAAAAAAAAAAAAAAAAAAAAGTGTGTGTTAGAGCCAAGACCTGCTGCAGACCCCAGGCTGCCACTTTCCTCAGGGCTAAACTACGTCAGTGCTCCTGAGACTCCTCAAATGGACCACTGGATTCCATGGACCAAACACTGAAAATGAAATGCAGCCACAGGCTAATTTCTTCTATTTTTCTGTATTTGATAATGTCTAATCTGACATCTTTATATACCAAATTACACAGCAATTTACCTTTGAATCTCCTTTAGACTCTCTTCCCATTGTGCGTATTTTATCCAGTTACTAATCACAGTCCTGTTTTTCCGTATATTATCTTCAAAGGTCTGAAGGAAGGCAAGAAATGACATTGAAAGGAAAATAACACAAAAATACTTTCTTTAGAAACCATGTCCAACAAAGGTAGTTGCCATGTTTGCTTTCAGCCAGCAAAATAGTTCACTATTTTCTTGAAATAGATGTAAACCAAGCAGTGAAAATTTAAGGATACATCAGCCACGCAGCTGAACACCAGCAATCCCAAGCTTTGCCAGCTAGACCCACCACTCACAATCACCTCTTTGCCAATGGCCCAGGCTCATCACTTAACCATTGATCTCTGCAACGCCAATGCTAAGCTGACCAAAACTCCAGGAATACTAGTATTTGGGCTAATATCACCAGGACTTTTTTTTGAGTGAGTGAGGGTACCCTGCCTTCTTGTACTTCTGGAAGGCCTGGCAGCCAAAACCAACCAAAGGCCCCACAAAAGCTGCAATATCAACCACAGTGCTTGGAATTCCTGGACTGTGTGGCCACAAATGTGGCCGTGTGGCAACTCCAAAAATTTCATTACTGTTACCCCAGTAGGAACACACCAATTTAGACATCAACATGAATTCAATGTCACCCAATGTTTGGGAACAAAGCAAATAACTAAAAGATCAACTAGCAATACATACTTTAGTAAACCTTTTAACAATAACTTAATGACCTCATTGAGAGTCACAATAATTTTCACAAATTTTCTATTATTGTAATTAAAAACAAAATTTCATTGCCTCTTACTTGTAAACAAGCAATATAAAATAAATTAATCTTGGGAATGAATGGGAATTCAGGGACAATGGTGGAGGAAATTTTATATTGGTGGTGGGATTGATGTTGGATCATGAGTGGCAGAAACAAATGCATTATGAGCAATTATGTAAAAAGTGATCTTTAAATAAAGTAATTTATTTAAAAAACCACATTCTTCACTTATTAATCCTTGAGCGAAAAAGGTAATTTCTTTCTTTCTTTTTCTTTTTTGTAGAGGCGGCCATACCTGATGGTGCTCAGGATTTATTCCTGGCAATGTGCATAGGAATCACTCCTGGTGGGGTTAGGGGGCCAAATCAGATGCCAGGGATTGAACCCAGGTAGGCATCATGCAGCAAAAATGCTCCACGCAGGTACTATCACTCCCGCCTCTAGTTTTGTTCATATTTGAGATAACATCCTGGAATTTCTGAGAATTAAGAAATCCACAAAAGAAAATAATCACAGATATTTCTTTAGTCTTATATGTATAAAAATAATTTAAAATATAAAGTATTATTAATAAAATAGCTGATATTTTCTCCTGTCTATTGGTCTATCTCTTCCTCGAAAAAACGTTTTTTACGTTTTGAGTTCTCTAAGAAGAGTCTCTGCATTTCAAATAAAACTCAATGAAGATAATTTCAAGCAGATATATAATATTCATGGCTTAAAATTATCTCACCTCTTGGAGGAAGCAATCAGATAACATTCCCAAGTGTTCACTAGGCTCATTCTTAGGCCTAAACTCCTTCTGGTTGTTTTTACTATTGGGGTTACTTCTTTATCACTACTGGCAGTGTTTTGGAGTGAGATAATACTGGGGATCAAACCCAACAAAAGATGTATGTGACTGATGTTCTGGCAGGAGACATTATCTGGTATTAAATAAGGCAGCGGTGGTGAAGAAGTTCGACACAAAGAGCCAAAATTTTAAACTATGAGAGTCAGAGAGCCACAGCACGCAGTGACCTGCCAAAACAGACAAACACTCACACAAAAGCATATAATTTTAACAATAATATATTAAACATATATTGAATTTTGCCATTTTGAGTGAGGGTAAAAATCCTTCAGTGATGGTGAGGGTGTGCTGCGTCCTCCACACTAAGAACTAACGAGGAGATATGACACAACATATGACACACGGGTTCCCCCCCCCACCCCGCCCCTGCAGTTGTTTCCAAGGCTGGGAGACAGCCTGGGGGCCAGACTCCGCACTTGGAGATCTCTCCTCAGAGGTCCCTCCTCAGAAGCAGCAGAACAAAATCCAAACTTGGCAAAGAGCCACAGTATACAAAATAATGATAAGAGGCAGAGGGCCGCATTCATTTTGGCCGGGAGCCGCATGCGGCTGGAGAGCCGTGTGTTCGCACCCCTGAAATAAGGGCTATTCCCAGCCTTGAAAGATCAAGCCCAGCAGAGACTGGTAGTGTCAGAAATTGAATGGTAGTTAGCTGCATACAAGGCAAGAACCTTAAGCCCTTTACTATTTTTCTGGTCCAATTGCCACTTGGTTTACAATTTGGTCATACCAAAAAAAATTTTTCCTGGCTTGTTTATTTACAACTTGGTTTCACCCAAAATAAAGATTTTTGAAGGCCTCTTTGTGTACAATTTGCTGACACTCAAAACTTACTACATGTCAAAAGCCTACCTCATCTGAATGACTCAAGTTAGGCCTTTTTGCTCTTCTCCCCCTGCCCTGGTAGGGGCTGATGATCTTGGTACTTAATAAAAACCGTGGTTTTGGTGGGCTGCACTTTCACACTTGACAAGACTGAAAGCTCCCCGACCATGCCTGTTTCATCTTCTGGAGAATGGCCTGGTTTATTTCCTGCTGCAAACCCTGCTTCAAGACCATTTCCCTGGGGTAGAATTACAGAATGTGAAGTCTCACATCTGGTGCCTGAACAGGGACACTGGGGTGGGATTATGGTGTGTGGAGCCTCAGAGGCTAGACTTAACAACACAACAGATTCAGAAAGAAATACAAAAGGCAGTATTGATAAGCTTATTTTCTTCCCATTATCAGTTGTTTCACCTAAGAAATTGCCAGATCTCTTTGACTTTATAAGTTACTTCTCTCATGGATTTAATTTCTTTTATATGTTGAAAGTGACAACTCATGACATTTTCTAAATTTCAGTAAACTACTGCTATTTGGTAATTAGGAATTATACTATGAACTAAACTATTAACACGAAGATTTTAGCTTACAATTTCTAAAATCTGAGGGACTTTTTAAACACTGTATGATTTTAAAAGAATGAAATACATCCTCTTGACTGACCTTTCTTTTCCGTAATTTGTAATCATTTAGTTCTTCTTCATCTGTAATTTTTTGTTGAGGCGGAGGTGGAAGAAGTTCAAGTTCTCTTTCTTTAGCTTCTCTTAACAGTTGCTCAGCAGTTATCTGCACCTCCGCTGGGGCTTTGTTTTTTACCTTTCAAGAAAAAAGATTATTTGTAATTTTAGTAGATGTTCTTAACACAAGTTTAGGAAACAAACATTTTTTTGGACAAGAGCTTTAAAGCAATTACTATTACCCTCTTGACACACCTCAGTTTTTTTAAGCTAAGTAGAAAAAAATATATTTTATGGTTAAAATTATAAGTAAAAGTCACAAGAGAAATGGATCAAAACAACAACCTTGGGCTGGAGCGATGGCAAAGTGGGAAGGGTGTTTACGGCTGACTGGGTTGGATCCCTGGCATCCATATGGTCCCCCAAGCCAGCCCAGAGTGATTTCTGAGAACAGAGCCAGGAGTTATGTGAGTGCCACCAGGTGTGGCCCAAAACAAAAAACAAAAAAAAGGTAATTTCCCCCCTTTTTTGACCACTCTACTTTACTTTGAGGCTGCTAATTAACAATTTCAGTAGAGATTTCCAACATGTATACAGAGAAGATAAAGTATACAGAAATGTCATAAAATACTCCAACCTCTATGGAATTGTCTTTTGTTTAGAATGGCTGCTAATGCCCCGATAAATAATCTAGCTGGCATATTATTGCATGTCAAGTCAAAGACAATTTTCAGTAAGTTCTCATTGGAGTTTAAGTGTCTTGAGGTCTTAAAGCTATCCTCTCCAACAAAGTAGCAATGTGTCATATCTGATAAGTTCAAAATGAAATGAGCTCTAAGTGTAAAATACACACTGAATTTGGAAGACTCACAAGGAAAAAGGAATGAACCAGTTCATCAAAATGTTTTATCACATGCTACATTGAAATAATACACTGGAATAAATAAAGTATATAATTAAAATCAATGTCCCCAGTCTTGATCTTCTATTTATTGAGCTAGGGTCAACCCCAGCAGTGTTGGGGAAACCATATATGGGTTCTAGGATGGAACCAGAGATGGTAGTGTGAAAGGCAAGCACCTTAACCCCCATGCTATCTCTCTGGCCCTGTTTTGATTTTTCACGAGGAAAAAACATTGCAGTGGGGGTGGCAGTTGGGGCTTATCCATAGCAGTGCTGGGGGACCATATGCAGGGCCATAACCCTCTATACTATCTCCCAGGCTCTTAAGTTAGAAATCACACGCGTGGGTCACATTATATTTCTAAAGGACCATCACTAGCCAATGAGTTGATGGAACTGAATGTAAAAAAGAATTATTTCATGCTACAAGTAGAATGACGTTCATCATCGTATAAGAGTAGTGCTCTGTCCGCATTATCTCATGAAGACAAGTTCTGCCAGGAGAACTTTGGAGTAATGGCTTTGGGTAAAGCTTGACGGCTCCCAAAGCCTTATTAAGATTTCAGCCATAGATGGGAGTAGCAAAGAATGTTAAATTCATCGTTCAGTTAAGTTTCATCCTGCTACAACGCAAACTTTTGCCATCTATTTTGTGTGTATGTGTGTGTGTGCGTGTGTAAGCCTATTAGGAGAATCCCATTTCTCGTGTGTGTGTGTGTGTGTGTGTGTGTGTGTGTAAGCCTATTAGGAGAATTCCATTCCTCAATTGTGTGTGTGTGTGTTTGTGTGTGTGTCATTCCTCAGGAGGTGTGTGTGTGTGTGTGTGTGTGTGTGTGATTCCTCAGAAGATCCGTCCCTGTCGCACAGGGCCCACTATTGATTCCACCGCATATCCCAAGCCTCGTCGTTGCACTTGACAGATGGCACTTTTGCAGGATCCCGAGCTAGACTGGAACAGTGCTGCTGCTTGCATCAAGTGTGGGCCGCCCAGTGCGAGCGCAGGGTAGTAAAAACACTGTCCCTGAGTCTGGACCCCACCTGCACGTGCCCCTTCCCGTTCCCCCACCCCTACTACCCCTACACTCCGACTTCGCACGGGGAGAAAACCCAACACCTCACTTCTCCATCCGGAGCATGACCGACGAGCTGGGTGGGAGCCAGACCCCGAACCCAGATCCCTCCTGACCCACGACCTCTCGTTTACCTTGGCCACTTTGGGAATCCGCTGCTTCCCGGCTGCGGTGGAGGCGGCCATCGCGACAGCGGCAGCGGTGAAGTTTCCCCTAGGAGCAGAAAGCAGCTTCCTCCGGGCCTGAACTTCCCCAGCCCAATCCTGCCTCCCAAACAGGATACCAAAACCGGAAGCGGAAGTTGTCCCTCAGCCCACGCGCATGCGCGACGAAGAGGGCGGGTCCGTTTCTATGGTAACCAGACTTCGCGTCCTCCTCGGAGCTTGGGGCCGAACTCGGGAGGCGTCCCGGCGCTGTGTGGTTTATTTAGGTGGGTTCTGCTTAGGCCGCCCTCCGGGGACGCGGGGACCGAGTTCAGGGCCACAGGAGTACTTGTTCAGGTCTGCCAGTCCAGGATGGGTCGGGAAACTGTGGCTTCTTTGCTCTGCGAGAGAAGAGAGGTCCAATATCTGAGCTGTGAGCGCGAGGGCGGGCGAGTGGTCTACCCGAAAACTACGATTCCCATCATGCCAAGGGGCTAGCTGCTGTGTTTCCAGACAAGCCCTCTCCCAGTTGCATGCTAGGCGTTGTAGTCTCCGAGATCCACTCTCCCTCATTTGGAGACAAATTATCCCAGATCTCTTATAAAATTCATAATTCAGAACAATGGAAGGCATTATCAAGACAAATAAAAGGAAAGATAAATAGATCAGCGGCGTACTATCAAGCCAGCCAACTCTGTGGTCAGATAAACAAATACTAAATATTCAGAGTGTGCTTAATGACAAATTTTGTTTGCCTCAGTATCCTTAACTAAAAAAAAAAGTAATCCAAGAATAATAGTTATGTAAAAATCGTTAAGGGTTTTGAAGTAGATTTAAATTGGGGGGTGGTGGTACATAGCTAGCTATGATCAGGGTTACCCTTGGATCTGCCCCCCAAGAATCACTCTTGGCAGACTCTGAGGACTATATGGGATTCTGGGAATCAAATCGAACCCAGGCCGACTACTTGCAAGGTATATGCCTCACAGCAGTACTATCGCTGCAGCCCTAGAATAAATTTTTAAAAAAACAATTTGAGTTGCACAGCAAACCTGAACGAAAGAAAAATATAGTTCTTTTTTTTTTTTTTTTTTTGGTTTTTGGGCCACACCCGGTAACGCTCAGGGGTTACTCCTGGCTATGTGCTCAGAAGTTGCTCCTGGCTTGGGGGACCATATGGGACGCCGGGGGGATCGAACCGCGGTCCATCCAAGGCTAGCGCAGGCAAGGCAGGCACCTTACCTTTAGCGCCACCGCCCGGCCCCGAAAAATATAGTTCTTATATGTTCCTTCACCCTACTACCTTCTAAACATTGACATCTCTTAGTGATGAGCCAACAATTAAACATTATCACCCAAAGCTCATAGTTTTCATTAGGATTCTTTTTTTTTTTTTTTTTTTGTGGTTTTTGGGTCACACCTGGCAGTGCTCAGGGATTATTCCTGGCTCCAGGCTCAGAAATTGTTCCTGGCAGGCACGGGGGACCATATGGGACGCCGGGATTCGAACCGATGACCTCCTGCATGAAAGGCAAACGCCTTACCTCCCATGCTATCTCTCCGGCCCAGGATTCATTTTTTAAAATTGATTTTCTTTATTTTGGACACAGTGATTTACAAAGTTTTCATAATATAGTTGTTTCTGGCATTTAGTATTCCAACACCAGTCCTATCACTAATGTAATAATTCCTTCTCCCTGGTCATAAATTTCCCAGCCTCCGGAAGTCTGCCCCTTGGCAGGTACAAACAATTTACTTAACAATGCTTGGTATAACTAAGTGGTAATGGAATTATAGAAAAATAATACTGCATTAAAAGGAAATTTATGAAAACTGTCAAGTCTGTTGTTGTTGTTGTTGTTGTTGTTGTTTTGGGGAGTCACACTCAGAAGTGCGCAGGGTGTGCTCTGGCTTGGTGCTCAGAAGTCGCTTCTGGCAGGCACGGGGACCATATGGGATGCTGGGATTCGAACCACCGTCCATCCTGGATCAGCTGCGTGCAAGGCAAACGCCCTACCGCTGTGCTATCTCTTTGGCTTCAGCTGTCACGTCTTGTAATAGAGTCTCATGTCATTGTCTGAGGGTCTACTGAGCACTATATTGTCAATTGAACATTCTGTCATTGAACTTCTTTGTTAACATTATGTGGTATCTATGATGGCATTGCATATAATGTGGTGCTTTCCTACTGGGGAATCACTATTAAAATTATGTGGTGGAAAGATTCTCAAAGTAATCTCTGATTAGCCTTCGAATTTCTGTGGTGTCTGTTGTGATGTCCCCATTTTTATTCTGATTCAATTTATTAGGTTTTTCTTTGTGAGTTTTGATAGTTTATTGATCTTGTATAATTTTCCAAAGAACAATTCCCTGTTTTCATAACTCGTTTGGATGTTTTTTTGATATTCAGCACATTAATTTCTGCTCTAAGTTTTATTATTTTCTTCCTCCTGCCTACTCTAGACTTCTTTTGTTGGTCATTTTCCAATTTTATAAGTTCCATAGCCAATTTATGAATAATTTATGAATTATTTATTTATGAATAATTTGAATAACATGAATGCTTTTAGTCTGCTAAACTTTCCACTTAACACCACATTTCTTTGTCCCCAAAATTCTAATAGCTTATTTCCTCATTTTCCTTTGTTTCCATAACTTTTAATTTTCTCTTTGATTTCCTCTCTGGCCCCACTGGGTGTTCAGAAATTAGCTACTACTTAGTTTACACAGTGTGTGAATTATTTCCTGTTTATGTTTGTGATTCACTTCTATTTTCAGTATATCATGGTTTGAGAAGATAATTGATACAATTTTTATCCTCTTGATTTTATGAAGGTGTTTTGTGGTCCAGCTTGTGGTCTTTCTTGGAGAATGTCCCACGTGCAGTGGAAAAGAATGTATATTCAGCTTTTGGGGGATGAAAAGTTCAATGTAAATCTACTAATCCTCTCTCTTCCACTTCTTTCTTCAAAGCTCTGAGAACATACATACTGGTTGATCTATCAAGAGGTGATAGATCAATGTTGAAGTCTCTAGCAACTATTGTTTTGCTATTGATATCTTTCTCTAAGTCAATTATCAGTTGTTTTAAGTATTTTGATGAGCCCTCATTGGGTGCATATATATTTTGGAGTATGATTTCTTTCTGATGAACATCTCCATGATTATTAAGAAATGGGGGCCGGGCGGTGGCGCTAAAGGTAAGGTGCCTGCCTTGTCTGCGCTAGCCTTGGACGGACCGCGGTTCGATCCCCCGGTGTCCCATATGGTCCCCCAAGCCAGGAGCAACTTCTGAGCACATAGCCAGGAGTAACCCCTGAGCGTTACCGGGTGTGGCCCAAAAACCAAAAAAAAAAAAAAAGAAATGGTCCTCTTTGTCTCCATAACCTTTTTAAACCTAAAATCTATATAATCCAGTATTGTATGTCCACCCTAGCCTTTTTAAGGAGTTTTTGCTTGGAAGATTTTCCTCTAACTTTTAAATTTGAGTTTGTATTTGCTCTAATGTGTTGCCCAAATGTGTTTCTTGAAGACAGAATAAAGTTAGATTCAAATTTTTAAATCATTTTGCTATCCTGTGCCTCTTTTTTATTTTAACTTTTTATAATAAATTCTTTAATTGAATTACCATGAGATGCAAAGTTAAAAAATACTCATCAGGGTAGGCATGGTAGCACAGTGGTAAATCATTGTCATAGTGGTCCCTTCTCTGCCCTAACTGCACTTCCCTGCTATTTGTGGGAAGCTTCTTTAATGAATTTGTTCCCTTGAACCTCATCTTTTGGATATTATACCAAATTATCTTTATTTAAAGCTGTCTTTCTCTAAATATTCCACAAATGAGTGTGGTCATTCTATTTATTTCCCTCTACCTCTGATGCCTCACTTGGTTCAGCACAATTCAGTCTATATTCACTCTGTATTACTTTGTGCCTCTTAATTGCTGAGTTTAGACCATTGATATTGAGAGATAATTGTCATAGAATTTGTGTCATCTTTCTATAGAAGTTTGTTGTGTTTGTGGGGTTTGTCTTATTTCAAAACAGATTCTTAATTTTTTTTAAATTTGGTTTTGAATTTATTAAGTTTCTGAGCTGTTGTAATTCATGAAATTGCATAAGTCTGAATAAGAGTCTGGCTGGGTAAAGTATCTTCTTCTATGGTTTTCAGCATTATGATTAGGATGTTGTTGGAGTATTTTTATTCGGTTTTCTTTTAGTTGGCATTCTTCATGCTGCCAGGATGTAGATGCATGTACTCTCCAATTCTGGGAACTTCTCAGCAATGATATCTTTAACTGTTGCTCCTTCATAGGGTTTTGTTGTTGTTGTTGTTGACCTATGGGACCCTGTTGATTCTTATGTTGTTCATTTTGAATTCATCTCAAAGTTTTCTTGTCAGCTATTATTTTAAGACTTTTCCATCTCCTATTGTTGTCTGTAGATGTTATGCACCTCATCATTGAGCTCACCGATTCTGTCCTCAGCAGCTATTACTCTGCTAGTAAGGCCTTCCAGTGAATTTTTCATTTCACCTACCATGTTTTTCAGTTTTGGCATTTCTGTTTTAATTTTTTTATTTCTGTTCTCATATTGTTTTGTGTTTTATTGACTGTCTGTTCCATGGTTTCTTTGAATTCCTTGAACATTTTCTCTCAGAGGTTATGTAATTGGTTGACACTAGATGAGTGTTAGGACTATCATCTCTGTTCACTAAGTATTGTGGGGTTTTGCATTGCTTTCCCATTGTGATCTTTGCAATCTGGAGGTCTTTCATGTGTGTTGTGTGTGGCTAAGGAACTAGAAGAAATGCACCATCACAGAGTGAAGTAGAGCCTCTCTGTTTGCCTTGGGGTTGCTAGAAGACCTTCCTCCCCTCTTTCAGGTGCTTTTCTCTCTTGGGGCAGCTGACCTGGGAATTAAAAAGCACTTCTGAGTCACAAAGAAGACCCTTATCTTATTCTTTCTGCTTTATTTCTTGGGACCATATGGTTGGGTGGAGTTTAACTGGTGTAGCTCAAAGACCCCTTCAGTCATCCTGGTGCTTCTCTTTCTAAAGGTTACTGAATTAGGGGCAAAAAATTGTCTGATAGATTTTTTTTGGTTATTTTTGGAAGGCCACATCCTGTGATTTTTTAGGGGTTCAAGGGTTATGCCTGGCTATGCATTCAAAAATTGCTCCTGGTTTGTGGGACCATATGGGACATAGTGGATCGAACCGAGGTCTGTCCTGGGTCAGCTGTGTGCAAGGTAAATGCCCTACCACTGCGCTGTTAGTTCATCCCCTGACATTTTTTAAAAACTTATGTATGGGTGTTGGATCTTATCAAATGCTCTGTCACCATCTATTGATATAGTAATATGATTTTTCTTTTTACTTATTGTGTATTACATTAATTAATTTTGTATGTTAAACTGTTTGTCCATTACCAGGGTAATTTCGATTTGGTCATGGTGTATTATTTTTTTGATTGATTATTGGATTCAATATGCTAGTTTTTGGTAGAGGATTTTTACATCTATGCTCATTCGAGATATCGGTATGTAATTTTCCTTTTGGTGTGCATCTATACTTTAGATAGCAAGGTAATGTTTTCTTCATAGAAACTGGGAGTATTTCTTTCAATTTCAGAAATCAAAAAGAGCAGTAGCTTTTCTGTAAAAGTTTGAAAGAACTCAAATAAATCCATTTGGGCCGAAGCTTTTTGGGGGGGAGTATGAGATTTTATAATGCCATTTTGATTTCATTGATAGTGATAGGTCTGTTGAAGTGTTCCATATCTTTTTGATTTAGTCTCAGATTATAGACATCTGAGAATTTATTCATTTCTTCTAGATTTTCTCTTTTGTTGTGGCATAAAGCTTTTCAAAGTAATCCCTGTTTATCTTTTAAATTTCTTCTTTTTTCTTGATGATTGCTTGCCTAGCTATGTATTTCCCTGTTAACATTGCTTTTTTTCTGTGTCCCACAAGTTCTGGTAGCTGTGTCCTCATTCTTGTTTGCTTCCAGGAATCTTTTGATTTCTTCTCTGATCTACTTAAGTTCAATAGTGAGCTGTTTAATTTTCAGCAATTTGAGTTATTTCTCCATTTCCATTTGTAATTACTATCTTCATTGGTTTAAAAAGATACAAATTTTCTCCTCTTGACTTTATAAAGGTACTTTTTGTGGTCCAGCGTGTAGTCTGTGTTAGAGAATGTCCCATGCACATTGGAAAATAATGTGTATTTAGCCTTTGGAGTATGAGAAGCCCCTTTTATCTCTACCAAATCTTTCTATATCTTTTCTCTTTCTTTTTTTTTAAATAATTTTTATTGAGACCAAAGGGAATTGCAAATTTTTTACAGTAATGTTTTAGGTACATAGTAACATTGAATCATGGGCATTCCCACCACCAGTGATGTCCTCCCTCCACCCCTGTTCCCAGTATGCAACACATACCCCTCTCCTTTGCCCCCCCCATTTCTTCTTTCAAAATGAGTTTTTCTTTGCTAGTTTTAATTTATTTCATCTATCAAATGATAATAGAACAGTGTTGAAGTCTCAAATATTATACTCTTGCTATCTTTGCATTTAAAAAAAGTCCTAGCAGTTGTTGGTCTCTTATTAGGTGTATATATATTTAGGTGTATATATATATATATATATATATATATTTAGAGTCAGTCCTATATTTAGGACTTGAGATCTCTCTGGGCTATAGTAACATCTAGATTGCACCCTTGTTGCTTTCCCCCTTTTAAGTAAGTTAATTTGCATTTCAGCTCTTTTCTTTTCTTTTCTTTTCTGTCAACTTGGATGATAAAGGGTCATCCCCAAGAGGTGGTTTTGCATTCAGGGCACTGATGTACCTCTTTGTAAGCCCAGAGGTATATGTTGGCATGAATTCATCAGTTAAAAAGTCACAGGATGAAGATTCCTGCATGCCACTCATCATTCCTGAGTTCTTTGACATCACCCTGCCCCTTACACCCTTAACATCTGAAGGTTGATGGCTAAGAGCAGTCAGTTTTTAATGACTGTGAATATCAGCAGGCTGTTTGATAAAGGGGCCATTTATTCATGAACACTTTAGCCCACAGAACGTTTTAATGGGGAAGTTGGTAGGGGGCTGGACTAGATGTCCAAAGCTGTTTCTCCTAAGATGTTTATCTGAGGTAAGTCACTTTAACTCAAGGGCCTCAGCTTTTACTTCTGATAAAGAACAAATGGGTTTAACTATGTATCGGGCCCTTATGCTATGCTCAAGCTCCTTAGTACTTTGATAAATGAAAATTATACAAGGATATATTCAGTCAACAATAACAAAAATCCAAGTGATGTAATTTCATGTTTTGGAATCGCACCATTACACTATATAGTTGCATTTATATAACATGTGAAAATGAACAAAGAATACTTTTAATTACCTTTAGAAGGGGGAATAAATCAGGTGAAAACTCTATAAAGTGCTAGAGATGTTCTATATTGTTCTCAGTGGTAAATAAATTAATTTGCTTTAAAAATTTTTTTTATTTAGCTCACTGATACATAATCGAATAGTTTTCCCTAGAAGAAATGAAAATAGTAAAGAAACACACATACACACATATACAGATTAAAACCAATTTTTGTGTATGTAACCATGGTGTTTAAATAAATTATTAAAAATTAAAAAAAAAACAATTTTTGGTGACTATGCCTCTTCTGTCAGCAGTGTTCCCAGAAGTGTCTTTCTCAAGTATTAAACTCTCATGGTCACTGTCATTAGAGAGTCCCCTTAAATGGGTGTGGGAAAGTCCAAGTCATACAAAGGAAGCAAATATTCATGATGAAACTTCTCAGATACTTTAATGGACATGAGGGTCTCTCAGGAAGATCATCATAAGCATCATTTCCTAGTCTTAATTGACCACAGGACTTTTATTTTGTCTCAAAATCTCTCTTAGGACTGTTGCCCCCACAGGGCTCTTTTTTGGGGAACTGTTTGGAATACGAGCAGCAGCTGGCTGTCAGTAACCTCCAACTTGCTCATCCCACGGTGGCTGATTAAATTTGAGGGCACTGAATTCATAAATGATTGCTTTCAATGGATTTCCATTCTATTGTTGGAGTATCTTAAAACAGATTTTTTAGTCATCATAGAGTACAATTGCAGAAATTAGTATACAGATGAATTCTCAGAAACAGCATTTACTTGCAGAGAAACACGTCAGTTGGATCCGGGTGACAGTTGCTGCGGCCAGCCTCCCCTTCCCCCCCCCCCAAGGAAACTCACCCATCAATTGTTTAATATCACCACAAGGAAATTGAGTTAATGTTAATGTTTAGTTTTGTAAATATGGTAACTGACTGAGCTTGACATCTCAGATAAATAGTGTACTGTTTTCTCTCTTTTTAGGACAGGATAAAAAATATGCCAATTCTCACATCTCCAAGAGGAAAGGTAGAAGTGGTTCATTGTCGAAGAACAGAATCTCAGGATATTTGTTGTATCCAAAAACTTATCAGAAAATTCACACAGAAGCTGTTTGGGAACCTTAATATCATTTATCTTCTGTAAGTACATGGCTCAGTAAGCGCTAGCATATCTCATCAGTTTTATCACATACCAGGAGGGAATCCTGTTCCTTTGTTGTTCTGAGATTTACAGTGATAGGTGTTTAGGAAATTTACCTTAAGAAAAGAAAAAAGATATCAAGAATTGAATACTCTTTTTTGGGGAGAGAGGTTTGAACCACACCTAGCGCTTAGGGGTTATTACAGGCTTTGTTTCAAAAAATATTCCTGGCAGGCTCTGGGGACCATATGGGATGCCAGGGATGGAACCTAGATTGGTTGCATGCAAATGCCTTACCCACTGTGCTATCACCTTAGCCCCAAGAAATGATGCAAAATTTGAAAGGATTTCTTCTGGGTTTTGAATTCAAATGAACCTGAGTTCAGTCTCAACTTGCCTGCTCATTGGTGGAGATGCTTGGGGCAAATTAATGATAATTAACTACTTACTATTTAATGCCATATTTATTTAATGCCATACTCAGTGCTTTGCAAATATTTAATGCTTTGATACTTCTCATGAAGAGCTATTACCATGTTCATTTTGCATCTGAGAAAATGTGTGCCTACCCAGGGTCAAGCAGCTAGTGGCAAAGACTGGATTTGCAGGTAAAGTGTTCTTTTAAATTTTTTTTTTTTTTTTTAGTTATTGGGTCACACCCAGCGGTGCTCAGGGGTTACTCCTGGCTGTCTGCTCAGAAATAGCTCCTGGCAGGCATGGGGGACCATATGGGACACCGGGATTCGAACCAACCACCTTTGGTCCTGGATCGGCTGCTTGCAAGGCAAACGCCGCTGTGCTATCTCTCCGGGCCCTGTTCTTTTAAATTTTGAATAGTTTCTCTTTTTAATTAAAAAAACATTTTTTGGGGGGCCACATTCAGAGGTGCTCGGCTTACTCCTACCTCAGAGCTCAGAAATTGTTTCTGGAAGTCTTGGGGACCATATGGAATGCTGGGAATTGAACCCGGGTTCATGCTGGGTTGGCTGCATGCACTGAAATTCTCTACTGCCGTGTTACTGCTCTGGCTCCTGAATAGTTTCTTATTATAATGTTTGTCCTTTCGCCAAAAAGACTGCTTTATTCATTCTTCCTAGATCCTCTCTGTGCTATCACTGTAGTTTCACAGAGTATGGATAAGAGTTAGTTTTGTTGTCTCTTGCCAGTTTGTTTTCTTAAGCTACATCCCACAAATGAGTAAAAACCATCTAATAATTACTATTCACTTCTTTTCTTCTTTCTTTCTTTTCTTTTTTTTTTTTTTTTTTTTTGATTTTTGGGTCACACCTGGCAGTGCTCAGGGGTTACTCCTGTCTGTCTGCTCAGAAATAACTCCTGGCAGGCACGGGGGACCATATGGGACACCGGGATTCGAACCAACCACCTTTGGTCCTGGATTGGCTGCTTGCAAGGCAAACGCCGCTGTGCTATCTCTCCGGGCCCTTCTTTTCTTCTTTCACTTAGCATAACCACCTTAATTTTTTTTTATCAATTTTATGCCAACAGCCATAATTTCATTTTGAATAGAAGTTGTATTCTATTGAGAACATAGACCACATCTTTATTTAGTCACCTGTCCATTAACATTTAGATTTATTCTATACTTTGACAATTGTGAATAAAGCTACTATGAATTGTATATATTTCCTTTTGAATTTGTGTTTCTATCTCTAATAAGTATCTAGGAATGATATTGCTTGATCATATGGATTTAATTTTTATTTTTTAGGTAGTCTCCACCTCATTTGGGGGGGTTTTGAGCCACAGGTGACACTCCTGGGCTATTGACTCTATGCTCAGAAATCGCTCCTGGCTGGTGCAGGGGACCATATGGGATGCCAGGAATCTACAAGGCAAACTCCATACTATCACTCTTGCCACTCCAACTCATTTTTTTTTTTGTGGGGACCACACCTACCAGTGCTCAGGTTTTATTCCTGGCTCTGTACCCAGAAATCACTCCTGGCAGACTCGGGGACCATATGGGATACTGAGTATCGAACGCTGGTCGCCCACATGCAAGGCAAATGCCCTACCCGCTCCTGCCCCTCTACCCCACTTTTATAGCAACTAAACTAGTGTGCTTTCCCATTTATGATGTATCAAACTACCTACCTACTTCATACCATCACCATTACTTGGAGTTTTCAACATTTGGGCACAGGCCATTATAACGTGTACAATAATATCTTACTATAGTTTTAATGTTATTTCCCTGATAAAAAGTGATGCCTAGCATTATTTTCTTGTGTCTGTGGCCATAAATGCGTATTTACTTTTCCTTTCTCTTTTTTTCTTTTTCTTGACTTTTGGGCCACATGTGACAGTACTTTGGGGGTCACTCCTGTATGGAAGGGGGAGCTCACTACTTGTAGTACTTGGAATCATGTGGTGGTGGTAATTGCATCTGTACCTCTTACATGCAAAGTACATGCTCTAGCCCATTGAGATACCTTGTATATCTTTATTTAAGCACCATGAATACAAACATATTTGTAGTTTGATTTTAGTTATAAAAAGAACACCCCCTTTACCAGTGCAACTTTTACACCACCAATGCCCCCCCCAACTCCTTCCTTCCTCACCTCTTGCCTATATTCAAGACAGACATTCTTATATTTTGATTTTTTAATATGTAAAATCTTCATTTAAGCACTATGAGTATAGCTTGATTGTAGTTGGGTTTCAGTCATAAACAGAATACTCCCCCTTCACCAGTGCAACATTCCCATCACCAATGACCTTTTCCTCCCCCACCCCTGCCTGTATTCAAGACAGGCATTCTACTTCTCTCATTCTTTAACATTGTCATGCTAGTTGTTAGTGTAGTTATTTGCCTAACAGCATTCACCACTCTTTGTAGTGAGCTTCAAATTGTGAGCTGGTCCTTCCAGCCCTTCTGACCTGTTGTATATGAAAATATTTCCATAAGATTATTCTTTGAATGGCTGTATAGAAAATGTTTTCGTAAGATTATTCTTTGCATGTTGCCCCACCTTGACCTTCCAGATGGGGGTGCTGTTGAGAGTTGAATAAATAGCTTTAGTAGGAGGTGTGGGGGTCTTTTGCCAGAGCTGGTAGCAGGCTGACAAAGGACTCTTTTCGCCCAACCTTTGACACCTTAACCTTCTTGTCTGTGTGGATTATTTGCTGCGGATAAATATTACCAAGATCTCCCCACAAAAGGGGAGAAGGAGATGAGAATCAATTTCTCATTCTGGGAACTGTTTGGGGATTCACAAATATCCAGCCATGGATTTAATTGCACACCTTTGCAACACTGGCCCATAACTCTATTATCTCTGGGCCTTATTACAGTGATGCCTTTAATTTTTCTTAAAACCCATAGATGAGTGAGACTCTTCTGTATCTATCTCTCCCTCTGACTTATTTTACTAGGCATAATAGATTGCATATACATCCACATATAGGAAAATCTCATGACTTCATCTCTCCTGATGACTATGTAATATTCCATTGTGTATATTTACCACAGTTTCTTTAGCCATTTATCTGTTGAAGGGCATTTTAGTTATTTCCAGAGTTTGGCCTATTATAAATAGCACTGCAATGAATATAGGTATGAGGAAGGGATTTTTGAATTGTATTTTTGTGGTCCTAGGAGTGGAATAGCTGCATCATATGGGAGCTCAATTTCCAGTTTTTTGAGGAATCTATATATTATTTTCCATAAAGGCTGGACCAAATAGCATTCCCACCAGCAGTGAATAAGAGTTCCTTTTTCTCCACATCCCCATTAGCACTGATTGTTCTTGTTCTTTGTGATGTGTGCCAGTCTCTTTGGTATGAGATGGTACCTCATTGTTGTTTTGATTTGCATCACCCTAATGATTAGTGATGTGGAGCATTTTTTCATGTATCCTTTGGCCATTTGTATTTCTTCTTTGAGGAGTGTCTGTTTATTTCTTCTCTCCATTTTTTGATGGGGCTATATACATATTTAATTTCTGTCAGTAGCTTGTATATTTTTGATATTAGCCCCTTATCTGATGATAGGTATTGGGCGAGTAGTTTCTCCCATTCTGTGGGTGGCTTTTGTATTCTAGGCACTATTTCCTTTGAGGTGCAGAAGCTTCTCTGCTTAATATAGTCCCATTTATCTCTGCTTCCACTTGTCTGGAGAGTGCTGTTTCCTCAAGATGCCTTTACTCTCAATGTCATGGAGTGTTTTACCTAACATGTTGTTCTATATACCTTATGGTTTCGGGTCTGATATCAAGGTATTTAATCCTTTTGGATATGACCTTTATGCATGGTGTTAGCTGGGGGTCTGAGTTCACTTTTTTGCAAGTGGCTGACCAGTTGTCCCATCATCACTTGTTGAAGAAGCTTTCCTTGCTCCATTGTGGATTTCTTGCCCCTTTATCAAAGATTAAACATTCTTTAATTCTGGGGAACATTCTCTGAATATTCAAGCCTATTCCATACTGATCTGAGGATTGTTTTATTCCAATACTATGCTGTTTGATAACTATTGCTTTGTAATACAATTTAAAATTGATGAAAGCAATGCCTCCCATATTCCTTTTCCCAAGGATTGCTTTAGTTATTTATGGGTGTTTATTGTCCCAGATGAATTTCAGGAGTGTTTGATCCACTTCTTTGAAGAATGTCATGTTTGTCTTTAGAGGGGTTGCATTAATTCTGTACAATGCTTTAGGGAATATTGCCATATTAATGATATTAATACTGCCAATCTATGAGCAGGGTATGTGTCCCCATTTCCTGTGTCCTTTTATTTCTTGAAGCAGGTTTTTTTCTTTGTATTTTTTTTTGTATAGGCCCTTCACCTCTTTAGTTAAGTTGACTCCAAGATATTTGAGTTTATGAGGCACTAATGTGAATGGGCTTGTTTTTTAAATATCTATTTCGTCTCTATCATTATCGGTGTATAAGAAGACCATTTACTTTTGCATGTTAATTTCATAGCCTGCCATTTTGCTATATGAATCTATTGTTTCTAGATGCTTTTTGGCAGAGTCCAGGGTTTTGTAAATATGGTATGCCATCTGCAGTGAGAGCTTGACTTCTTTCTTTTTTTTTTTTTTTTTTTGGGCCACACCCGGTGGTGCTCAGGAGTTACTCCTGGCTGTCTGCTCAGAAATAGCTCCTGGCAGGCACGGGGGACCATATGGGACACCGGGATTCGAACCAACCACCTTTGGTCCTGGATCAGCTGCTTGCAAGGCAAACACCGCTGTGCTATCTCTCCGGGCCCTTGACTTCTTTCTTACTTATCTGGATGCCCTTGATACCTTTTTCTTACTTAATCACTATCACAAGTACTTCTAGTACTATGTTAAATAGGAGAGGTGAGAGAGGACAGCCTTGTCTTGTACCAGATTTTAGGTCAAAGGTTTATTTTATGTCCATTGATAATAATATTTGCCATTGGCTTGTGGTAGATGGCCTTGACTATATTGAGAATCAAGTTCCTTTCATTCCCATCTTGATGAGGGTTTTTATCAAGAATGGATGTTGAACCTTATGTTCATCAGGGATATTGGTATGTATAGTTTTTGGCAGCATCTCTGTATCAAGGTGATGTTAGCTTCATAGAAATGATGTGGAAATGTTCCTGTTTCTTCAATTTTATGAAAGAGCCTGAAAAGGATTGGTAGAAGATCCTCTTGATAGGTTTGAAAGAATTCATTAGTGAATCCAGCTGGGCCTGGGCCTTTGTTTTTAGGAAGACTTTTGATTACTCTTTTAATTTCCTCAGTAGTATTGGTTATATTTAGATATTCTAAATTATCCTGGTTTAACTGGAAGATTGTAGGAGTCCAATAATTTATCCATTTCTTCCAGTTCTCATGTTTTGTGGCATAGTTTCTCAAAGTGCTCTTTGATTACCTTTTGTGTCTCTGCAGTATTTGTAGTGATCTCACCCTTTTAATTTCTTTTTTTAATTTTTTAATTTTTTTTTTACCCTTTTCATTTCTAATCTGGTTTAAGTTTCTATTTCTTTGTGAGTTTTGCTAGTGGATTATTAATCTTGTTTATTTTTTCAAAGAACCAACTTTTGCGTTCGTTGATCTTTTTAATTTTTTTCTTCATTTCATTGATTTCTGCTCTAAATAATATTATTTACTTCTGCCTACCTATTTTGGTCTCCTTTTGTTGATTATTTCCTTAATTTTAAAAGCTGTGTCATTTAACTGTTTATGTAAGCCCCTTCTTCCTTTCTGATGTGTGCTTGTAAAGCTATAAATTTTGGGGGCTGGAGAGATAGCATGGAGGTAAGGCATTTGCCTTGCAGGCAGAAGGATGGTGGTTCGAATCCCGGCATCCCATATGGTCCCCCAAGCCTGCCAGGAGCGATTTCTGAGCATAGAGCCAGTAGTAATCCCTGAGCACTGCCGGGTGTGACCCAAAAATCACACACACACACACACACACACACACACACACAAACAACAAAAAAACCCAGCTATACATTTTCCTCTTAGTACTACTTTTGCTGTGTCCCACAAATTCTGATAATTTGTGTCTTCATTGTCATTTATTTCCAGGAATGCTTTGATTTCCTCTTTGCTTTCATCTCTGACCCACTGGTTGTTCAGAAGTGTGCTGTTTAATTTCCAGTGTTAAAGTTTTTCTTCTATGTCCCTTTGTAGTTCACGTCTAATTTTAGTGCCTTGTTATCAGCAAAGGTAGCTTGCACGATTTCTATCCTCTTGATTTTATGGAGATATGTTTTATAGGTCAGCATATGGTCTATCCTGGAGCATGACTCATGTGCATTGGAGAAGATCATGTATCCAGGTTTCTGGGGATGGAGATACATACATACATACATACATACACACACACATATACTAGTCCACTTTCTTCCATTTCTCCTTTTAGAGCTAGTATACTTTTGTTGGATTTCAGTCTTGTTGACTTGTCAAGGGATGACAGGGCACAATTATTGTGTTGCTATTGATAGCTTTTTCCAGATTTGTCAACAATTGCATTAAATATTATTCTGGTTCCTCATTGGGTGCATATGTGTTTAGGAGTCTGATTTCTTCCTATTGCACTTGTCCCTTGTTTAGTATGAAATATCTATCTTTGTCCCTCACAACTTTTCACACAAAGTTTGTGTCATCTGATATTAGTATAGCCACTCCAGCTTTTTTAAGGGTGTTGTTTACCTGGATTATTTTCCTCCAGCTTTGATTTTGAGTCTGTGTTTGTTCTGACTATTATGGTGTGTTTCTTGTAGGCAGCAGAAGGTAGGATTCAGTTTTTTGATCCATTTAGCTACTCAGTGTCTCTTAACTGGTGCATTTAGTCCATTGACATTGACAGAGAGATAATTGTTATAAGATTTATTGCCATCTTTGTCTAGAAGTTTGGTGTGTCTCTTTGTCAGTCTTGTCTTAAAAATAGATCTTTCAGTTTTTCTTTTAAAGCTGGTTTTGAGTTTGTAAAATTTCTGAGCTGTTGTTTATTTGTGAAGCTATGTGTACTTTCAAATTTGAAAGTGAGTCTTCCTGGGTGCAGTATTCTAGATGAAGTTATTTGTTTTGTTGAGTTTTGTCACTATATCTCACCACTGCATTCTAGTCTTGATGGTTTCTTGTGACAGGTCTGTTTAAATCTTTTTTTTAGGCTAGTCAAGTGAAGCAGTGGGAGTGGAGAAGGAATAAAGAAATCTATAACTGGCTGTGATCAATTAATTATAAACACCACTGCACTCAAACCAGCAAGGCCTGTTTAAATCTTAAGGATGTTCCCTTGAATGTAATTTTCCTTTTTGATATTGCTGCTTTCAGTATTGTATCTCTATCGGTGGGATTCATTATTGTGACTAGGATGTGTCTTGGGGTGCTTTTCCTTGGTTTTCTTTTAGCTGGTACTCTTTGGGTGTGCAAGATTTGGTTGCATGTAGTCTTTAGCTCTGGTAGTTTCTCTGTAATAATGTCCTTGACTGTTGATTCTTCCTGGGGATTTTTTTCCTGGGTCTCTGGGACTCCAATAATTATTATGTTGTTTTTGCTGAGCTTATCAAAGACTTCTATTTTCATCTGTTCACATTCTTTGAGTAATTTTTAATTGTCTGATCATTTGCTTTAAGGCTTTTTTTTTTCCATTCTCTTCTGCTGTATGGAGTTGTTATGCATCTCATCTTCCAGCTCACTGCTTCTATCCTCAGCTGCTGTTACCCTACTAAAGAGGCTTTCCACTGAGGTTTTCAATTAATCTCTGAGCTTTTCAGACCTGTTATTTCAGTTTGGAGTTTTCTGATTTCTATCTTCCTATCCTCATGATTCTTATTTGTGTTCTGTTCAACTTGACCTATGTTTTCTTTGAGTTCTGTGAACATCCTCCATATTTCTTCTCTAAACTCCATATCTGAGAGACTAACTAGGTGTTTGGCCATTTTTGGATCATCAGTGTTGCCATCTTTATTTTCTATGCCTGGTATTAGCATGCATTGTTTCTCCATTGTTACATCTGTTTTGTGGATTTTTCTATGTGTTTTGGTGGTATTCATTGTTTAGAAGATGTATGCAGCCACAAAGTGAAGTGGAGCGGCCATGCTCCTCTGGCACCACCCTTTGTGGGCAGGATGGCTCACCTTTGAAGAAGATGAGCCCTCAGGGAAGAATGGTGGACAGGATCAAAATACCATGTCTCAGGACAGCAGAGAGAAGACTCAAGTTGTCTGCCGGGCTTCTGGTCGCACAGCAGAAATAAGCTCCACTGTCTGTGGGCCAGACAGCTTATCTCTGAAGAAGACGAGCCCTAAGGGAAGAATGGTGGAGAAGATCAAAATCTCAGGCCGTAGGATAACAGAGAGAAGACTCAATATGTCTGCCATGCTTCTGGACACACAGCAGAAATAAGTTCCACTGTCCATGGGTGGGATGGCTCACCTCTGAAGAAGATGAGCCCTCAGGGAAGAAAGGCCGAGAGAATCAAAATCCGTGGCCACAGGACAGCAGAGAGAAGACCCAAGTTGTCTGCCATGCTTCTTTGAAGAAGACAAGCTCTCAGGGAAGAATGATGGAGAGAGCATCTTGTATGTTTTATTTGAAAAATTTTCCAGGTCTCTTGTACTTTTATTATATTTAATTGCTTGATTTTAAAAAAGATTTTTTTTTAATTTTTGTTTTGGAACCACACCTGGCAGTGCTCAGGGGTTACTCCTGGCTCTGCATTCAGAAATTGTTCTTGGCAGGCTCAGGGACCATATGGGTTGCCAGGAATTGAACCCTGGTCAGTCCTGGTCAGCTGCATGCAAGGCAAAAGCCCTACTATTGTGCTATCTCTCCGGTCCCCAATTTTTTTTTTTTTGATTTTTGGGCCACACACAGTGATGCTCAGGGGTTACTCCTGGTTATGTACTCAGAAATCGCTCCTGGCTTGGGGACCACATTGGATGCTGGGCGACTGAACTGTGGTCCGTCCTAGATTAGTGTATGCAAGGCAAATGCACTACCACTTGCGCCACTGATCTGGCCCCTCTAAAATTTTTTTTTAAATTGAATCCCTGTGAGATAGAATTACAAAGTTGTTCATAATTGAGTTTCAGTCATACAGTGTCCAACATCCATCTCTTCACTAGTGGACATTTACTGTCACAGGTGTCTTCAATTTTCCTCCTGCCTAACTCCATTGGTCTCTATGGCAAATATTTTTCTTCTCTCTCTCTCTCTCTCTCTCTCTCTCTCTCTTATTTTCCACTTTTAGACACTAACTTACAATATTGTCATTGAAAAGGTATCATGATGACATTACTTTACCTTCTTTCAGCACCTAGTTCTTGTCCTGGGTGATTACATCCAACTATTGTCACAGAGGTCCCTTCTCTGGTCTAACTTCACTCCTTGCTCTTTGTGGCCAGCTTCCTACTATGGGTCAGTTTTCCTGGCCCTTCCCTATTGTCTTTGGGTATTATTTCTATACTACCTTTATTTCTCAATATTCCACAAATGAGTGCATTCATTCTATGTATATCCTTAGCCTTCTGACTCATTTCACCCAGCATAATTCTCTCCATATCATATAAGCAGATTTCATGACTTTATTTTTTCTTATCACACAATAGCGTGTGTACACTATGTGTGTACACATTGTGTACTACAGTTCATTTATATAGTCATCTGTTCTTCGGCATATGGGTTATTTCCAGATTCTGGCTGTCATGAATAGTACTACAGTGAGCATAGGGATGAAGATGCCTTTTCTGCATTGTGTTTTGGGGTCCTTAGTGTATATTCTCAGAAATGGTATTATTGGGTGAAATAGGTGCTCATTTTTTAGTCATTTGAGGATTGTCCATATTGTTTTCTAAAAAGTTTAAAGTATGAAAGTCCACATCCCAAGAGGGGAGATGCAGGCAACATGTACATGCACATGCCATGTGTATGGGTTGGCAGCACACATAGGGCCACTCCATTGTTCTAAGTTGGTTTTTAAATTGGGTTTTCTAAGTTCGTTTTTATGGGGTTTTTCCCACGTGCCCCTGATAGGGCTTTTGAGGTAGGTGATAGTCTGTGCTTGAGTGGTTGCAGAGGAGAGTGTTGAGGGTAGTTGATGGTCTTCTTTGGCCTTTCATTCCTGGCCTTTGTTCCTGCTAGAAATTTTTCTAGGGACTCTCTGAACTGCAGCAGTGCCTGGTGATACTCTTTTCAGTGAAAAGGTGACTTCCAGTCCCTTCTCTTGGTTTTATGGCACCCTTAGGACTTATACTAAAAACATTTTACACGCAAAAATTATTTTCTATTTCTTTGTTTTTGTTTTTCTGTTTTCTTTTTTTGAGGGGGCACACCCAGTGGTGCTCAGGGGTTACTCCTGGCTCTCTACTCAGAAATCAGAATCCTGGCAGGCTCAGGGAACCAGAAGGATTCAGGGATTGAACCCTGGTTTGTTCTGAGTCTGTCCCGGGTCAGCAGCTTTCAAGGCAAATACCCTATCAATGTGCTATCACTCCAGTCCCTTTGCTGTTTCTCTTGAAACATGCCATGGGGCCCTTCCCTGTTTGCTGGTCTCAGAATTACAGATTGTACAACATTGTTTGAAGGCAAATATGATTCCCTCCAGAGAAGCATGTCATGTCATAGGGTGTTTGCATCTTCTTTTTTTTGGCTTTGGGCTCACACCTGGCAGCACTCAGGGGTTACTTCTGGCTCTACGCTCAGAAATTGCTCCTTAGCAGGCTTGGAGGGACCATGTGGAATGCCGGGATTTGAACCACCATCCTTCTGCATGCTAGGCAAAAGCCTTTCTTCCATGCTATCTCTTCTGCCCCTGCATCTTCTTTTAAGAGACTTCTGAATCTTCACTATGTGGATGAATTTCCTTATGTAAGTAGATTATTATTTTTTGTAGAGGACTCCTGAAATGGTGCTCAGAGGACTGGAAGTTGTGGTTGGTAATTCTCAATTAGTTGCCAATTGTTCAATGCCAAGGCTCAAAGGTACAGTGCTGAGGACCGTCTGGTAGTGCTTGGGGGATGAGGCTCGGTTATACTTCTGATGCTAGGGGAGGTGTGAGGGATTAAACCCAGGCTCTTTGATGTGCTACCATATATACCATATGTAAGGGCACAGTTCTTTTTTGTTTGTTTTTATGTGTCACACCTGGCAGTGCTCAGGGTTACTCCTGGCTTTGCACTCAGAAATTGCTCCTGGGAAACAGCATGCTCCAAACAAGTGGGAGTAGAGATAAACAGATGGGACTATATTAAGCTGAGAAGCTTCTGCACCTCAAAGGAAATAGTGACTAAGATACAAAAACCACGCACAGAATGGGAGAAACTATTCACCCAATACCCATCAGACAAGGGACTAATATAAAAAATATAAGGTGCTGACAGGAAGAAACATAACCACATCAAAAAATGGGGAGAAGAAATGAACATATATTTCCTCAAAGAAGAAATACAAATGGCCAAAAGACTCATGAAAAAATGCTCCACATCACTAATCATCAGGGAGATGCAAATCAAAACTACAATGAGGTACCATCTCACACCACAGAGATAGGCACACATCACAAAGAACAAGAACAGTCAGTGTTAGTGCGGATGTGGAGAGAAAGGAACTCTTATTCACTGCTGGTGGGAATGCCATTCAGTACAGCCTTTATGGAAAACATATGGAGATTCCTCAAAAAACTGGAAATTGAGCTCCCATATGGTCCAGCAATTCCACTCCTAGGGATATACCCTAGGACCACAAAAATACAATACAAAAACCTCTTTTTTGCACCTATATTTATTGCAGTGCTATTTACAATAGCCAGAGTCTAGAAACAACCAAGATGCCCTTCAACAGATGAATGTCTAAAGAAACTGTAGTACATATACAATGGAATATTATGCATCCATCAGGAAAAATGAAGTCATGGAATTTTTCTATACATGGATGTACATGGAATCTATTATGCCTCGTGAAATAAGTCAGAGGGAGAGAGATAAACACAGAATAGTCTCACTCATCTATGGATTTAAGAAAAATGAAAGACATTATTGTAATAAAGCCCAGAGACAATAGAGTTAAGGGCCGGAAGGGCTGGAAAGACAGGCTCACAATTTGAAGCTCACCATAAAGAGTGGTGAATGCTGTTAGGCAAATAACTACACTAACAGCTAGCATGACAATGTTAAAGAATGAGAGAAGAAGAATGCTTGTCTTGAATACAGGCAGGGGTGGGGGAGGATGGGAGGCATTGGTGGTGGGAGTGTTCCATTGGTGAAAGGGGGTTATTCTGTTTATGACTGAAACCCAACTACAAACATGCTTGTAATGATGGTGCTTAAAGATTTATATATTTAAAAAAATTGCTCCTGACAGGCTTGAGGGACCATATGTGCGGAGATCGAACCCGGGTCTGCCCTGAGTCATTTGCATGCAAGGCAAAATACCCTACCTCTGTGCTATCACTCCGGCCCATAAGGGCACAGTTCTGATGAGTTCTTTGAGACCTGAAGTTTTCCCTGTTGGCAAGAGAATAGAGGATTAGGTTGAGTGCTGAAGACCCTTCATTTTCCAGCCTCTGAGCACCACGTAGGAAGGGAGTATTGAAAGCTCTTTGTTATATTAAAATGGGATCCTTGTAACTGAAAAGGATTTGTCATTACTAAGAAGCACATTTATTATCACAAGTAAACATAGACATTTTTAAATGTCCTATGCTCCCAGTACGATTGATACAACTCATATTGTTTTTCTTCTTTCATATGAAGAGGCTCATACTCCTTTACCAGACCAAACTCAACACTTTGACACTCATCATTACACACACAGGTATTTGTAAAACTGGTGCTTTCTTCTAAATTAATTCAGTTTGATGGCTAGATCAGTTTCATATACAGGGAGGTATACAGGCCTGACTTCATCTTAAAAATCTGGTGAAGTTTAGGGGAGAAAATAAAGAGATTGGACAGAGCAGATGAATGGGAAAAGGGCTGAGAATTGGTGATTTCCAGATGTTACAGTGAAGAAAGGTGTGTGTGTGTGTGTGTGTGTGTGTGTGTGTGTGTGTGTAGGGGTGGGACAGAAACCACAACAGTCTGTGGGTCAGTGTGCAGAGACACAAAGGGAACATGGGCTCCTTTCTTTGTCCTGCATACTGTTTAACAAAGCAAAATACAGGGACACTGTCCAAGATTTCCATCATACATAGTTAAATGAAATGTGCTATATGTTTGGAAAATTTCTTAAACAAATAAATTAGACATCACTTTAATGAAGACTGGTTTTTGCTGCTGGATAGTTTTTTTTAGAACTTTAATATTTTTTAATATTTTTGTGTAAAATATATGCATTTATATCTTAAAATATACCTCCCTTGGTTTAGATGGGCTCATTTAAAATCCATCTTGAAAAAAGTGTGCATTAAAGTGGGAAAATACTATACATACAAATAAGTTCTTATCTAATAGAGATGGGAACACACAAATCTTGTAGTGCAATGGAACCTTACACCCTGAACATTGACATAATGACCTGGCACAGGCCTCAGAAGAATGGGCATTCTCCAATCACCCCTGATCTAGGGAAGCCATCTACGAAACATCTAAGGTTGTCTATAACATCACCTGGAAGCAATCTTCTACCAGGGAAGACCCTACCACTGCTCTGACATCGACCTACTCAAAAGAGACTTCCCTTAACTTTGACAATACAATAACAACGACCTGCTTACTGGATAAGGCTTTCTGCATTGCCCTTTAATTGTGAGGTGAAACGAGAGGATGCTCCACACCAGCCTGACTTTAATGTAGGATATGTAGATTCCAGGATCATTAATACGATAACCTGATGCCAACAATAGAGACTGCATGAAAAATAAAACTGTATTGGCACTACAATGACTTGGATTGAACAAACTAGTTTGCCTGGAGCCTAGAGTTGGTCTTATGCCAGGAAACTTTAGGGGTAGAGTCTCCTTGTATTTAGGCCAAGGCTTTCCTTTCCATGTCCCCCATATTTTGGCGGGCCTATGCAAACAATATTTGCCACTCTAACACCATTTTTACTGTGCTCCTTTGACTCTAAACTTTAAAAAAGAAAACCACTTAAGGGGCCGGAGAGATAGCATGGAGGTAGGGCGTTTGCCTTTCATGCAGGAGGTCATCGGTTTGAATCCCGGCGTCCCATGTGGTCCCCCATTCCTGCCAGGAGCAATTTCTGAGCCTGGAGCCAGGAATAACCCCTGAGCACTGCTGGGTGTGACCCAAAAACCACACACACACACACACACACACACACACACACACACACACACACACACACACACAAAAGCCACTTAAACTTTTGATGTTAACTTAAACTAATATGCATGTGCATGAAAATGTAAAAAAAATACTATGCCTTCAATGTTAAAGAGTCACATAAATTTTATGGCTCTAGATTGCTTTGTGTACTGTTAAGAAATGTCATAATGTACTACAACCTGGGGACTTGTGGACAAAGTAATTGTACATGGGTTCTGTTTTATTTTTCTTAATGTTCTTTGACAGTAAGTCCAAAATTTAGGCATCAGCAAGGGGATTTCTTTTGAGAACTCTGTTTATGGGTGGTTGTCCTTCCACTGTAACTTTACCTTGTTCTCTTTCTTTGCATCATTGTTCTCATAATTAAAAATAAAAAATTAAAAGAAAAGAAAAGAAAAAAGTGTGCCTCTTTTTTTGATTCTGTTCTCCTTCCCTTTATTTATGTCTGCTATGAATTCTTATTTCTCCTATAGAGAAGCTAATGTCTAGGTGCTAATATATGGAAAATATACATACAAAGAAATGATATTATAAAAATTCATTTTTTTCTCAGTCATTTGGAACTTGTCTCATAGAAATAAAGTTATTTGTGACTGACTTCCCAAACCAACCCTCAAAAGCCTATTTATATAATGTCTGTGTGGTATATGGCTAATTGTACTATAGAACCCAAATGCCATCCAAAGTTCCCATGAATAAATGCATTTCAAGTTCAAATTGGGTTTCCACGAACACATTTCTCTTGCTTCCCTGAGGCGGTGGTATCTTCCGGGTCCTAGATGTTGCTCACTTCCTCCCACCCCATCCTACCCACTTCCCACCCCTACCCCCATCTCCATCATTGCTGACATGTATGGGGCTTTGTGCTCTGGGAGAACTGTCATCTGATTTAGAATGACAGAGTGAAGTTTCAGGCTTTCATCTTGTGATGCTGGAACCCAAAGAGCCAGGAGCTGGAACAGCTTCAAAAGTAGAATGGGGAGAAGGGGCTTCAGTGAATCAGATGATGGAAGCTGGGAGACTAGATCATTTTTTCTAGAAAGTTTATTGTGAAGATTGTTTTCTAGTCTCAGAATTAACGGGCATTTGGCAGCAGTGCCTGGGCAGTGCCCATAGGCCAGGTTCAACAGGATGAACTCTCTTCTGCGTGAGGCCTATGATTTTCTTGGTAAAGTGGCTGTTCGGGGCTGACAAATAACCATAGCACAATATTTCCCAAAACTTTGAATTTTTCCAGGAAACTTGACCTGATACATATGTGAAAACATTTTTGTTTATATATGTTTAGAGGGAGTATATTTGGTGGTGCTCACATCTGGTCCAAAGGTTATATTCCTACACATAGTAGATGCTGAGCTCAGGTAACCCAGTGAGAGAGAAAGGACACATCTTCTCACTTCTGATACTCTGATTTGTGTGTGCACTTTTAATCCTTTTTACAGGGAAAAGGCAAACCTTGCAATTACCCTCCACAATGACAGAGAGGAGATCATGGCCCAGGCCACCTTTGTGGACTATCCGAACTGGAATGTTGCCCAACAGGATGACTGGGTGCCTGTGTTCCGGGAGCTCGACGCTGATATTCCATGCACAGTAAGCTATCATGAAAATGCTTATTAAAGCAGACTTCATTGCACGGTTTATAGGTAAATCTTTTCAGTTGTTAGATTAAGCAGTTTAGCAAGTGTACAACAACATGGCAGAAATGAAGTTAATTGGTGACAAGAACATGTGGAGTGGAGAACTGGCAGAGCCCAGGCCATGTTCTATTGATCAGAACTGGGGGAGTGAGACTATGTACTTTCCAGGTCTCCAAACATCATTATCTGAAGGTTTTAATTTTCTGTATGGCACCTCATATCCACACATATGTCTTCTGTAATTTTAACAATAAAGCCTCGGATTCATGTGAACTCTGGTTTACGCTATAATCTGTCTCACTTGATATAAGGCATCTAACAACCTATATGTCAATGGAAAAGAGGACAACAGTCCCCAAGGATTTGGGATAGTAGTCACTCTTGCCAAGTCTGAATTTTCTTTGACATTGGCCTGCCAAACAATCCAGAATCTGGCCTAGTTGAGAGCCAAAGCAGCAGTCTTCCTGGTTGGTGGAATTCAGTAGGGTACCCCCAGAGTCCTTAGTGCATGATGAGTTCATACCTGATATATGCCTGTATGTTCACACTCATATTCCAGCACATAGTACTTACAGTTTAGTTAATATAAATATTCAGTGTTTGCAGTATATTCAATTAGCTGCTAGATGGTGCCTTCCTCCTGCCGACATTCTATAAACCCAGTGATCATTATGGGAAATGTTACCTTAAACTTAGAAATAGATCAGAAAGACTCTTCAATCCAATGGTTATAGTATCATAGATAGGCTTTTTATTGGCATAGCTTTTGACAGTTTTGTAGGAGCAGCTTACAAATTTTCTTCCACGTAGGATGCAAATAGTTTCTAACTTAAAGAAGAGATATCTTCAAAAATTGGGGTTTATGGCCCAAGAAAACATAGACTATTTTGTAGCATATATAGCAATTCCACTCTAAGATTCCCTTGTAGATTAACATATCTAGCTCTTCAAGTGCTCACTAGTTGATGGGTTGAATATATTGATCTCAGCCATGTTCATTTTATATTTGTATTTGAGCTATCATTATACAAGTGTTAGAAAATTATAAATAAGCATCATCATGAATTCTTTCCATTTTGTTATCTTTTTATTCTCTTAAGCTATATTCATCTAATGACTATTTGAAATGTGACAAGTTTTTTTTTTTTTGGTTTTTTTTTTTTTTTTTTTTTGGTTTTTGGGTCACACCTGGTGGTGCTCAGGGGTTACTCCTGGCTGTCTGCTCAGAAATAGCTCCTGGCAGGCACGGGGGACCATATGGGACACCGGGATTCGAACCAACCACCTTTGGTCCTGGATCGGCTACTTGCAAGGCAAACACCGCTGTGTTTTGGGCCCAAAATGTGACAAGTTTGACTAAATATAAACCCAGCTGGAAATAGTAGAAAAATGAATGCAAAATATCTTATTAGAAGTTTTATTGGATTTCTATTAAAAACAATTTTAATGTATTGGACAAAATCAAATATATGCTAAAATTTCTACTGTTCATCTTTACTTTTCTTTTTTCTAGAATTTATTTATTTAACAATTTTTAATTGAATCACCATGAGATACAGTTACAAAGTTGTTCATGATTGAGTTTCAGTCATATAGTGTCCAAATCCCATCTCTTTACCAATGCCCACTAGCATATTAAATATTATATAAGTGACAAATCTGTGTCTTGAATTATTTTTCTTACAGGTAGCATAGGCTCAAAAGAAAATTATTTCTCCCAAGGACATTTGCAACTGATTAAATAATTTCAATTTTAAATCTAAAAAAACTTAAAAAAATAACATAGATATCCCCTGTCTTTCTGAAGTTTGAATTATGCAATTTCTCTCTGTATGTAGGCATTACATTAGAGCCTGTTCATTATATCTAAACAAAAGATCAAAGATTGCCACTTTATGAAAAAAACATAAGAAATCAGTTGCTCTAAAAGTAAGAGTGAAGTCAGAGGCCCTGCTGATCTCCTTCTCTCGAAATGATTTTACTCTGGTTGTATATTTATTCCATGATTTATGCATTTACTTTATATTAGCGCCATTTTAGGTCTTGCATTTATCTGGCGAAAGTTTAGGCTACTTTTTTAGTTATGGATATGCTAAAAAATGTTTTAGTGTAATAATTGTTCCTTTCCTTTATACCATTTTGATTTACAAATGGCATAATTTGCTTTTCCAGAGCAGGAGGAACCTAAATTTCTGGTGGAAGAAAAAATTGGGGTGATAAACAAAAATTATGTATTCCTAAAGCTAGGATTTAAGGCAGATGTTAGGTAGGATTGTGGTGGGGTGATCAGATGAGTTAAATTACGGAAAGGATTTAAATCAATGCCATTGTTATTCCTGTTATTTGAAATTTGGAGCTTCTATAATTTATCTTTTGAGAGTTTATCTTTTAGGTAAGAATTTATCTTTTAGGTAAGTGAAAAAACACATAATTCTGTCTAATCATTTTATGATGATGAACTTTCTTTTGGTTTGTTTTTTGGTCACGCCCATTGGTGTTCAGGGGTACTCCTGTTTCTGCGCTCAGAAATTATTCCTTGCAGGCCCAGGACCATAGGGGATGCTGTGGTTCAAACTTGGGTTGTCCATGTGCAAGGCAAATGCCCTACCCACTGTGCTATTGCACTGGCCCCTAAAGCAAATAACATCAAGAAGGAGGAGAGGCCAACACACATATATTTGCTGATGGCAACTCAACAGAGATACCCAAGTTTGATACCCAGCACCCCATATGATCCCTAGAGCACTTTTAGAAATTACCCCTGAGCACGGAGTCAGGAGTAAGGAGCACAGCAAGGAATGGACCCCCAAAATGAAACAAAACAGAATAAAGAGCTAACCTGAAAGTCATTTTAGAATATTGCTACTTAGAGTTTTCAGTTTAGTTTTTTGCCTCCCCAGAGTAATATTTATTCTTTTTCTAGAAATGTTGAACAAAACAGGTCATTGACTTCATAAAGTGGCATCTGCCTTCCACCCTTCGGATTTATAAGAGAGTCTTTCCCTTGTGTCACTTGAATAGAGCAGCAGCTGCTGACTCAAGAGCCCTCGGAAAAGGGTGATTGTCTTTCACTTGGCATAGACACCCCTGAGGGCAGGACCACTGAGTTAATAATCAATTTCACTCCCCTGCAGGCACTTTCCTGCCCACAGTCCCATGGTGAGGGCAGGGGAAGGACTAAGTGTGTTGCCCTTATTTATGATCCTTAATTCCTTGAACAGTTTTGAGCTAAGGGAACAGTAACTGGAAAATAGGGTCACAGATATGGCTCAAATGCTGCCTGGATATGTTGCCACTTAAAACATCAAATACCCTCTGTACATAAAGGCCAGGCAGTGCTGTCAGCCCATAATTGCCCCATTCCCTTCCATCCTGCTCCAAGGAAGTCTGAATGCTGACTCATCCTTTAATCATGCTTTTTTCTTTGGCAGCCTCTGAATACCTTGTTCATGCACCTCTTTGTGGCTGTGGATGAGTATTCCAATGGCTGCTGCAAAGAAATGTTGAGGTGAGCAACCATTTACATGATGGGCTGTGTGTGTGTGTGTGTGTGTGTGTATGCATGTGTGTGTATATGTATGTGTTGGGGTTGTGGGGGAGGGGATGGCATTGGCAGTGACACTACAGATAAGACATGAATAAAAATGACTTGAAAGAAATAACAATTTGAAAATACCTTAAGTGACATGAAATCACCTGCAGCATCTAATTTATTGGTCATTTATGACTATAAAGGCATTTCTTTTGGGTAGCAGTGATAATTCTGAAAGCAATCCTGTTTAATTGCCATCATTTGAGCTCACAGGCTGTGCCAGTCATTTGAAGAAATGGACTTTGAAGGAGGGGAAGCATAAAGCATTGCAGGATTGGATGTTTCAAATAGTTTTACTTCAGCTTTAGAAATGTGTATTATTGTGGTAGACTAGAAGCATCCTGAATAATATGGCACACTGAAATAGGATCAGTGGGGATGCTGGGGGATGCTGATATGACTTGAACAGTCTCACAGACTTTGGGGGGTTGTGGTCTCAGCTTTCAAGCCACTTTGTAATGTCATACCAGACCATCCAGATGTCAGGTCAGAGGTTAATATTAGCAGAAATCTGGTGTGCTTTGTGAATATGTTCCTCTTTATTATTTTCTTGCTCTGTGGCACAGATAGAAAGCATTATATAGAATCCAAGGAAGAGTCAAGAAGAAAATGAACTTGAGTTGAAGATGTTCTTTCTTTTGTAGACAGGGAGCAAAAGAACCCATATAGACTCGGGGTTACTTCATTGTTTTTAGCGATGGCCTTAATGTCAAAAGGTACAGAGAGTGTGATTGCTTGTTTGGTTATTAGCATCTAAAACTTCCATCTTTCTTTCTCTCACTAGGACTGTATTTAAAGCAGTGCCAGAAGTGCACTTCATATTTCTCATAGTGCCAGCGTACATGAGCATAGGTAAGGTCTACTACATCATCTCCTGTCCACAGTGGCTAATAAAATATGTTGAATAAAAGTGCTGAACATGAGAAATAAGTTTCTGGATGCCTCCAGAAACTTAAGATATATGTGCTTTCTTGACTGTAGTAGTTAAAACAATTTAGAATGGATGTTCTATTCTCTATTTTCTTCTGAAGCCTACAGTTATTCTTTGATAAAATGAGATTATATTCTTTGTCTCTCTGATGTAGGTACAACTCTGATAAATGTGTTTGACCTAGTAGGAAATGTTCCAAGTTTGGAATTTGATGAGGACTTTTCTGTGCACATATGCTACAGACAGAACCATTACCCTCAGCTGCACATTCGAAAAGCCAAGTAAGAAGTGGTGGGGAGGAATACCTTTTGTTTTCAAAGTTTTGACAGCTACATTTCCACTTCTTATTGTAAATTGTTTTTGTTTAAATCTAACATTAATCCTAAACTTGAAAATCTGAGTTACCATTCTCAGTGACAGGGTCCTCGAGTTTAGGGTGGGTTGTAGATTCATTAACTGAAAGTAGAAATATTAGTGTTATATGGACAGGAGAGACTTGGAAATCAGGCACTTTTATGAGTGAGATCATAAGATTAAGAAGACTGTTCATGGGGCCAGAGAGATAGCATAGTGGTGGGGCGTTTCCCTTTCACGCATCTGATTCAGACAGACAGTGGTTCGAATCCCGGCATCCCATATGGTCCCCCGAGTCTGCTAGGAACGACTTCTGAGGACAGGGCCAGTGGTAAACCCCTGAACACCGCTGGGTGTGACCCAAAAGAAAAAAAAAGACTTTTCAAGGGGTCGGAGAGATAACACAGCAGTAAGGCATTTTCCTTGCACACATCTAATTGAACAGCTCGTGGTTTGAATCCCGCGGTGGTTCAAATCCCTGCATTTCATATGGTCCCCCAAGCCTGCCAGGAACGACTTCTGATCGCAAAATCAGGAGTAACCCCGCAGGGTGTGTCCCAAAAACAAAAAAAGAAAAAGAAAAAAGAAAAAAAAAAAAAGACTGTTCAGCTGACATATAGAATTTTAAAAATTTTTATTTAAATAATGTGAATTGCAAAGTTATTTATGATTTTCATTTGCAAAATGTTCAAGCACCAATCCATTCACCAATGCTAATTTCCTAGCAATGTCCCATTTATTTCTTGCCACCTAGCCTGCCTCAATGGCAGATACTTTTTACCCTTTTTTTTTGATAGGCATGGTGGTTTATAATACTATTACTGATAGGGTATTATGCATGTCATTTTAGCTTTTTATAGTTCCTTTTATTCTCTGGTCCTCATCCAGAGTGACCACTGCCTCTATCATTGTAGTAGTCCCTTTCCTGACAGATAGTGGGAAAAAATGTGATAAAAGCTGAAAAATGAATGAGGAAAAAACAAGGTATTTTGACACAAAAAAGAGGTCTGGTTTTTAGAGATATATATATGGAAAATTGTATCTTGGGAAAATTTTAAAGATGTCATTAAAACAACTTTGGGATAAAAAAGAAAAATTACTAAAGTTAATAGTGAAAGAATGATATACTGCAGTATCTTTGCACATACAAAAATATGAAAATTTTGAATTTGCCAATATTGTAAATATGGTCAATATTGTATTCATTTTTACTCTCCATATAGAACCTTTTCTGTGCATTTTGAGATTAAACAGTAGTTAAGATCTTACAGCCGGGGCCGGAGAGATAGCATGGAGGTAAGGCATTTGCCTTGCATGCAGAAGGACGGTGGTTCAAGTCCCAGCATCCCATATGGTCCTTCGACCCTGCCAGGAGTGATTTCTGAGCATAGAGTCAAGAGTGAACCCTGAGCGCTGCCGGGTGTGACCCAAAAAGCAAAATAAACAAACCAAAAAAAAGCAAAAATAAATAAATAAATAAATATCTTACAGCCATTGATTCTTTTTTTTCTTTTTTCTTTTTTTCTTTTTTTTTTTTTTTGGTTTTTGGGTCACACCAGGCAGCGCTCAGCAGTTACTCCTGGCTCTACACTCAGAAATCGCTCCTGGCAGGCTCAGGGGACCATATGGGATGCCAGGACTCCGGGACTTGAACCACCGTCCTTCTGTATGCAAGGCAAACGCTTACCTCCAGGCTATCTCTCTAGCCCCAAGATCTAACAGCCATTGAAAAGATGAGAGAATACTATAAAACTTTTGTGCTAGTATATCCAACAATCAAAATGAAAGGTTTACTCTTGGGGCCGGAGAATACAGTGAGTAGGGTATTTGCCTTGCATGTGACTGTCCTGATTTTGATCTCTAGCACCCTGTATTGTCTCTGTTCCCTTTGAGAAGTGATCCCTGAGACAATGCAAGAAGAGAAGTCAATGTTGAGCACTGTTCCTTAAAAATGTTTTTTTGTTGTTGTTGTTTTGGACCACATCTGGTGACACTCAGAAATCACTCCTTGCTGGATTGGAGGACTATATGGGATCTTAAGGATCAAGCTCGGGTCAGTCACATTCAAGGCAAATACCCTACCTGATGTGCTATTGCTCTGATCCTCAAAAAATATTTTTTAAAAAGGTCCTCACTATTAAAGAGGCCCAAAATAATAACTTAAATGAATAATTTTATATTAGAGTAATGGAAGATGTAAAAAGCACTTTGGGAGAAAAGCTTGCTTTGCCTCAGGCCAGTCTTAGCACCCTCCTATCATCCAATACTAAATTGTTTTTCTTTTATTTCTTGTTTTCATAGCTTTGAACTCTGTCTTACTCAGGATTTTGGTGCAGTTTTCCCAAATTTATTCCTTCAATCCTCGCTACCAACTTTAATCACTTAGCAATACCCGACATTGAGTCACTAGAATTAAGCTCTGGTCTTGTCCTTTCTTGAAGTGCAGAGTTGAATAGTAGAAATCAAATTGCAGAGAATGAAATATGTGAGGATTGAAAGCACAGGAATATTCATTGCTCTTCAGAAAAGTTTGGTGATAAAATAAATCAAAGTGAGGGAAACAAATATTGAACATTATATAAACATTGTAAATGATTTTTATCTTCTCTTTCTATACAGAACATTTTTTATTTTGCGTTCTCAAATCCATGTCTAAAAAAGATAACCAGGGAGTAGAATAAATTTAAGTATAAATTATTCATCTTATTTAGGATGAGAAGAAAATTCTTTATGAAAAGTATATTTTGTTTTTGGTTCATATTTAATGAACTATAATTCTATTTTTATAAATTTATTTTGATAATACTTATGCCAATGCAAGCCAAATATAACTAAATTAATTTTGAGAGTTTAAGTTTATTTCACATCTTTAAAATTCTCTTTGATTTATGAAGTTCCTCTTGTTAGCATTGATCAAGTAAGGGTTTCCTGACCTTCACAAAATTAAATTTTTTAAAGAAGTACTGTAAACTAGCCACAATTATACATATTTTATTATGCTATTAGAAATTTACATGAATAATTGCTTAGGATTTTGTAAGTATTGCAGAATAACAATTGTTATATATTTATCTTCATTTCATTTTAAAATTTATCATTTTCCCTGCCATTTGTTAATTAATTTTGAGGGATGGTTCATTTAAATAAGTTATATTTTCAAACTGTAAAATATTTTAATGTAAAACTATTTTTATTTTATTTGATAAATAAAATAATTATATTTATTTAATAAAATTATTTTTATCCTATATAAGCTATAGCTATATACATGAGACTATGCATATTTTATTGTGTTAATTTAATTGTATATATTCTTTAATGATTGCATGGCATTTTATCATATTTTATTTAGTCATTTCATTCAGTAATTTCTTTTTATTTCTGATAGCTTTATTTATTTATTTTTTTTTGGGCTATACTTGGTAGTAATCAGGGATTATTTCTGATATGGGCTCACAGATCATTCCTGGTAGGCTCAGGTACTATACAGCTGGGGATTGAACCCTGATTGCCTGTGTGCAAGTAAAATGTCCAACCCAATGTACTGTCTCTTCAACTCTGTTTCAATTTCTTAGCTTTAATAGCTATTTTTTGATAAATACTCCTGTGCGTGTATCTTCAATTGCTCATGCCTTTTCTCCTCTATACAATACTTAGCATATTTTATATACCTAGAAATAACATTTCTGAAAAAAGGTATATAATTGGGCCCGGAGAGATAGCACAGCGGTGTTTGCCTTGCAAGCAGCTGATCCAGGACCAAAAGGTGGTTGGTTCGAATCCTGGTGTCCCATATGGTCCCCCGTGCCTGCCAGGAGCTATTTCTGAGCAGACAGCCAGGAGTAACCCCTGAGCAACGCCGGGCGTGGCCCAAAAACAAAAAACAAACAAACAAAAAAAGGTATATAAAATACTAAGATTTAAAAAATACTAAGATTTAAAAATAGAAGCTACCAAGTTATTCAAAGTAATCTTATCAAATTTTTTACTAATAAGGCCATATATTATTCTTTTTTAAAAATATAAACACTTTACAAATAGTTTACAAATATGTTCATAATACAGTTGATTCAGGCATTCAGTAGTCTAACACTAATTCCACCACCAGGATGACTTTCCCTCCACCATTTTTGCGAGTTTCCAGCACTCCTATGAAGCCTTCCCTCTTGGTAGGTACATATAGTTTATTTTATTTTATTTATTTATTTATTTTTAAATAAATTTTTATTTAAGCACCATGATTACAAACATGACTGTAGTTGGATTTCAGTCATAAAAAGAACATTCCCTTCACCAGTGCAACATTCCCATCATCAATATCCCCCATCTCCCACCCCCCACCTTTTTTTTTATTTTTAGTATAAAATGGTCAGTAGAATTATCAGAAAATAGTTCAACTCCCTACACGTGGCTACAGGCATGGGGCCAGGGCTTCCAGATACTGTGCCTCCAGGTGAGAGGATAGCCACAAGAACTATGTCAGAGAGGCAGAGCATGTGGCAACTGGGGCTACATGAAACCATGCCTCCAAGTGAGCAGATAGGCTAAAGTACAGAGCCAGAGGAGCTCCCTGGATGCATACTCTTCCTAGTCAATGAACCCTAGCACATGTAGAAAACATGTAGAAAATACTACAACCATGACAATGGGAAACAACGCAGGCCTCCACCATACTTAGAGAATGAACACAGTAAGTAGCTCTGATGATCCAAAAATTATCAACCAACTATTTAACCTCTCGGATAAGGAATTTAGAGAAGAAATATGGAGGATGTTCATAGAATTCAAAGAAAACCTGGAAAGAATGTGCCACAAATAAGAATCAAGAGGATATGAAAGTAGAAATGAAAAAACTTCAAACTGAAATAACAGGTTGAAAAACTTGGTGAGTGAAATGAAAATCTCATTGGAAAGCCTCTCCAATAGAGTAACAATGGTTGAAAACAGAATCACTCAGCTGGAAGATGAGATGCATAACAACTCCATACAATGGAAGAGGTTGAAAAAAAAAGCCTTAAAGCCAACGATATGGCAATGAGAAAAGTCTTCAAGGAGGAGAACTACTGTCCAAACAAGTGGAAGCAGAGATAAATAAATGGGACATTAAATTAAGAAGCTTCTGCACCTCAAAGGAAACAGTGACTAGGATACAAAGGCCACCCATGAAATGGGAGAAACTATTGACCCATAACTCTTCAGATAAGGGGCCAATATCTAAGATTTACAAGATTTTGACAGAACTTAACAAGAAATAAACATCTAACCCTATCAAATAATGGGGAGAAGAAATGAATAGACATTTCTTCAAAGAAATGCAGATGGCCAAAAGGCACATAAAAAATGGTCCATATCACTAGTGAGATGCAAATTAAAACAACAATGAGGTATCATTTCATGCTAACAGCCTGGCACTCATAAAGAACAAGAACCAGTGCTGGCATGGATTTGGAGAGAAAGGAACTCTCATTCACTGCTGTTGGGAATGACATCTAGTCCAGCCTTTCTGGAAAACAATATGGATATTCCTAAAAAAAAAAAAACAAACAAACCGGAAATTGAGCTTCCATTTGATCCAGCTGTGCCACTCCTAGGGACATACCCTAGTAACACAAAAACACAAGACAAAAATACCCTCTTCACTTCTATGTTACATGCAGCACTATTTAGAATAAACAGAATCTGGAAACAACTCGGATGCTTTGTAACGGATGAGTGGCTAATGAAACTTGATACATATATAAATGGAATAGTATGCAGCTGTTAACAAAATGAAGTCATGATATTTGTCTATACATGTATGGACATGAAGACTCTTATGCTGAGTTAAATGAATCAGAGGGACAGACAGATACAGAAAAGTCTTACTTGTCTGTGGGATTTAAGAAAAATAAAAGCAAGAATGGTAATAATACCCAGAGAAAATAGAGATGAAGGCCAGAAAGAGCAGCCCATGTTATGAAGCTTACTACAAAAAGTGGTGAGCACAGTTAGAAAAATAACTGCACGGGGCTGGAGAGATAGCACAGTGGCGTTTGTCTTGCAAACAGTCTATCCAAGACCTAAGGTGGTTGGTTCAAATCCCGGCATCCCATATGGTCCCTTGTGCTTGCCAGGAGCTATTTCTGAGCATAGAGCCAGGAGTAACCCCTGTGCACTGCCAGGTGTGACCCAAAAACCAAAAAAAAAAAAAAAAAAAGAAAGAAAAAAAGAAAAGAAAAATAACTGCACAACAACTACTATGGCAATGAGAGAGAGTGAGAGAGAGAAAGAGCAGAGAGAGAGGAGAGAGAGAGAAAGAGAGAGAGAAGAGAGAGAGAATGCCTCTCTTGAAGACAGGTAGGGGCCTGGGGAGGAGGAAAATGGGGAACATTGGTGGTGAGAAAGTTATACTGGTGAAGGGTGGTTTAAATTCGATGATGGAAACCTAACAACAAACATTTTTGTAACCACAGTGCTTAAATAAATTATTAGTTGTAAAATCGCCCCACACACTGTATTTCCAACTCCAGGTGAATGAGTCTAAAACAGTTGCTGCACAAAAATAATTCAGACTAGGCTGAGGGTGAAACACAGGTATTCTGGAAATCCTCTACCTTGTATCAAGAGTGAGCTACCTGCCAGAACTGTCAATCTTTTTTGGGGGGGCTGTAAAATAACGTGTAATCTAACAATTATTAATAAAATGTAGTTCAATCACGAGGCCCAGAGTTATAGCACAACAGGTAAGGTGTTTGCCTTTCAGGTGGCTGACCTACATTCTATCTTTGGCATTCCATAGTGTAACCCGAGACTTCCAGGATTGATTTCTAATCACAGAGTCAGGAGTAACCCTGGGTGCTGCTGGGTGTGGCCCATAAACCATAACGAAAAGAATAGTTTAAAGAAAGTTTATGAAAATTGTTATATCTCAATATGGGGTTATTAAAGCCATTGTCTCAAGATTTACTGAACTGTTTGTTGCTAGTTGAGGCTTCTGTGTTAATGTTTCTGCTTACTGAGCTTAGTCAACTTCTGTGCTACTTTCACTTCTGTTAGCTATTGTTCCTCCTGGGTTTTCAGTCAGTGTCATGCAATTTGAAGGTGTTGTGTGGCCACCACACATATATGTGTTCTAGGAGCTCCAGAATCTATAGAAGTGGGATGGTTTGCTCAAATACTGGTATACCCATGAGTTTCATTGGTTTGGCATCTCTTTTGAGATTAATCGTGAAGCAGTGAAGTTGGAAAGTATATATGGCAACAGATGTAAGATGTAAGTTTGATTGCTGAGGCTTCAGTGGGGTGGGGACTCAGCCTACACCTCTCCTGAAGGATTAGCTCAGAGATCAGTAGATAAAAGTTTCATCAGCTTGATCTCTTCCACAATTATTTGTGAACCTGTGAAGCAGGCCTATTTACATGGCTGTAAATGTGGAATCATTTTTTTAATGCCTTCATCAATGCAATATGCTTTCAGTTATTAAAACTTTATATGTTAAGTCAACATAGTATTTTCCTATTTTAATTTTATTTAAGTGGGTTTGGATGCAACTTTAAAGATTTTACTTTATTTTATTTAAAAATTTTTAATTTTTTATTGTAGTTTAAAACAGTTTAATAGTGTTAAAAGTTTATGGTTTGGGGGCCAAAGAGATAACACAGTAATAGGACTGGTTTTGATGTACAGTTTCTGGATCTTTAACACCACCAAGACAGTCCCAAAACTGTCCACTACTGTCCACTTCTAGTTCAATTCCTTACAAATTCCATTTTAAATGAACAGAATATATGAACTTAAAGCATATTTATTTTAGAAATGATCTTAATGGATTAAACTTGTGTGCAAAGTAGATCTTTCTTTTGGGAAGGATAGTAAGACAATGATTAAATATGAAGGAACACATTTTCAAAGCCATTTTTTTTAAATTGTAGTAGACACTATATCCAAATAGCATCTTTCTTGAAGATTGTTAAACTCTCAATAGTTTACTTTTAATAAAATTATTAATCAAGACATTTCTGTAACAGAAAATTATACATTCATTTAATACTGGTATTTTTACAGCCCTGAAGCAGTTTATCAAAAACTCAACTATTTCTTCCAGTTGTAGTGCAGTGATATCTTTGCTTTGATTTGAGTTTTGCTTTGATCTCACTGGTACTCACTTGTTATTTGAAATGGAGGCTACTTGCATAAACTTATGATATTCTCATTCCATCTCTGATTTCTAAGTGATTCCCAAGATGGTTAGGATTTGTTGTTCTTCTCCACCCCCATCTAATCCCTTCTTCCATTTTCCTTTTTCCTTTTAAAAATCCCTGTGTTATACTGTACCCCTTAAACCAATGTGGCCTGAGTTTGAATTTTTTTTTAACCAATGTTTTTTCTACACATTGTTTCCTTGTCCTGAGTTCTTCTTTGGTCAGCCTCTGATGGCAAAATATCTCACAGAAAATCTGCAAGAAACAAATCACAAGGGGAACAAAATTCTATTAACAATGATCTGATATGGAAGATTTTATAATGAGGAAGAGACTTTAAAAAGACAATTTAAGGCCAGGGAGATAGTATAGGAATTAAGATGCTTTCTTTGTATGTAATCAACCCTGATTGAATTCCTACTCTTTATAGGGTTTCCTGAGCACAGCTATAAGTGATCCCTAAGCACAGACCCAAGAATAAACCTTAAGGACAGTTAGATGTGGCCCCCAAACCAAGAACAAAAAAAAATTCAATTAATTTGAGTACAATATTGAATTTTTAAAGAAATAGTTACTGTAGGAGATTGTTGTTTTTCCTTGATGAAGATGGACAAGTGTGATTCATTTTAAGAAATTGGCTTTCCCCCTAGGAACACAAAAATACAATACAAAAACCCCTTCCTTACACCTATATTCATTGCAGCACTATTTACCATAGCAAGACTCTGGAAACAACCAAGATGCCCTTCAACAGACGAGTGGCTAAAGAAACTGTGGTACATATACACAATGGAATATTATGCAGCTGTCAGGAGAGATGAAGTCATGACATTTTTCTATACATGGATGTACACGGAATCTATTATGCTGAGTGAAATAAGTCAGAGAGAGAGAAAAATGCAGAATGGTCTCACTCATCTATGGATTTTAAGAAAAATGAAAGACATTCTTGCAATAATAATTTTCAGACACAAAAGAGAAAAGAGCTGGAAGTTCCAGCTCACCTCAGGAAGCTCACCACAAAGAGTGATGAGTTTAGTTAGAGAAATAACTACATTTTGAACTGTCCTAATAATGAGAATGTATGAGGGAAATGGAGAGCCTGTTTACAGTACAGGCGGGGGTCGGGTGGGGAGGAGGGAGATTTGGGACATTGGTGATGGGAATGTTGCACTGGTGATGGGTGGTGTTTTTTACATGACTGAAACCCAAACACAATCATGTATGTAATCAAGGTGTTTAAATAAAAAAAAAAAAAGAAATTGGCTTTCCAAATTGCTCATATTTAAATGAGCATAATTAAAATTTTAATTGAAGGTATAAATTTTTAGGGATATTTGAAGAGGCATCTGAAAGTGTTGTGTGTGTTTGTGTTTGTGTGTGTTCTGTCTCTCTCTTTCACAGAAAAAAGAGGATATTTCACTATTTAAGTAAGTGCCATATTTAATTAAGTGTGGGCAGGAAACTTCTTGGTTATATTTTTCACTTCATCTTTTGGAGTCTGTTTTATCAATAGTTTCTTGCACTGATAGACATTAAACAGTGATGGGTTTGAGAATATAATTATCCTTCTGCCATTTACTTAGCAACAGATTTAGAAGTAGCAGGTCAATGCTATAATCCCTCCTTTTGTTTCTTTGATTTACTCATGTGGAAAATTATGCTTTAATCTTTCCTTCTACTTAGACACTAATTATCAAAGTTACTGTTCTTTATTTTGTATAATATCTGAAATAAACTATAGCTATTTTTGGATACACTTTTACCATCTCTAGTGAACTTTAGTCATTGGTATCTATTTGAAATGTTCTTGAAGTAATGGAACAGTCTTTCTGAGGTTTGAAACCTACTTTTTTTCTTCTTGTGTGGCTGTAGTATAGAACTCACTAGGAAAGAATTAGGGCTCTCAATGATATAAATGTTTAAAATGGAGTGTTTCTTTCTTGACCAAAATTGGGGAAACATTGCTATTAAAGGAGATGAAAAGGTAAGATAGCTCAAGTGGCAGAGCACAGTATCTACAGAGCATGTGTAGGCCTTGAATTCAGTTGCCTATGCAGTGGTTCCTTGAACAATGCCTGTGTGATTTTGGTGGCATTGGGTAATGAGCTCATGATCCCCTCATTCATAGTTCTTGAGGGGGGGAGGAGGGACATGCTGTGCTAGATCATAGCTTGTGTCACTATGCATGCAAGCCATGCACTCCTGAACCTTGATCTGTCCTGGGAGGCCCCAGTAGTTTCATGCTTTTACAGAATTGGCTTGATTTAAACTTGATTTATACTAAACAGGGTATAAACAAGGTTAGGGTATAAACAGGGTTAGGGAAACTATGGAGTTACACCATCGATCATCTTATGTCCTGTTAAGTGTCCAATTGGAAAGACGTTGTGCCAAATAAGACTTCATCTCCTGATGATGTGCAGAGTTAGACTCTTGAATCAGATACTGGTAGTAGAAATGACAGGAACCATTTAATTGGCCTTGGTGCTCTTTGAAGCCATTCTTGGCTTCAAATCTTTTCTAACTTTTAAGTGATGACATTTCCCAAGGAGAAGTAAAATAATTTCCAACTTGATTTAAAAATTCTGAAATGTAGGGGCCGGAGAGATAGCATGGAGATAGTGTGTTTGCCTTGCATGCAGAAGGACAGTGGTTCGAATCTCAGCATCCCATATGGTCCCCCATGCCTGCCAGAAGCAATTTCTGAGTGCAGACCCAGGAGTAACCCCTGAGCGCTCTGGGTGTGACCCAAAAACAAACAAACAAAAAATTCTGAAATGGAACCTGTAGTTAAAAAAAAAAAAAAAAAAAAAAAAGATGTAGTTGATTTTTTTTAAGACCACTAGAGGTCACAAGAGATCTTGGGAAGAAAAAGGCACTTTGTTTTACATATCAGACTGAATAAAAAGAGAAATCTTTTTGGGCCCAATTGCAGGGTCTCCCATCCCATGATGAAACAGGGTTCATGGTAAAGGGCTGGTTTGATTCTATTGTATTACATTCTTTAGCACTGCCACTAGATTGGCTTTTTAAAATTATTATTATTATTATTATTATTATTATTAATTTTGCTACATTTCCTGATTCTTAGAACACACATTTTCTCTTAGGCTTGAAAAAAGTACAGTATTATTATTTAAAGTGACATCAGAATCACTTGCTCAGCAGCACATTTGAAAGTCTAGCTAATGAAATGCAAATCCTCTCTGAATGTGGAAAATGCCGTCAGACAGGAGAAGGAGGCGGTGCCAACATTCTGTATGCAAAGATGGCCTGTTTCTTTGCTGCTGTCACTAGGGTTCTTAACTGTGAACTTTCCATCTGTGAGTTTGTGAGGTTTTTTTTTTTTTTTTTTGTTTTTGTTTTTGTTTTTGTTTTTGCTGCCAAGGAAACAATACCCCTCCTGCAAGGAAACTTGCCTATAGATTTATCCCCTTAGAAGATAATTATACAAAAGAATTCTGCAGCCTTTGAGTCAATCTACCTTAATACAGTCTCTTCTGTTTGTTTTGGGACCACACCTGGCAGTTCTCAGGGCTTATTCTTGGCTTTGCTCTCAGAGATCATTTCTGGTGGACAATATGGGAGCCAAGGATTGAAATCCAGTTGACTGCGAGCAAGTCATACTGTGATATACAAGTGATACTGTTCTATCACTCTGGCCCCTCTTTGGAATAGTCTTAAGTTTGGCCTGTCACGGAGAGACCATGCTATTCAGCTGGGACAATTCTGTAGAGTTCCAGCATTATGCTGCTCACTCCTTTAAAACCCAGGATAATGGCATAGTGAGTAATGATGAGTGAGTTTGTCTTTTTTTCTTCCCAGGAAGCTATCACAAATTTCGTGTGTGTGTGTGTGTGTGTGTGTGTGTGGTGTTATTAGGGGATTGAACTCTGTGTGTGTGTGTGTGTGTGTGTGTGTATGTTTGTGTGTGTTGTGTTACTAAGGGATTGAACTCAGGACTTCTCATGCAAGGATCTAGCACTGAGCTATATTCCCAGACTTACATTGTCATTCTTTGCCTTCTCTGAGTTTAGAGCAGTGTTTCTCGATATTTTTTGGTAATTTATTCTTGGTGATTTCTCTGTTTTCTTTGCTGGTTCTTCTCTCTATGGTATCTCTCTCTCTCTCTTTTTTGGTTTTTGGGTCACACCTGGTGGTGCTAAGGAGTTACTTCTGGCTCTGCTCTCAGAAATTGATCCTGGCAGGCTTGGGGGACCATGAAATGCCAGGGATCCGGCCTCCAGGCCTTCTGGGGTGGCAGCCCAGGCGGCCGAGAAGGTGGGTGTCGGGGGGTCCCTCCTAGATGGGGTCCCAAGCTTTCCCCGCCCTTTCCCCAGCTCTAGGGTGGGAAGGGCACAGGGTGTAGGACAAGCAGATCCTGGCCTCCAGCTCTCTATCCATCCTCTCTTGAGCTGGAGGCTAGCTCTAGCCACATGGGGTTTGGGGAGACCCCATGTGGAAGGCCTTCTCCCTAACTTGGGTGCGCTGGGAGCCTTGATAGGCCCCCAGCCTTCCCCTCTTCTGCCCCCAGCCTCCAGGCCTTCTGGGGTGGCAGCCCAGGTGGCCAAACAAGGTGCGTGTCGGGGGTCCCTCCTGGATGGGGTCCCAAGCTTTCCCCGCCTTTCCTCCAGCTCTAGGGTGGGAAGGGCACAGGATGTAGGGCGGGCAGATCCTGGCTTCCCACTCTCTATCCATCCTCTCTTGAGCTGGAGGCTAGCTCTAGCCTTATGGGGTTTGGGGAGACCCCATGTGAAAGGCCTTCTCCCTAACTTGGGTGCACTGGGAGCCTTGATAGGCTCCCAGCCTTCCCCTCTTCTGTCCCTGGCCTCCAGGCCTTCTGGGGTTCCAGCCCAGGAGGCCAGAAATGGTGGGTCTTAACTTGGGGTGTGCTGAGATTTGCTCGATTGTGCTAAGTTTGTCACTGGCAATTTCTGACTAGTCCACATATGGAAAATGTATTAAGAGTATCCCTTATCTTTATGTTTGTTTTGCATATCCAGAATGTCCATTTTGTATTCTTCCCTTTCCCACACTCCTACAAAGCTCATTTTTACTCCTTAACTCTCTCACCCCCCCCCCCGCAAACATCACTAACCACATTACTCTTTTTAACTTTAGTACTACACAATCCTAATCACAGACCAAAGCCGTGCATTGTGTGTGACAACCCCAAACTGTTTCAAAAGACATAAAATGGACACATATTTCTTTTGAATATTTTGTGTTTTTTTCTCTGACAGCTATAAGTCTTACTAAATATTCTCTTATACAGTGACGATTCTAACCACTTTTTATCTTCTCTTTATGAGCTGTTCAACAAGGAATTTTGGTGAAAAAGTTCCCCAGTTTAATCCTTATGATTGAACCATGTCATGGGGTTTGTTGGACTTGTTCTTATGGCCCCCATATGCACCAATAATGCCACGTGGCATTGCTCCTTTTTTGCATAGGCCCATTAAAATGGGAAAATACTATACATACAAATAAGATCCTATCTAATAGAGATTGGAACACACAAATCTTGTAGTGCAAAGGGACCTTACACCCTGAACATTGACATAATGACCTGGCACAGGCCTCAGAAGAAAGGGCATTTTCCATTCACCCCTGAACCAGGGAAGCCATCCACGAAACATCCAGGTTTGTCTATGCATCACCTGGAAGCAATCCTCTACCACATAAGACCCTACCACTGCTCAGACATCGACCTGCTCAAAAGAGACTTCCCTTAACACTGAGAAGACTTAACAACAACAACGACCTACTTACAGAACAGGGCTCTCTGCATTGCCCTTTAATGGTGAGGTGAAACAAGAGGATGCTCCACATCCTGACTTCAATGTAGGATATGCAGATTCCAGGATCTTTAATACAGAAACATGATACCAACAACAGAGACTGTGTGAAAAATAAAAGTGTGTTGGCACTACAGACAATGTCTTGGATTGGATGATCTAGCTTGCCTGGAGCCTAGAGTTGGTCTTATGCCAGGAAATTTCAGGGGTCGAGTCTCTTTGTATTTAGGCCAAGGTATTTCCTTTCCATGCCCCTCATATTTTGGTGGGCCTATGCAAACAACAATTGCCACTCTAACACCGTTTTTACTGTGCTCCTTTGACTCTAATCCTTAAAAATAAACACTTAAAATTTGAGGTTAACTTAAGCTAATATGCATGTATATGTAAATGTAAAAAATACTATGCCTCTAATGTTTAAGGAGTTACGTAAGTTTTATGGCTTTAGATTGCCTTGTGTGCTGTTAAGAAATATTATAATGTGTTACAATCTGGGGACTTGAGGGACAAAGTAATTGTACATGTATTCTGTTTTATTTATCTTAATGTTCTTTGGCTGAAAGTTCAAAGTTAAGATATCAGGGGACTTCTTCTGAGAATTATGTTATGGGTGATTGTCCTTCCACTGTAATTTTACCTTGTCCTCTTTCTTTGCATCTTTGTTCTCATAATTAAAAATAAAAAAAAATAAAGAAATGCCAGGGATCAAGCCTGGGTCTGTCCTGGGTTGGCAGCATGCAAGGCAAATGCCCTATCACTGTACTGTCACTCCAGCTCCTCTCTGTGGTACCTCTGTTCTCATGACTTGACCTTACATTTTTTGATTTTCAACTGTGTCCATCTTGTAATATCCTGGGGACTTTTAGGGGAGGTCAGATGGCTCCTAGTTGAGAAACTTTGGTATAGAGGACACCTGAAAAGCTGTTGATTTCTTAATTACTGGAGTTAACTGTTTTCTTCTGGCACATTCTTTAAAATCTAATGGAGCCATTAATCTCTTTTTTGTAGGAATAAAATCTTTCATCACAAGTTTAAATAAAATACTCTATTACTACTGCATTATGCAATACATTATTACCTCCTCCACGCCATGCATGGAATGTATTGCTCTTAGAGAATAATATAATTTTTGTTGCACTTTGTGTTGATAAACCATAACTTTCCATCCTCATTATACTGACAGCCGTGGGTCACACATGTTACATCACAAGAACATGTTGTGCCAAACAGGTTCTGAGGAAGTGGTGTCTGTGCTTCTACCCACATTTGGCACTAATGCTCATGACATCAGGGCCTTTGACTAAACTTTTTACTGGTTGAGCTGCTTTTTTGTAGCTGGGGTGTTCAGTTACTATGGGGCTGGATTTTGTTGTGTGCTATGTGAGACTCTGTGAGGCTGGGTGGTTGTCATACTTTATCATCAGCTTTGCGGCTGATGCAAGATAGCAAATTATTGATTACCACAAAGAATGTATATTTGCAGAAGTTCCTCTTTATCCATATTAGGAAGGACTTCAGGGAAAAGGTTCTTTGGAACTCTACTGTATGGAGTTTTTCTAGGAAGGCTTCATATAGAGGAATGTGTTGATAACTTTGTTAATAGGATGCTGAGATATCAGACAATTCTAATGTGTATGTGTATGTGAGTGTGAGTGTGTGTGTGTGTGTGTGTGTGTGTGTGTGTGTGTGTAGGAACACACTTAGCTGCATACAGATGCTACTCCTGGCTCTGTACTCAAGGGTGCTCTGATGACTATAACTGTTGCTGGTTGGTGATGTAACCAAGGTCAGCCACATGCAGGGTAAGTATTTTAATCCCTCTCATATTTCTCTGGCTCTATTTTTGGGTTTTTACCTCTGAAATAATTTATTCTATCATGCAGCTAAAGTCTTTGGAACACAGATTTTTGTAGTTCCCTATGTGATTGTTCATGACACACTTAAATGACTAGTATACCAATCTGTATCCTCTATTTTTTAAGCTTACCATATTTTCCAGCATATAAGATAACTTTTGAAATGAAAAAAAGTTAACCAAAAATCGGGGGTCGTCTTATACGCCAAATATATCCCGAAAAACGTTTTGATATGCCACTAAACAAAAATCGTCTGGATATTGCCACGAAATGAATTTTCCAACTCGATCCTGCACCAATCACTGCAAGGCTGCTCAGACTGCCTCTCTAACTCAGCCAATCCAAGCAGGCTTTTTATGCATGCAAATTAGACAATGTTCTGGACTCGAATATACACTGTAAAAAGCCTGCTCAGATTGGCCAGAGTCAGAGAGGAAGTCTATTACAGTATAACCTTTGAACCTTTGCTTGTTGTGATTGGCTCACTGTGGTACATACAGTTGCAGCACAGGAACATTCTGTCTTATACAGCGAATATAGGCCTAAATCTATGTTTTAACTGTAAAATTAGGGGGTCGTCTTATACGCCGGAAAATACAGTATAATTGAATTTTGATGTAACTTTTTGTTTTGGTTTAGATGTATGAAAATGAATTTATTGGTTAGGCTCTTCTATAATATCAAAAAACAGAACAAAACTCAAGCCAGAGTGATAGCAGAAGGATAAGGGTCTTGTCTTGCTTTTTATTTCACATGATGCCAATCTGTTTGATTTCAGCACACAGAGGATCTCCTGAACATCACCAGGAGTAGTTTCTGCACACAGAGCCAGTAGTATCCTAAGTACTGCTTAGGATATTTAAGTTAGGTATGGCCTAACTTAGGCCATACTGCTTAGGATATTTAACTTAGGTATGGCCTCTCCCCCCACCAGAATTATAAAACAACTCCCCCAAACCCTAATATTGCCAAGAACTATTTTGTTTTTTTTGGGGGGCCACACCTGGTGGTACTCGAGGTTTATTCCTGGATCAGTACTCAGGAATTACTCCCGGAGGGGTGCAGGAATATATGGGATGCCAGGGTTGAACCCTGGTCAGTTGGCTGCATGCAAAACATGTGCCCTACTCGCTATACTATCAAACCTGCCCCCCCCTATAATTTTGTAATGAGTAAAGCCTCCTTTGTTAGCAGCACGCTCTGGCAAATTAGGAGAAACCTGAGTTGCTTCTGGGATGCAGTGAAACATTCTAGGCTCATTAAGCATGTTCGTTTGGAATCAGTAACTAAAGTTTCCAGGTGGTTCATGATACAGCAGGGTCTTGAAATCTCCCAGCATTCACTTCTTCTGCAGGAGGCTCACCACCTGCCACGATGCACTGAGAGTATAGCCTGAGCCCTCCACCATATTTTATGCTTCTGTCCATTTTGTAAATGAGAAAAAGAGGTTTCACATGCAGGTTCTTGGTCTGGTTTCTCAGCTAATGGTTAAGCAGAGGGGCCCTGGTGCTGTCAGCATGAGACTTGGGCTCTGTCCATTTCAGATACATTCCTTCAGATCATAGACACCTCACCTGGAATAAGGGGTGAGGATTGTTCCCTCTGTGCATTTGGGGATATGTAATTGCATAGAGCACACTGAGTGAGGGACTAGCATATGATGAGGATCTATCCACATTAGATATGACCCTTAGCTATCTGAAGCTATGGCATATGCAGATATTAAAGATTAATAAACTGGATGCTAGTTAATGTGGAAAGATAGATTTTAATTAATAATTACTGTTGCATTAGGGAATTTTATCTAGTGTTGAACAGAACTTGGGTTATTTATGCTAAGGTTATGGCATTTTAATGGAAAAATGGAGAAATGACAGTGGTTTAAATAGAGGCTTAATAGAGTCAGAAATGAGAGGAGGAGTCAATCCATATGATACACATTTATTTTTTGTCAACTGATGCTTTTTTTAAATTTTTTTGAGAAAAACTATTATTATAAGGGATTAAAAACTATCAGTGTAAGCCTAATGTAGACAGCAGAATGTTTGTTATACATGTTTTGTGAAATTTTACCACAGTAGATTTAGTTAATAATTATCTCTTATAGATGCATCAAAAAGAAAGAAAAATCATTGTGATAAGAATTTTTGGGAATTCCACTATTATCAAATTGAATATTTAACCTATAGAAGTATTAACTATAGTCATCATGGTGTCCCTATATTCATCTTATAATTAAAATTTGTATCTTTTGACCACTTCCTCCCAATTACATCTCCTTTCACTGCCTGCCTCTGGTACCACAGACCTAATCTTTCTGTTTTATTTAAAAAATATTACAAAAACAAAAACAAAAAAGTATTAGATTATATATACTTGAGATCATATAATATTTATCTTTCTCTGCCTGACTTATTTCTCTTAGTGTAGTACATTCATATTCATTCAGCTTTTAACAGATGGTACTCTCATTTCTTTTTATGCCTGAACAATATTCTTTTGTGTGTTTATGTTCATATGAGCATTAATATATACTACATATGCTTTATTTATTCATAAATCTATGGATGTTTTGGTTGTTTCCATATGTCTGCTTATTTTAAACCATGCCACTTTGCACATGCACAGTTAGGATTAGAATTAGGGCTAGGGTTAGGGTGGGGTTAGGGTATCTTTTCTGATCTGTGTTCTTATTTTTTTTGGATATTTCTTCAGGTATTGGATTTCATGTACTGGTACTGGATCTCATGTAATTTTATTTTTAATTCTATGAGGAACATGGATACTATTTTCTGTACTAGTTTTTAAACACACCAACAATTTGTAAGTGTTCCCTTTCTCCACATCTATGCCATGATTTATAGTTCTGCTGAAAGAAACTATGTTAGACTCCATTGAAGGTTGATGGCCAGTTGATAATACTAAGAGGATCCTGCTAGAGTTTGGTTAAGGAGGGAATTCGTCACAAAGTTATAGAATTTTTTCTGTGTCTCCAAAGAGTACATTCTTTAGTTGGAAACATACTGTGCATTGAAAACAAAACAAAACAAATAAAACAAAACCCAGAAAAACATTGGGATTGGTGACATATAGTGATGGTAATGGGTATCTAGTGGTATCACCAAGATAATCTTCCTTCCAGATTCTGTGTAGTGGTAGTCAGTCTTGAACTACAGAGTTTAGAATAAAGAGGAGTCAATACTAGGTAGGAACACAGCTATAAGTAAGAAAGATAACAAGATGTCTTTGGGACAAACTACATCAACTTGCATTGTTTGTGATAGGAATGGAAAGACTTAAGTCATAGCAATGAAAATAAGAGCTCTCTGTTTATACCAGAAACTGGAATGTGGCAAAGTTGTTTAGAGGAATAAAGTGAGGATAGTAAGACTTTAAATAGATTAGTAATAATGAATGGAATTGAAGAATTTAAATCTGTAATGATGAAAGGGTATTAGTACAGTGGTTCAAGCTTCTTTAATATTCTCTTTTTATGCAGTAGTTATGTATTCTTCCAATTTTCTTTTTATCTTCTTTGATTTTTGGGCCACACCTGGCAGTGCTCAGGAGTTATTCCTGGCTCTGTGCTCAGAAATTGCTCCTAGCACAAAATATGGGACAACATGGAATGCCGGGGATTGAACCCAGGTCCGTCCCACGTCATCTGAGTGCAAGGCAAACACCCTACCACTGTGCCCCTATCACTACAGCCCCATTCTTCCATTTTCCATATTGATTCTTTCTACCTAAAGAATAGGGGCTGGCGAGGTGGCGCTAGAGGTAAGGTGTCTGCCTTGCAAGCGCTAGCCAAGGAAAGATCATGATCGCGGTTCGATCCCCCCGGCGTCCCATATGGTCCCCCCAAGCCAGGGGAAATTTCTGAGCGCTTAGCCAGGAGTAACCCCTGAGCATCAAATGGGTGTGGCCTAAAAAACCAAAAAAAAAAAAAAAAGAAAAAGAATAAAAATAATAACAGGGGCCGGAGCAGTGGCACAGTGGTAGGGCATTTGCCATGCATGTGGCTTACCTAGGACAGACCATGGTTCAATTCCCCAGCTTTTCATATGGTCCCCCAAGCCAGGAGTGATTTCTGAGTGCATAGCCAGGAGTAACTCTTGAGAGTCACTGGGTATGGCCAAGACCTAATAATAATAATAATAATAATAATAACAACAACAACAACAACAATAACAGCAAAACTACTGCACACATCATTGTCTTAGATTTTTATGGCAAATGAAATAACTGTGATATGAAGAATTTAAATAACTTGCCTTTGTTTCATATATTAAATTTGTCATGAGAAGCATTTGTGACAAATGTTCAAGGTAAAAGACCCCCTTAAGGAGTTCCTATCCCTCTTAGGTAAGAACTGATTTTTGTACATAAGATTTCCTCATTTTAATGTGCCCATGACAAAAGAAACAATGCTGCAGGATATGACAGGTGCATATGGGAGTAAAAATAACAAGCTACATAATCCTTATAACCTGGTTCTAACATAAACTGAGAACCCAAGAGAAACTAATCTTCTAGAATTTCCTACTAAAGAAATCTCAAAAAGGGGTGGGGAGAACTACATCTACATGAGGAAATACATAATTATATTTATTAAGGAAATACAGCATGTTCAATTAGCATGCTAACTCCTCAACTCCTGAATTTAAATCAAAGATGGAATTTTTCCCCTTCTGTTCTTGTTTTCTGACACTTTGCAAAAGCAGTATCAAAATAAAGGAATGTTTTTGCAGAATGTAGTGCCAAGGTCTAAGTTAGCTTACCTGCTGTCATCTCAGGCAGAACATCCCTTCATTCCCAGGAGCCTCATTCTTCTCATTTCTGGAGTGATGTTGGCCCTGGCAATGAGAAGTATAACAGATTACACAGATAAAGCCCTTCTCAGAATCTTTAACACATAATTTTGACATTTCAGGAAGAATAACAAATGAACAAATAAATATGTAAATTAGTAAATTAGACAATTGTTTCCAGGTAGTGGATTTTTTTTTGAGCAGAGAAGTGGGGGTGTTTGGGGAAAATAACAGAAGTGCTCCTTGAAACATTTGGGTGAATTTTGTCCCATATTCTCATTCCTTCTCTCTGACAAATGCAGTAATGTATTTTAAACCAAATGCAATGTTACTTCTACCAGGGTGGTTTCACCTTGAGGCTTTTACATAGCTTCCTCACCCTGTCTTCATCAGGTTTCAATTCAGAGATCTTTCTCTGAGAGATCACCTCTGATCACTCACCCCGTCATACTCCCTCCCTCCACAGTACTTATTTCTACTTTTTTTTAAAAATATTTTTTTATTGTGACTAATGTGAATTACAAGTCTTTCACAGTTATATTTAAGGTACATAGTGACAGTGAATTAGGTCTATTTTCACCACCAGTGTTGTCCTTCCTCCACCCGTGTTCCCAGCATACATCCTATACCTCCTTCCTTTGTCCCTGGACTGCTAGTGTAACAGGTCCCCTTTGTTGTAGATTGGGTATCTTGATTCTGTTGTCATTGGTTGATTTTGTTTTTTTTGTTTGTTTGTTTGGTTGTTTATTTTGGCCACACCTGGTGACTCAACTCAGGGGTTACTCCTGGCTATGCACTCAAAAATCTCTCCTGACTCTGGGGACCATATGGGACACCAGTGATCGATCCCAGGTCTGTCCTGAGTTAGCTGCATGCAAGGCAAATCCCCTACCACTGTGAAATCACTCTGGCCCCTGACATTCTTTGGGTTTGGTATTTAGGTCTGATTATTTTTTATTTCCATTCAGTGTTCATGTGACTGTTTGCTCCTGGTACTATCCACTTCCCCCTCACCCTCAATTTATGAAGCAGAACAAGATGATTCATTTCTATGGTTCTGTTGAGAAAAAAATAAATCTGGGAGGAGCCTGTCTAGAAGCTATAAATATTAATTTAAAAGAAGAAAGAAAAAAATCAAACCAAAACAAGCAATGACAAAAAACACAACAATGACAAAAAACTCAACAACAACAAAAACAACAACAAGAAAGAAGAAAAAAATAAGGAAGGGGGCTGGTGTGGCAAGGTTTTTTTGATTTGTTTTTGAGCCATACCCAGTGATGCTCAGGGTTACTGGCTATGTGCTCAGAAATCACCCCTGGCTTGGGAGACTATATGGGATGCTGGGGATTGAACCAAGGTCTGCCCTTAATAGGCCACATGCAAGGCAAACTACTTACCACTGCACTACCTCTCTGGACCCTGTTTTTCTTTTTACATTTTTTTTGCATAGGCACAGTAAATATTGGGGAAATTAGAAAGGAAATTCCATTGGCCTAAGAGATAAGGGTTTCTCTACCCTTGAAGTATACTATCATGGGAACAACTACAGGCTCTGGACATCTCATTATAGAACTACAAGGTATTTTTATGGTGCCAGGAAACATTCTGCTCAGTTATGGTTGTCACAATCAGTTTTCTGTAATTAGAGATCTTGGTATTTGCACAGGTCATAGGATGAAGTCTAGAATAAAGTCTTTCTTTATGGTTCCAAAAGTTCTGCTCCATCCCAGCTGTTGTAGTCAGTCTTCTGTAATTAGTGATCTTGGGTTGTGTGTGTGTGTGTGTGTGTGTGTGTGTGTGTGTTGGCTTTTGGGTTACACCTGGTGCACTCAGGCTACTCTTGGCTCTGTGCTCAGAAATTGCTCCTGGCAGGCTCGGTGGATCCTATGGGATGCCAGGATTTAAACCATTGTCCATCCTGAATTGACTCCATGCAAGGTGAACGCCCTACCACTGTTAGTATGCAAGTTCATGTCACTGACACATTACTGTTTCCCATCATGTAGCAGAGTGTCCTGCCCATAGTTGAAAGTAAATGCTTTTTTGAATGAAATACAGAAAAAAGCCAACATTGACTTAAGTCTTTTCCTTCAACAGGGTCGAAGATCATGATGATCTTATGCCAATATTGATGCGACATGATACAGTTTTGAGGGATACATATGGGGAATACTTCCTTGCTGAACTAATTGAGGCCCAAGATGAAGAAAATCAAGCTGCTGTGTGTGAGGTTGGTGATTCACCCACTGGACATATGCTTAGTAAGATAAATGCCAAGCTAAGTGATTCATATTTCTGCAGAACACACCTGTAACAACCACATTCTCTGCCTGTCTCTAGGCCCTACTAGATGGTACCCCAGGCTGCTTTCTAAACTGTGGCATTATTGACCCCCCTCATGGTCAAGCCTTGAGGCTTTTGGATTTGGTGAGGTTCTTTTGGACACATTAGGTGGCTACAGATTTTTTATATTGTTTCTACAATATGAGGGGCAGGAAAAGTTTCCTGGGGGATGATTAGAGGAATTTTGTGAATAGGCAATTCCAGAAGTGAGAGAACACAAGTCAGCATGTTGTTGGGAGATGTATTTTTGTTTGATTTGAAAAGCAATTAATTTTTAAAAACTTTAAGCAAAAAATGTTCATACTTAAAGCTTGTAAATAGCGATTGCAAGGGGCTGTAGCCTGACCAATGGCTGTGGCTTTTGAGATCAACTCTACCCAGAAGCATCTGTGGAAGCTGCATGAGTGGTGGTGAACTGGCAATTCCCAAGGAGGGTGGAGCCAGAAGAGCCTGGCCACTCCACTTTGCAGCTGCACACATTTTCTAACCAATGAATCCCACCATAACACATAGAAAAAAACCACACAACCAGCATGATGATGGGGAAACAACTTAATCCAACACCAGGCATATGGTAGCTCTGATGACCTGAAAAGTGCCAAGCACCTAGTTAGCCTCTCAGATAAGGAGTTTAGAGAAGAAATATGGAGGATGTTCATAGAATTCAAAGAAAGCATAGATCGAGTTGAACAGAACACAAATAAGATTCAAGAGGATATGAAGATAGAAATCAGAAAACTCCAAACTGAAATAACAGGTCTGAAAAACTCAGTAGATGAATTGAAGACCTCAGAGGAAAGCCTCTCCAACATAGGAACAGCAGCTGAGGATAGAAATAGTGAGCTGGAAGATGAGATGAATTACAACGCCTTACAACAGAAGAGATTGGAAAAGAGCCTTAAAGCAAATGATCAGATAATGAAAAAAGTACTCAAATAATGTGAATAGATGAAAATAAAAGTTTTTGATAAACTAAAAAAAAAAACCATAACAATAATTCGAGTCCCAGAGATCCAGGAAGAAAATTCCCAGGAAGAATCAACAGTCAAGGGCATCATTGCAGAGAAAATCCCAGAGCTAACTATTGCATGCAACTAAATCCTGCATGCTAAAAGAGACCTGAAGAAAAGCACCTTAAACACATCCTAGTCACAATGTTGAATCCCACAGATAGGGATAGAATATTGAAAGCAGCAAGAACAAAATGGGAAATTACATTCAAAGGAGTATCCTTAAGATTTATAGCAGATCTGTCACAAAAAACCCTGAAGACCAGAAGGCAGTGGTGGGATATATGACAAAACTCACTAAAATGAATGCTTTGCCAAAATATTGCACCCAACCAGATTCACTTTTAAGTTTGAAGGATATATGCATAGCTTCACAGATAAACAATAGCTCAAACCTTTATAGACTAAGAATTAGCCTTAAAAAAACTGAGAGTCTACTTTAAGACAAGACAGACCAAAAGACACACCAAACTTCTACATCAAGATGGTACTAAATCCCATGACATTTATTTTTTTTAATGTCAGTGGACTAAATCAACAAGTTAAGAGACACATAGTGGCTAAATGGATCAAAAGGCTGAATCCAACATTTTGCTGCCTACAAGAAAAACATCTAAATAGTCAATGCAAACATAGGCTTAAAAAGAAAGGTTGGAGGAAAATTATCCAAGCAAACAACACCCTTAAAAAAGCTGGAGTGGCCATATTAATATCAGATGACACAAACTTTAGACTCTGAAAAGCTATGAGACAAAGATAGACATTTTGTAATAATCAAGGGATATGTACAACAGGAAGAAATCTCACTCGTAAACATACACACACCATGAGGGACTGGCAAAATATTCAATACAGTTATTATTAAAGAAAGAAGATATTAATAGCAACACAATAATAGTGGAAGACCTCAGCACTGCCCTGTCACCCTTGATAGGTCAACCAGACTGAAACCCAACAGGATTATACTAGCTCTGTAAAGAGAATGGAAGAAAGTGGACTAGTATATATTATATATTATATATACATACATACATACACACACACACACACATATATATATATATCACTCCATCCCCAGAAAACTGGATACACATTCTTCTCCAATGCACATGGGACATTCTCCAGGATAGAACACATGCTGGCTTATAAAACATATCTCCATAAAAATCAAGAGGATATAAATCATAATGACAACCTTCTCAGATCACAGTGCACTGAAATTAGAAGTGAACTACAAAGGGACACAGAAGAAAAACTTTAACACCTGCAAATTAAACAGCTCACTACTGAACAACCAGTGGGTCAGAGATGAATTCAAAGAGGAAATCAAAGCATTCTTATAAAGAAATACCAATGAAGACACAAATGATTAGTATTTATGGGACACAGCAAAAGTGGTGCTAAGGAAAATCTATAGCTTTGCAAACACACACCAGGAAGGAAGAAGGGGCCTAGTTGATTGGCTTAATAACACAGCTTATAAAATTAGAAAATGACCAACAAAAGGAACCAAAAATAGGTAGAATGAAATAACAAGCTTAGAGTAGAAATCAATGAAGTGGACCCCCCCCCCCCAAGTCTGAAAGATCAAGGAAAACAAAAATTGGTTCTTTGAAAAAAATAAACAAGATTGATAAACCAGTAGCAAAACTCACAAAGAAAAGGAGAGAGAGAAACTTAATAAACCGGATAAGAAATGAAAAGGGGGAAGTCACTACAGATAATGCAGAGATTCAAAGAGCAATCAGAGACTACTTTGAGAAACTCTATGCTATGAAACATGAGAATTTGGAAGAAATGGATAAATTATTGAACAGTCTAGCATATTTAAACAGACTCATCACTACTGAGGAAATAAAATATAAAATGGTAATAAAAAGTCTTCCCAAAAACAAAAGCCCAGGCCCAGATGGATTCACCCATGAGTTCTTTCAAATCTTTCAAGAGGAACTACTAGTAATTGTTTTCAACTCTTGCATGAAATTGAAGAAACAGGAACACTCCCAAATAGTTTCTATGAAGCTAACATCACCCTGATACCAAAACCAGAGATGTTACAAAAAAGAAAAAAAAAAAAAGAAAGAAAACTACAGACCAATATCCGTGATGAACATTGATGCAAAGATCTTTAACTAAGTCCTGGCAATTAGTATCCAACACATCAAGAAGGTCTTACACCATGACCAAGTAGGTTTCATTTCAGGAATGCAAGGATGGTTTAACATACATAAATCAATCAAAATAATATACCATATCAACAAAAAATAAAAACCACATGATCATATCAGTAGATGCAGAGAAAGGATTCGATAAGGTCAACACCCATTCTTGATAAAAACTCTCATCAAGCTGGGAATGGAAGGAACTTTTCTCAATATAGTCAAGGCCATCTACCACAGTAATGGCAAATACTATTCTCAATGTAGATGAATTAGAAGCCATTCCTCTAAAATCTGTTACAAAACAAGACTGTCCTCTCTCACCACTCCTATTCAACACAGTGCTGAAACTTCTTGCCATAGTGATTAGGCAAGAAAATGATATCATGGGCATTCAGATAGGAAGGGAAGAAGTCAAGTTCTCACTGTTGGCAGATGACATGATACTATATTTAGAAAACCCTACATAAACTTTACCAAAAAGTTTCTAGAAACAATATATTCATATAACAAAGTAGCAGGTTACAAAATTAACATAAAAATCAATGGCCTTTTTTTTTTTTTTTTTTTTTTTTTGGGTCTCACCCGGCAGTGCTCAGGAGTTACTCCTGGCTCCATGCTCAGAAGTCGCTCCTGGCGAGCACGGGGGACCATATGGGACGCCGGGATTCGAACCGATGACCTTTTGCATGAGAGGCAAACGCCTTACCTCCATGCTATCTCTCCGGCCCCTGGCCTTCTTATACATCAATAACTGTAGAGAACAAATGGACCTTAAAAAATCCCATTTACCTTGTAGTGCAATGGGACCTTACACCTTGAACATTGATATAATGATCTGGCACAGGCCTCAGAAGAATGGGCATCCTCCATTCACCCCTGAACCAGGGAAGCTATCTATGAAACATCCAAGGTTTTTTATAACAACACCTGGAAGCAATCCTCTACCAGGGAAGACCCTACCACTGCTCTGACATCGACCTGCTCAAAAGAGACTTCCCTTAACACTAAGAAGACTTGACAACAACAACGACCTGCTTACAGGACAGGGCTCTCTGCATTGCCCTTTAATTGTGAGGTAAAACGAGAGGACGCTCTGCACCATCCTGACTTTAATGTAGGATATGCAGATTCCAGGACCTTTAATACAGAAACATGATACCAACAACAGAGACTGTGTGAAAAATAAAAGTGTATTGGCATTACAGACAATGACTTGGATTGGACAAACTAGTTTTCCTGGAGCCTAGAGTTGGTCTTATGCCAGGAAACTTCAGGGGTAGGGTCTCCTTGTATTTAGGCCAAGGCTTTTCCTTTTCATGTCCCTCATATATTAGTGGGCCTATGCAAACAACAATTGCCACTCTAACACCGTTTTTACTGTTCTCCCTTGACTCTAATCCTTAAGAAAAACAACCCACTTAAACTTTTGAGGTTAACTTAAACTAGTATGCATGTGCATGGAAATGTAAAAAAGTACTTTGTCTTCAATGTTTAAGGAGTTACATAAGTTTTATGGCTTTAGATTGCTTTGTGTGCTGCTAAGAAATATTATGTATTACAATCTGAGGACTTGAGGGACAAAGTAATTGTATATGGGTTCTGTTTTATTTTTCTTAATGTTCTTTGGCTGAAAGTTCAAAGTTAAGATATCAGCAATGGGAATACTGAGAATTCTGTTTATGGGTGATTGTCCTTGCACTGTAACTTTACCTTATCCTCTTTCTTTGCATCTTTGTTCTCATAATTAAAAATAAAAATTAAAAAAAAAAGAAAAAAATCCCACTTACATTAGTGTCACACAAATTCAAATATCTTGGAATCAACTAAAGAGGTGAAGCATCTATACAAAGAAAACTACAAAATTCTGCTTCAAGAAGTAAAAGAGGACAGATGGAAATGGAGACATATAGCCTGCTCATGGATTGGGAGGATTAACATAATTAAAATGGCAACACTCCCCAAAGCATTGTATAAATTTAATGTAATCACTTTAAGGATATCCATGGCATTCTTCAAAGAAGTGGATCAAACACTCCTTAAATTCATTTGGAACAATAAACACCCATGAATAATTAAAGCAACCCTTAGAAAAAGGAATATAGGAGGTAGTATCACTTTCCCTAACTTTAAATTGTATTACAAAGCAATAGGCATTAAAACAACATCATGGTATTAAAATAAAGACAGACCCTCAGATCAATAATTAAAGCAACCCTTAGAAAAAGGAATATAGGAGGTAGTATCACTTTCCCTAACTTTAAATTGTATTACAAAGCAATAGGCATTAAAACAACATCATGGTATTAAAATAAAGACAGACCCTCAGATCAATGTAATAGACTTGCATATTCAGAAAATGTTCCCCAGACATACAATCAATTTATCTTTGATAAAGGGGCAAGAAATGCAAAACGGAGCAAGGAAAGCCTCTTCAACAAGTGTTGTTGGCATAACTGATCAGCCACATGCAAAAAAGAAAATTCAGACCTTCATCTAACACCATGCACAAAGATCAAATCCAAATGGATTAAAGACCTCAATATCAGACCCAAAACCTTGAGGTATATAGAACAACGCGTAGGTAAGACACACCATACCATTGAGACTAAAGGCATCTTTAAGGGGGAAACAGCATTCTCCACACAAGTGGAAGCAGAGATAAACAGAGGGAATATTTTGAGCTGAGAAGCTTCTGCACCTCAAAGGAAATAGTAACTAGGACACAAAAGCCATCCATAAAATGGGAGAAACTATTCACCCAATACCCATCAGATAAGGGCTTATGTCTATGATATACAAGGTACTGACAGAACTTAACAAGAAAAAACATTTACCCTAATCAAAAAATCAGGAGAAGGAATAAACAGACACTTTCTCAAAGAAGAAATACAAATGACCAAAGAGCACATGAAAAAAATGCTCCACGTAACTAATCATAAGGGAGATGCAAATCAAAATAACAATGAGGTACCATTTCTTCACAAAGAACAAGAACAATCAGTGTTGGCAGAGATTTGGGAGAAAGGAACTCTAATTCACTGCCAGTGAGAATGCTGTCTAGCCCAGCCTCTATGGAAAACAGTATGGAGATTCCTCAAAAAACTGGAAATTGAGCTCCCATATGATTCAGCTATTCCACTCCTATGGATATTCCCTAACAATACAAAAACACAATACAAAAATGCCTTCTTCACACCTATATTCATTGCAACACTACAATAGCTAGAATCTGGAAACAACAAAGAGCCCTTCAACAAATGAATGGCTAAAGAAACTGTGGTGTATGCAGCTGTCAGGAGAGATGAAGTCATGAAATTTTCCTGTACATGGATGGACATGGAAACTATTCATCTGAGTGAAATAAGTGAGAGGGAAATAGATAGACACAGAATAGTCTCAATTATCTATTGGTTTTAAGAAAAATCAAATACATTATTGTAATAATGCCCAGAGACAATAGAGATGACTGCTAGAAGGACTGGCTCACAATATGAAGCTTACCACAAAAAGTGGTGAGTGCAGTTAGAGAAATAACTATATAACAACTATCATGACAATGTTAATAAGTGAGAGAAGTAGAATTCCTGTCTTGAATATAGGCAGGGGGTGGGGGAGGAAGGAGATGGGGGCATTGTTGGTGTGAATGTTGCACTGGTGGAGGGGATGCTCTTTTTATGACTGAAACCCAACTATAAACATGTTTGTAATCATGGTGGTTAAAGATATTATTTAAAAATAATAAAGTGTTATGTGGTTCCATATAGTTCTAGGGACTCCTGAGCGTGACCACAGAGGATAGAATCAGTTTCTAGATCATTGTAGGATCTCTAGAGCCTGGTTCTGTATGCCTTTTTTTTTTTTTTTGATGCACATGTCAGTGATAACTTCTCCCATTTCCTTTGGCATGTGCTGTGGATTTTATTTTCTTCAAAGACACTTTTGCTTATTTGAAAGAATTACAAATGCTTTCTGTTGAGTAGGGGAACAAATAATGCTGAACATCTTGTGCTGCTATGGATATGATTCTGAAGAAGACTTTTATTCCTATGGTCTCAAGGTGCTAGTTTCAACCAAAATCTAGAGTGAGTATTTGTGATGAGCAGCAACAGTGAGCTCCTCCCTCTGTTCTTTTAATATTACATGCCATATACTTGCAGTATATTTAGTGCCTTCAAATTATAGTACCAACCTTACAAAGATCTTTTGGTGTCTCTGAAAGATAGATGAAACTCAGCCTGATTTCTGAGTGGCCATACTGTCTTAGATGAGATACCTGTGTTCTCTGGAGATTATGTCATAGAAGTCAGTCTTCAAATTGATGGAGGAAAGAAGCAAAAACCTTTAATCAAGAACCACACAAGTAAAGGATATGGGAGTAGCTATCTGTTGCGTTAAACCTTTTCAGTATTAGTGTTGTTATTACCCTCCCACCTGCTTCTCTGGGCCGTTTTCCCAACCATTTGGATTTTCCTAGGCTGGCCTTTGAAGCATGGTATGTTGAGCCAGCTCATTATGGCTCATGAGAACTGATTGTTAAATTGTCAGGCACTTTGTAAACTGACTGTTTTACATAGCTGTTGTTCAAAATTCATTTATATAAGCTTACAGTGTAATTATTAATGCCCAAAGCAAGTTTCTAGATTCTCATAAATAATTTTTTATAATAATTTTAATATGATCTAAGATCTTGAGGTGAGAGGCTAGAGCAGTGGCTCAAGCGCTAGGGTGTTTGCCTTGCATGCTAACCTCGGATGGACCGTGTTTCAATAATCTGGCGTCCCATATGGTCCGCCTAACCAGGAGTGACTTCTGAGCACATAACCAGGAGTGACCCCTGAGCATCACTGGGTGTGGCCCCAAAACAAGAAAAATAAGATCTTGAGGTGACTTTTATCTGTAGTCTCTTTATACAGTACTGTAAATACTGTAATGGTACTACTGAGCATCTTCCAGCATCCTGTTCAATGAGAGCACTTTGTTAGTTAAATATTGTCTGCAATTAGAGAATTTATACCCCCCAAAACAAGTATCTTTGCAGCCTACAAATGGGGCCATTTTCCTTTAAATGATGATTAGGCATTTATGATTAGATATTTAACACCCTAGTTGACTGGAGATAGTCACTAAAGTGTATTAAGTCTATTTCTTCCTAAATCAACCTTTATCAGTTGCAGTTTCACAGATAGGACACCCAAGAGCGATACTTATTCCAAGTGAAGCACATGTGACTTCCTCAAGGTTTTTAACTTTAATTTCCTTTGTCCTGTTGCCTATGAAACTTTGAGTCATACTCTACTACAACTTTTTCCTGACTTACCTTGACATCTGGTGTTTACTACAAAGGGATATTTCAGGGAAGGGCAGTTGGAGGCCAAGGGTGGCTCCCAGAGACAGATGGACAGAATGTCTGCTTTGGCATCATTCATGGCCTGGGCAACAGTGATCCAAGTAAGCACCATTGACCTGCGGGTGGACAGAGTTGCCAGTTAGCAATGCTTTTGGCATCAGGCAGAAAAGAACAAATCTGGCAGTGGCTACAAAGAGAGCACCTTCATTTTGGAGTATCTTTACCCAAGAGATATGTTTCTTTTTGATGGAAAAATGAGTAAATGCATTGCACACTTATATAAAAATGGACTTGCTTGCTTATGAAGACTTATTTAGTTTTCTAGCAACCTGAAATAGATCATTATGAAGATCATCACAGGGAAGACAAGTAAAAGTTTTAAAGTTAGTTCCATTATGAGATATTTGAAGATATCTTTATAGTGAAAATTCTTCTTCTAGAAGCTATCGATGGCAGTTGGCTATCAATCCTTTTCAATGTGCAAGTGAAGCAAAGGTCATCAAATTGGTTTATTTTTTTCTGGAAAGCACACACGCAAAGAAGCTTTTGGACACTCCCACAAATTCATATTCAGAAACATTGCTTCTCAAATGAAAATTTTTATTTGAAAGGACCCCAAAGGAAAAAGACAGGCCCTCAATGCATCTTTGCTCTGTTGTTGTCCTCTGTAATTGTGAACTTTTGTGAATTGTCACAACTCAGGATGAATGATGGGAATATAACAGGTTGTAGAATTGGAAAATGTTAAATCTTTGTTCCTAATGGCAAAACATGTTTTTCTCATTTTCATCAGAATGTGTGATCCATGCCATTTGAAATCAGATTCCAAACACAAAGAGCCATTAGTGTAATAGCTCATTACTAACAGCAGTCTTATAAATAATACATTCTTATCATGCACATGCAGCTCACCATGAAGCCAGCAAAAGGTATTTCAGGCCATGGTGGTTTCGTTGCGCCAGCATGTCTGTAGATTCGAAGAACATCTCCATGTGAACCAAAATGGATGCCAATTTTCTCTGCCGACTGTGAGGCTGGCTGGTTCATTCTGCACATATGGTAGATGGATTGGTTAATCAGCGTCTGCTGAGGCTTGGGCCTAAAATCACAGAGAAGCCAGGCAACTGCAGCTCCACAGCCTTTGTTCATGAATGCAAACAAGACCAACAATCACTTGTTATTTGGGGAAAAATTAAAATGTTTATTTTGGACTTTTATTAAAGTGTCGATGGCTTTATAAAACAGCTGTGTAAATCTAGCTTTTTACAGTTAGTATCATTTGGAGAAGAGAACCATCAGAAAAGTATATACATGGAAAAATTAATTTTTAAAAATTCCTCTTGTGTCTTAGTATTTGGGAGAAATAAAAGGAGTCACACTTTTAGTTTTCAAAAATGTGTTTGAGAATGAATTGCTTTATACTAGAAAATCTTTGAGACAAAATTATTTGATATCTACCATTTTTTTCCAGTGGCATTTAAAAGAATGATCATTACTAAATTTTCTCTTTTTGGAGGATATATTGGTAACTATTTTCAGGAATGAGTATTGGGATAATGGTGCATTGATAGGAGTAAGAAATGCCTGTGATTGCTGCATTGAAATAATTACATGAAAAAATAAAGTTTAAACATTTGAGGTATAGGACCCAGTAAATAAGATCAGTCAAACCAGCCAACCAGAATTTGTTTAAAATCCATATAATAATCAGAAGAAATATTTATGTAAAATTTAAAGACTATGGGGCCGAGTGGTGGCAAGCAGTAAGGCATCTGCCTTGCCCATGCTAGCCTATGACGGACTGCTATTTGATCCCCCGCCATCCCATATGATCCCCCAAGCCAGGAGCGATTTCTAAGTGCATAGCCAGGATTAACCCCTGAGCATCACCGGGTGTGCCCAAAAACAAACAAAAAAAATTTTTTTTAAAGACTGTGTATTTTGTTTGTTTGTTTGGTTGGTTGGTTTAGAGGCTACACCTGGCAGCACTCTGGCTTACTCCAGCTCTGTGCTCAGAAATCACTTCTGGCAGGCTTGAGGGACCATACGGGATGCCAGGGATTGATTTGGGTTGGCCACGTGTAAGGCAAATGCCCTACAAACTTGTGCTATTGCTCTAGCCTTCAATATTTTGAGAACCAACCTTCCTTCCTTCCTTCCTTCCTTCCTTCCTTCCTTCCTTCCTTCCTTCCATCCTTCCTTCCTCCCTCCCTCCCTCCCTTCCTTCCTTCCTTCCTCCCTTCCTCCCTCCCTTCCTTCCTTCCTTCCTTCCTTCCCTCCCTCCCTTCCTTCCTTCCTCCCTTCCTCCCTCCCTTCCTTCCTTCCTTCCTCCCTCCCTCCCTCCCTCCCTTCCTTCCTTCCTCCCTCCCTCCCTCTCCCCTCCCTTCCTCCCTCCCTTCCTTCCTTCCTTCCTTCCCTCCCTCCCTCCCTTCCTTCCTTCCTCCCTTCCTCCCTCCCTTCCTTCCTTCCTTCCTCCCTTCCTCCCTCCCTCCCTCCCTTCCTCCCTCCCTTCCTTCCTTCCTCCCTCCCTCCCTCTCCCCTCCCTCCCTCCCTCCCTCCCTCCCTCTCTCCCTCCCTCCCTCCCTTCCTTCCTTCCTCCCTCCCTTCCTTCCTTCCTTCCTTCCTCCCTTCCTCCCTCCCTCCCTCCCTTTCTCCCTCCCTCCCTCCCTCCCTCCCTTCCTCCCTCCCTTCCTCCCTCCCTTCCTTCCTTCCTTCCTCCCTTCCTCCCTCCCTTCCTCCCTCCCTTCCTTCCTTCTTCCCTTCCTTCCTCCCTTCCTTCCTCCCTCCCTCCCTCCCTCCCTCCCTTCCTTCCTTCCTTCCTTCCTTCCTTCCTTCCTTCCTTCCTTCCTTCCTTCCTTCCTTCCTTCCTTCCTTCCTCCCTCCCTCCCTCCCTTCCTTCCTTCCTTCCTCCCTTCCTTCCTTCCTCCCTTCCTCCCTTCCTTCCTTCCTCCCTTCCTCCCTTCCTTCCTTTCTCCCTCCCTCCCTTCCTCCCTTCCTCCCTCCCTCCCTTCCTTGCTTCCTTTCTCTCCCTCCTTTCCTCCCCCTTCTTTCTTTCTCCCCCTCCCGATCTTCCTTCCTTCCCAACTGGTATAGGTAGGTCATAGCAGCAGTGTTTGGGACGTACTCTAGCATTGTGCCCAGAAGTTTCTCCTGGCAAGTACTCAGGAGGACCATGGTTCTGGGTATCCAACTGGTGTTGGCAACATTACTGCAAGTACTTTTACTACTAAACTACCTCTCTAAATTAAATTTTTTTCTTTTTTTTAACACTGCTGTTTAACAAAGTTGTTTCTTCTTTTTTTAAAACACTGTTGCTTAACAATATTGTTCATAATACAGTTATTGTTTTCACAAATGAACTTGTTAATGATTGAGTTATAATCATACAACATACAACCTTCACCAGTGCACATTTTCTGCTACCAATGTCCTAGCTTCATTCTCACCCTCCCTGATGCCCTCTCCTTTTCCTGTCTCTGGAACATACATTCCCCCCCCCCCACTCTCTTCTTTTTCTTTCTTTTAGATACTTTGGTTTGCAGTACAGTGTACATTTCCTGAAACCAATGCCCCCAGTTCCTCCCCCAACTCTCCCCTGCCTGCCTCTGGGGCAGACATTTTAGTTCTCTCCTTGTTTTCTCTCTTTTTTTTTGATACTGTAGTTTGCACTATTGATAATTAATGGGCATCATGTGTATCATTTTACTCTTTTTCAGCACCCAGTTCTTGTCAAGAGTGATTATTTTCAACCATCATTGTCTAAGTTCACTACCTTAACTATATTCACCACTCTTTGTAGCAAGCTTCCTACCATAGACTGGTTCTCCTGATCCTCACTCATCTCTGTCATCTTTGGGTATTATTACCATACTAGCTATTATTTTTGTTATACTCCACTAATGAAGAGATTAATCCTGTGTCAATTCCTCTTTCTCTAACTCATTTCATTAGCATAATAATCTCTTTATCCTTCCATGTATAAGCAAATTTCATGTCTTCATTTTACTTAATAGCTCCATAGTCTTCCATTGTGTAGAGATGTACCTGTGTACATTTCCTGTAACCAATGCAACCAGTTTTTATTGCCACTCATTTGTTCTTGGGCACTTGGGTTGTTTTCAGATTTTGGCTATTGTAAATAATGCTGTGACTAACAGGAATGCAGAGGGCTTTTCTGCATGGTGTTTTGAGTTCCTAAGGTATATCCTTAGGAGTGGCATTGATGAATCATATGGACTCTATTTATACTTTTTGAGGACTATCCTCAAATTGTTTTCCAAAATGGCTGAACCAGTCTACATTTCCACCAGCAGTGAATGAGCATTCCTTTCTCCCCACATCTGCACCAGCACTGGTTGTTTTTTTCTTTGTGATGTGTGCCAATACCTTGTTTTTGTTTTAATTTGCATCTCTTTGATGATTAGTGGCATGGAGCATTTTTTCTTTTTTAATGTCTTTATTTAAGTACAGTGATTACAAATACAATTGTAGTTATATGATTTCAGTCTTATAAAGAATACCCCCCTTCATCAGTGCAACATTCCCATCACCAATGTCCCAAATCTCCCTCCTCCCAACCCCACCCCCGCCTGTACTTGAGACACACTTTCTACTTTCCTTATTCATTCATTGTTAGGATAGTTCTCAATGTAGTTATTTCTCTAACAGCACTCATCACTCTTAGTGGTGAACTTCATGTAGTGGACTGGAAGGTCCAGTTCCTCTCTTTTGTCTCTGAGAATTATTGCAAAAATGTCTTTCATTTTTCTTAAAACCGATAGATGAGTGAGATTATTCAGCATCTAGCTCTCTTCCTCTGACTTATTTCACTCAGCATAATAGATTCCATGTACATCTATGTATAGGAAAATTTTATGACTTCATATCTCCTGATGGCTGCATAATACGCTATTGTGTATATGTACCACAGTTGCTTTAGCCATTATCTGTAGAAGGGCATCATGGTTGTTTCCTGAGTCTGCCTATTGTAAATAGCACTGCAATGAATATAGGTGTGAGGAAGGAATTTTTGTATTGGATTTTTATGTTCCTTGGGTATATCCCTAGGAGTGGTATAGCTGGATCATATGGGAGCTCAATTTCCAGTTTTTGGAGGAATCTCCATATCGCTTTCCATAAAAGTTGGACTAGATGGTATTCCCACCAGCAGTGATAAGAGTTCCTTTCTCTCCACATCCCCGCCAGCACTGATTGTTCTCATTCTTTGTGATGTGTACCAATCTTTATGGCATGAGATGGTACCTCATAGTTGTTTTGATTTGCATCTCCCTGATGATTAGTGATGTTGAACATTTTTCCATGTGTCTTTTGGCCATTTGTATTTCTTCTTTTACAAAGTGTTTGTTCATTTCTTCTTCCCAGTTTTTGATGGGATTAGATTTTTTTTTCTTGTAAAGTTCTGTCAGTGCCTTGTATATTTTGGATATTAGTCCCTTATGATGAGTATTGGGTGAATAGTTTCTCCCACTCAGTGGGTGGCTCTTATATTCTGGGCAATATTTTCTTTGAGGTGCAGAAGCTTCTGAGCTTAACATATTCCCATCTGGAGCCGAAGAGATAGCATGTAGGTAAGGCATTTGCCTTGCATGCAGAAGTATGGTGGTTCGAATCCTGGCATCCCATATGGTCCCCTGAGCCTGCCAGGAGTGATTTATGAGCATAGAGCCAGGTGTAACTAACCTCTGAGCACCACCATGTGTGACCCAAAAACCAATCTATATCTATATCTATATACATATATATTCAAGGGTGTTTATTGTTCCAAATGAATTTCCATCTGTTTATTCCCATCTGTTTCCCATCTGTTTATTTATTCCCATTTGTTTATTCCCATCTGTTTATATCTGCTTCCACTTGTTTGGAGAGTGCTGTTTCCTCCTTAAAGATGCCTTTAGTCTTAATGTCATAGAATATTTTACCTACGTGTTGTTCTATATACCTTATGGTTTCATATCTAATATAAAGGCTTATAAACCATTTGGATTTTTACCTTCATACATGGTGTTAGCTGGAGGTCTGAGTTTGCTTTTTTGCAAGTGGCTAACCAGTTATGCCAACACCACTTGTTGAAGAGGCTTTCCTTGCTCTTTTTAGGATTTCTTGCTCCTTTATCAAAAACTTGGTGGTTGTATGTCCGGGGAACATTCTCTGAGTACTCAAGCCTATTCCACTGATCTGAGGGTCTGTCTTTATTCCAATTCCATGCTGTTTTGATAACTATTGCTTTGTAATACAGCTTAAAATTGGGGAAAGTAGTGCCTCCCATATTTCTTTTCCATAGAAGTGCTTTAGCTATTCGAGGGTGTTTATTGTTCCAAATGAATTTCAAAAGTGTTTGATCCACTTCTTTGAAGAATGTCATGGGTATCTTTAGAGATATCACATTAAATCTGTACAATGCTTTGGGGAGTATTGTCATTTTAGTCATGTTAATCCTGCCAACCCATGAGCAGGGTATGTTTCCGTTTCCACATGTCCTCTCATTTTTTGGAGCAGGGTTTTATAGTTTTCTTTGTATAGGTCCTTCATGTCTTTACTCAGGTTGACTACAAGATATTTGAGTTTTTGTGGCACTACTGTGAATGGGGTTTTCTTAATGTCCATTTCTTCCCTATTGGTATATAAAAAGACCATTGATTTTTGTGTGTTAATTTTGTAACGTGCCATATTACTATATGAATCTATTATTTATAGAAGCTTTTTGGTAGTCTTTAGGGTAATCTAAGTAGAGTACCATGTCATCTGCAGTGAGAGCTTGACTTCTTCCTTTTCTATCTGGATTTATTGATATCTTTTTCTTGCTTAATCGCTATAGCAAGTACTTCCAGTACTATGTTGAATAGGAGTGGTGAGAGAGGACAGCTTTGTCTTTACCAGTATTTAGAGGAAAGGCTTTTAGTTTTTTTCCATTGAGGATAATATTTGCCATTGGCTTGTGGTAGATGGCCTTAACTATATTGAGAAAGGTTCCCTTCATTCTCATCTTGCTGAGAGTTTTTTTTTAATCAAAAATGGGTATTGGACCGTATATCAAATGCTTTCTCTGTGTCTATTGATATGATCATGTGATTTTTATTTTTCTTGTTAATGTTGAATATTATATTGATAGATTTACAGACGTTAAACTATCCTTGCATCCCTGGGATGAAACCTACTTGATCGTAGTGAATGATATTCTTGATGAGGCATTGAATCCTATTTGCCAGAATTTTGTTGAGGATCTTTGTATCTGTGTTCATCAGGATTATTGGTCTGTAATTTTCTCTTGGGGCAGCATCTCTTTTTGGTTTTGGTATCAAGGTGATGTTGGCTTCATAAAAGCTATTTGGAAGTGTTCTCATTTTTTCAATTTCATGAAAGAGCCTGGCCAGGATTGGTAGTAGTTACTATTGAAAGGTTCGAAAGAATTCATTCATGAATTCATCCGGGTCTGGGCTTTTGTTTTGGGGCAGACTTTTGATTATGGTTTTAATTTCTTCAATAGTGGGGATATTTAGATATGCTACATTCTCCTTATTCAACCGTGTATGGTTATAAGAGTCCAAGAATTTATCCATTTCTTCCAGATTCTCATATTTAGTGGCATAGAGTTTCCCAAAGTAATTTCTGTTTACCCTTTGATTCTCTGCAGTATCCGTAGTGATGATCTTTTCATTTTTGATACGGGTTATCAAGTTTCTCTCTCTCTTCCTTCATGAGTTTTGCCAATGGTCTTTCAATTTTGTTTATTTTTTCAAAGAACCAACTTCTGCTTTCATTGTTTTTTTGGATTGTTTTTGGGTTTCCACTTCATTGATTTTTGCTCTGAGCTTTCTGATTTCTCTTTGTCTCCCTATTTTTGGTTCCTTTTGTTGAGCAATTTCTTTTCTTTTTTTTTTTTTTTTGTTTTTTTTTCAGGCCACACCCATTTGATGCTCAGGGGTTATTCCTGGCTACACACTCAGAAATTGCCCCTGGCTTGAGGGGACCATATGGGATGCGGGGGGATCAAACCATGGTCCTTTCCTTGGCTAGTGCTTGCAAGGCAGGTACCTTACCTCTAGTGCCACCTCGCCGGCCCCATGTTGAGCAATTTCTAATTTTATGAGCTGCGTCATTAGGCTATTGATGTATGCCCCTTCTTCCTTTTTGATGTGTGCTTGCAAAGCTATACATTTTCCTCTCGGTACTGCTTTTGCTGTGTCCCATAGGTTACGATAGTTTGTGTCTTCATTGTCATTTGTTTCCAGGAAAGTTTTGATTTCCTCTCGGACCCACTGGTTATTCAGTAGTAGGCTGTTTAATTTGCAGGTGTTAAAGTTTTTCTTCTGTGTCTCTTTGTAGTTCATATCTAATTTCAGAGCTTGTGGTTAGCGAAGGTAGCTGCAACATTTCTATCCTCTTGATTTTACGGAGGTATGTTTATGTTCCAGCATATAGCTTATCATGGAGAATGACCCATGTACATCGGAGAAGAATGTGTATCCAAGTTTCTGGGATGGAGTGTCCTATCTACTAGGCCCCTTTCTTCCATTTCTCTTTTCAGGTCTAGAATATTTTTGTTGGGTTTCAATCTGGTTGATCTATCAAGTGTTGAAAGGGTTGTGTTGAGGTCTCCCACAATTGTTGTGTTATTATTGATATCCTTTTTCAGATTTGTCAACAATTATGTTAAATACTTTTCTGGTCTCTCATTGGGTGCACATGTTTAGGAGAGTGATTTCTTTCTGCTGTGCATATCCCTTGATTAATACAAAATGTCCTTCTTTGTCCCTTATAACTTTTCTTTTTTTTCCAGTTTTATAATTTTTTATTATGAATTATGAGAACAAAAGATGCAAAGAAAGAGAATAAGGTAAAGTTACAGTGGAAGGACAATCACCCATAACATAATTATCAGAAGAAGTCCCCTTGCTGATATCTTAACTTTGAACTTTCACCAAAGAAAGCTAAGATAAATAAAACAGAATCCATGTGCAATTACTTTGTCCCTCAAGTCCCCAGATTGTAGCACATTATAATATTTCTTAACAGCACACAAGGCAATCTAAAGCCATAAAACTTACGTAACTCCTTAAACATTAGAGGCATAGTATTTTTTACATTTCCTGTACATGCATATTAGCTTAAGTTAACCTCAAATTTTAAGTGGGTGTGTTTTAAGGATTAGAGTCAAAGGAGCACAGTAAAAACGGTGTTAGAGTGGCAATTGTTGTTTGCATAGGCCCACCAAAATATGAGAGGCATGGAAAGGAATAGCCTTGGCCTAAATACAAAGAGATCCTACCCCTGAAGTTTCCTGGCATAAGACCAGCTCTAGGCCTCAGGAAAGTTATCGTTCGCTCCAAGACATTGTCCGTAGCGCCAACACACTTATCACACAGTCTCTGTTGTCGGTCTCATGTTTCTGTATTAAAGATTCTGGAAACTGCATGTCCTATATTGAAGTCATGATGTGGAGTGCCTTCTCGTTTCACCTCACCATGAAAGGGGAATGCAGGAAGCCCTGTCCTGTAAGCAGGTTGTTGTTGTTGTCTTCTCAGTGTTAAGGGAAGTCTCTTTTGAGCAGGACGATGTCTGAGCAGTGGTAGGGTCTTCCGTGGTAGAGGATTGCTTCCAGGTGATGTTATAGACAAACCTCACCATAAAGGGGCAATACAGCAAGCCCTGTCCAGTAAGCAGGTCATTGTTCTTGTTGTCTTCTCAGTGTTAAGGGATGTCTCTTTTGAGTAGATCGATGTCAGAGCAGCTGTAGGGTCGTCCCTGGTACAGGAATGCCTCCGGGTGATGTTATATACAACCTTGGATGTTTTGTAAATGTCTTCTGTAGATCAAGGGGTAAATGGAGAATGCCCATTCTTCTGAGGCCTGTGCCAGGTCTTTATGTCAATGTTCAGGGTGTAAGGTCTCATTGCACTACAAGATTTGTGTGTTCCCATTTCTATTAGATAAGAACTTCTTGGTATGTATAGTATTTTCCCATGTTAGTGTGCCTACGCAAACAAGTAATAAAGCCACGTGGTGCTATCAGATATATGGGGGCATAAGAACATTTCCAACAAGACCCATGACTTGGTTCAAACATAAGTATTAAACTGAGGGATTCTTTCACACCAAATTCCATATTGAGCAGTTCACAAAGAGAAGATAAAAAACATGGGGGGGGGATCATCACTGTATAAGAAAGTATTTAGCAAAAGTTATAGCCATCAAAGAAAACACCCATAAAATGTTGAAAAGATATGCGTCATTTTTATGCCTTTTAAAATAGTTGGGTGGGTGTTAACTCTAGGGCACCACTTTGGTCTGTGAATTAGGACTCAACAGTACTTAAGTTAGAAAGGGTAAAAAAGGAGTAATGATGATAGGAGATAAAGAAGTTAAAGAGAAATATGAACTTATGAAGGGGTATGCAAAAGGGCAGAGTACAAAATGGACATTCTGCATACATAAAAACATAATTCAATGATAGTGAGTACTATTAATGTTTCTTGTGAGAGTACTATTAATGTTTCTTGTGCGCGCGGTTTTGCGAATGTACACTGGACAGAGATTACCAGTGCCAGCCAAACCTCCTCCTGCTAGACTCCCGGCTCCCAGGAAGGAGAGATCCTTCAAGAAGCTGGGAGACCAGAAGTTCAGAGCCCCACCCAGACCCTCCCTAAGGAGCCGCATGGATAGTGGGGGAAGGCCTAGGGTACCTTCAAGCTCCACCAAGGGACCCAACTCACCGCTGGAGCAAGGCGGCAGAGGGGTGCTGGGTTTACCCAAGTCCCGCACCCCCCCTAGGCCTGGCCAAGCAGGCCTCCGGCATGGCGTGGGCTTGCCAAACCTCCTCCTGCTAGACTCCCGGCTCCCAGGAAGGAGAGATCCTTCAAGAAGCTGGGAGACCAGAGGTGCTTATAACTTTTCTAAGTATAAAGTTTGTGTCATCTGATATTAGTATGGCCACTCTAGTTTTTTTTAAGTGTGTTGTTTGCTTGGATGATTTTCCTCCAGCCTTTGATTTTTAGCTTATGTTTGTTCGGACTATTCAGGTGTGTTTTTTGTAGGCAGCAGAAGGTTGGATTGAGTTTTTTTTAATCCATTTAGCCACTCTGTGTCACTTAACAGGTGCATTTCATTCATTGATATTGAGATAATTATCATGGGATTTAGTGTCATCTTTGTGTGGAAGTTTGGTGTGTCTGTTGGTAATTCATGTCTTAAAGTAGACTTTTTATTGTTTTTCATTTTTTGTTTTTGGGTCACACCCAGTAGTGGTCAGGGGTTACTCCTGGCTCCATGCTCAGAAATCACTCCTGGCGGGCACGGGGGACCATATAGGATGCCGGGATTTGAACCAATGACCTTCTGCATGAAAGGCAAACACCTTACCTCCATGCTATCTCCCGGCCCCTTCATTTTTCTTTTATTTTTTTTTAAATTTTTATTTTGACCATATTGGCTTACAGATCTTTCACAGTAGTATTATAGGTACATATTAACATTGAATCAGGGGAATACCCATTACCAAATTTGTCCTCCTCCCATCCCTGTTCCCTTCCTGCAACCCATATCCCTCCCCCCCACCACCCCTGGGCTGCTAGAGTAGGTGGTCCCCTTTTTGTCTAGCTTACTATTAGTGATCATATATCTGTTTGGTCCTGGTACCCTCCCTTGTTTCCCTCTCTATTTGAGAGGTGGAGCTAGATAATTCAAGTTATGTGGTTTTGTTTGAAGGAAAGAAAAGCAATAGAATGGGGTAAAAAAAAAGCTGAAAATGGGTGAAGTCCATCTAGATATTTTCAACATTTTTTCTTTTTTTTTTTTTTAACATTTTTTCTTTTTTCTTTTTCTTTTTTTTTTTGGTTTTTGGGCCACACCCGGTAACGCTCAGGGGTTACTCCTGGCTATGCGCTCAGAAGTCGCTCCTGGCTTGGGGGACCATATGGGACGCCGGGGGATCGAACCGCGGTCCGTCTCCTAGGCTAGCGCAGGTAAGGCAGGCACCTTACCTCCAGCGCCACCGCCCGGCCCCAACATTTTTTCTTTTAAGGCTGATTTTGAGTCTAAAGTTTCTGAGCTGTTGCTTATCCAGGAATCTATGTATAGCTCCTTCAAACCTGAAAGTAAGTTTTGCTGGTTGCAGTTTTCTAGGCGAAGCATTTATTTCACTGAGTGTTGTCACTATGTTCCACCACTGCCTTCTGGCCTTGAGTGTTTTTTGTGACAGGTCTGCTGTAAATCTCAAGAATGCTCTCTTTGAATATAATTTCCCTTTTTGATCTTGCTGCTTTCAGTATTCTGTCTCTATCGGTGGGATTTGTCAAGATGACTAAGGTGTGTCTTTAGGTGTTTTTCCTGGGATCTCTTTGGGCATGCAGGATTTTGTCACATGTATTCTTTTGCTCTGGTAGTTTCTCTACCAGATGTTCTTGACTATTGCTCTGGTAGTTTCTCTACCAGATGTTCTTGACTATTGCTCTGGTAGTTTCTCTACCAGATGTTCTTGACTATTGCTCTGGTAGTTTCTCTACCAGATGTTCTTGACTATTGATTCTTTTCTTCCTGAGTCTCTGGGACTTCAATGATTATTAAGTTATTTCTGTTGAGCTTATCAAAGACTTCTATTTTCATCTCTTCACATTCTTTGAGTAATTTTTCCATTGTCTAATCATTTTCTTTAATGCTCTTTTCCAATCTCTTTTGCTGTATGGAGTTGTTATGCATCTCATCTTTCAGCTCACTAATTCTGTCCTCAGGTGCTGTTACCCTGTTGGAGAGGTTTTCCATTGAGTTTTTCAATTCATCTACTGAGTTTTTCAGACCTGTTATTTCAGTTTGGAGTTTTCTTATTTCTATATTCATATTCTCTTGATTCTTATTAGTGTTTTGTTCAACTCAATCTATGCTTTATTTAAGTTCTGTGAACATCCTCCAATTTTCTTCTCTAAACTCCATATCTGAGAGACTAACTAGGTAATTGGCCATTTTTGGGTCATCAGAGTTGTCATTCTCATGCTCTATGCCTGGCGTTGGTCTATGTTGTTTCTACATTGTCACGCTTGTGTTGTGGGTTTTTCTACGTGTTGTGGTGGTATTCATTGGCTAGATGATGTGTGCAGCCATGAAGCAGAGCAGCCATGCTCCTCTGGCTCCACCTTTTGTGGGCGGGTCAACTCACCACCAACGAAGGATAGCTCTCAGGGAAGGAAGCTTCATAGGATCAAAACTTAGGCCAGAGCAGGCAGAGGAAAGTCCAAAGAGGTTTGCTGTGTTTCAGAGCCATAACAGAATTCAGGTGGCTCTAGCCTTTGTCAGCGGGTCAACTTATGTCCAAGGAGGGGAGCCCTCAGGGAAGGAAGCCACACAGGATCAAGTCTTAGGCTGGAGCAGGCAAAGGAAAGTCCAAAGAGTGAGCATTTTTTTCATGTATCTTTTGGCCATCTGTATTTTTTTAAATTTAAAGAAAATACATCACAGTTGACACAATTGATCATAATACATTTGTTACAGGAAGAACAAAGGCAAAGTTATCAAAATAAATAGAAAAACTAAAGAGATGGAAGAGAAAGGAAAGAAGAAAAAGTTCAGTAGCAAGTATATTTTTAAAAATTATTAAATCTCCGATTAACTCATTAAAGCCCTAGCAGAAGGCTTAGTAAGCTCTTCTTCTTCTTCTTCTTCTTCTTCTTCTTCTTCTTCTTCTTCTTCTTCTTCTTCTTCTTCTTCTTCTTCTTCTTCTTTTCAAACTATCACTTTCGTAGACGAATAGTTCTCTATCTGTACTCTCCACTCTTTGTGGCAGGCTTCCTACCATGAACTGGTTCTCCTAATCCTCATCTCTATTGTCTCTGAATATTACCCCACACTGTTTTTTTTTATTTTCCCTATATTCCACAGATGAATTAGAGTATTCTATGTTTATCCCTCTCCCTCAAACTCATTTCACTCACCATAATAATCTCCATGCACATCCATGTACATTTTTTCCTAACAGTTGCATAGTATTTCATCATGTATATATACCACAGTCTCTTTATTCACTCATATGTTGCTAAACACCTGTGTTATTTCCATAAGCTCTCTATTGTAAATAGTGCTGCAAAGAACATAGAGTGCAGATGGCATTTTTGTATTGTGTGCTTGTTTTCCTAGGGTATATCCCTAGGAGTGATATTGCTGGATTATAAGGAAGATCAATTTCCAGTTTTTTGAGAAATATACATATTATTTTCCAGAAAGGCTGGATTAGACAACATTCCAACTAGCAGTGAATGAGAGTCATTGATGTAACATTTTTAAAGCACATTGTGTGTCATGAATTTTACTAGACATCATGGTGCCTAGAAGAGATATCTACTTCCTCAACTCAAAGTTCTTGCCCAACTACCAACTGCCTACATGGTATCAGATGATGGAAGTTTTGTGATGAGAATTAACTTGGAGGCCTGATAGAGTAATGCAATATTTTGGATATTTCAGGTGGAAGGTAGAGCTGTTGGGTTCATGAATGTATGTTCAGAAGTAAACATGCAGCTCCTGCATGAGTGCTTTGATCTAGGACCCTTCCATGGACTCTGCACTCCACATCCTGAGGATGTTCTGGAACCACCAAAGAATATACAACTTCAGGAAAATAAAGGTACATTAGATGTCTCTGAAATACATCAAGAATTAGTGCATATTACTCATAGCTGTTATGTGATGGAATTGGATGGGTTTTTTGTTTTGTTTTATTTGGGGGGGGCACACATGGCGATGCTTAGGGTTACTCCTGGCTCTGTGCTTAGGAGTCATTCCAGGCAGTGCTCGGATGACCATAAGAGATGCAAGAGATTGAACCCGGGTTGACTGTGTGAACGACAATGCCTTACCCACTGCACTATATCTCTCCTCAAAGGAAGGGAATGTTTAATTTTATATCCACTTTAATTCCCCTGGATAATCACATTTTTGTATGCTTATTTATGAGTACAATTAGAATTATACAGCTAGAGTTAAGCATAATTTGTACATATCTGTGAGCTCAAGATAGTAAAAATTACACAGGTTTTGCTAGGCATAGTGACTATGCAGCTTAAAGTTTTCAAAATTTAGAATGCCTACATTTAGATGGTTATAGTCAAATAAAGGGAATAATTTTAGGATTTTACCTTTTCTTCCTCACCCTACAAAGCCCAAATATAATACCTGTATATACCTTATACTTGGGTCATACAGGTATTTTGATTTGGTGCATGCACATAGTCTCCAGTCATTTTCTGCCGTCTGCTGGAGGAGGCGGTGCTTCAGCTCAGTCCACAAATTGCGCTGAGCTGAAGAGGTAGGCAGCTGAACTGAACTTTATGTCACTGAACTATTTAACCCACAATATTCTGTGCAATGATGATGATATCAGTGAACTCAGTGATGATGACAGCATAGGCTGATACCCTCACATCAGATACATCTGGCTGTTTGGACATACAGATGATGATGAAAAGGAATCCAGTTTGGAGAATTTTAACCTTTGTGATTTAGCTTGATTACCTGTTTAGCTATGGTTTTCTGCACTTTATATTTAAAGTTTTAAAGTTATTGTTCTTAGTTTACAGTTTTTTTTAGCAATAAATATTGAAAAACATTTAACTTACTGTTTTCTCAATTATTGTAATTGTTTTGGGTATATATTTTTATTTTTGAAATTTACCAGTGGCTGCTGCATTTTCCACCTCAGCTTATACTCAAACACTAAATTTTCCCAGTTTTTAGGGTGAAATTAAGTGGGGTTAGCTTATACTTGGGTCAACTTATACTTGAGTATAAAGGTTAGTAAAATTTTCAAGTGCCTTGCACATAGCTGGCCTGGTTCAATCCCTGGACTCTCATATGGTTCCTCAAGCCTGCTAGGAGTGATTACTGAGGTCAGAATCTGGAGTGACCCCTGAGCACGGCAAGATATGGCCCAAAATCAAAAATGGAAGAAAAATAAAAGAACTCAAGATGTTCTATATTACCCTTAAGTTTGAATCCTAGCAGTTAGTAGTTTGAATCCTAGCAGTTAGTAGTTCTGTTGACTAGTCTTTGACAACTTAATGTGTAGTCCAAGGCTACTGAAAAAAAAAAGCCACTATTAGCTTGCTCAACTTATTTCTATCCCTAGGAAATAATAAACCTGATGTTAAATTATCAATTAGAATTATCACCAAATGAATTTAATTTTAATTTTTTAATTAGTAAGGTTATATCATGGGTATGCTTTCAGTTAAATATTTTGGTCCTTAAATCATTAAAGATGCTGACAGGTAAGTGACTTTGGGTACATGAATTGAACCCGAGTTTCTATTTTAGTCAAATAAGGATGATAGTGATTAGTGATACTTTCCTAAATGGATTTATAATGTTTTATTGAAATTCAGTAAATCATGTAAAAGGTCTGACTGTGTATGGAGCAAACCTAGTGCTCAAAAAGTGATCATCGTAGTAGTTAACAATTATTAACTTGTTAATTGTTCTCTTATTTTAGTCTTCGGAAATTAAAGTGAGGGTACTTTGAATTGCTCTGCTTTCTTATGTCTACAAATATATCAAGATTGCTCAAAAATAGAAAGAGGAGCATGTTGAGTGGTGGTTAAAGATTTACCCATCTAAATAATGATAGGCATCAATTTGTTTGGATATGAAACTAGGAGCATGTAAATGCAAGGTTTATCAGAATGTTCATGCTCACTACAAAGAATATGCATGATACAGGTGGAAAAGTGTTTATACCAATTTATACCCTTTTATACTGATGAGATAAATCTACCCAAGCAATTCTTTTTGTTTTTGGTTTTTCGGGCCACACCCAATGCTCAGGGGTTACTCCTGACTAAGCGCTCAGAAATTGCCCCTGGCTTGGGGACCATATGGGACACTAGGGGATCGAACCGCGGTCCTACCTTGGCTAGCGCTTGCAAGGCAGACACCTTACCTCTAGAGCCACCTCACTGGCCCCTACCCAAGCAATTATTAATTATTCAGTAAGTCTTACTTGTTCATACTTATCAGTGAAAAGCAATGAATATCCTGAAGGAAATTTTCAGCCCGAGAATGCCATGAAACACAGATTATTATTTTATTTTGGGGGCCATATGTGGTCATGCTTAGGGGGCTTACTCTTGGCTTTGCACTCAGGAATTACTCCTGGTGGCGCATATGAGATGACAGAGATCAAATCCAGTTAAGTCACATGATGCAACAAGGCCAGTGCCCTACTCTCTGTAGATCCAACCCATGAAACGGGTTATTATTGTCATTTTCAAGTGCTTAATTTCTTTTTTTTTTTTACTGCATCCTCTCCCTCTACCCCTTCCAAAGGAAGGGAAGAACGATAATCAATGGCAAAAGGCAGCCACAGAAGCGACACCTAAAGCCGACTTCACGCTCAGGAGAGGATGCTCTGGCTCCTCCTCGTGGCTTCGGGTGCTCTACACGATCAGAGAAACTAGTAACATACTATAGAAATGATCCCTGAAAGTATAGTCTTAATAATTTCTTTTTTAAAAGTACCATCTAATATGTTTTAGGTTTAACTTTTTCATGTATAAAGTATAGACAAAAGATAGTGTCTAGCATACGGAATTGTTGGAAAGATTCAGTGTTAGATTTTATAGAATGTAATTAGCTTATTACAAAGCAAAGAGTAAATATTAAATTTTTAAAAAGTGTTTTTATCCTTATTTAATGACTTTTTGTTATTGAAAGCATATTGAAAATATATAGATAACATTTTTTAGTGTATTCTCAGTAGTTGAATCTTCTTTGATGTTTCTTAACAGTGAAAATGCAAAATTTTTTGCTTAGAAATTTAATGCCAAGAACAAAGTTTCAAATTTAGGCTGAGTACTAGACTTATAAGAAATATATCATCTTGTATAGCTTTGTTTAGTGAAGCCTACAGTTATGAAAACTGAAAGAAGTCCTCCCTCTCTCTACCACCTTTAATGTTTTTACTTAAAATTAGTATATGATATAATGGGAAGTAAAGGAATAGTAAAACTTCTCTTGTTATTCTCTGTGCCTTGTTTATTTTTTAAAAATTTGGTTTTATGTTCATTGATACAAATTGTGGAATTTTCACCAGGACACACCATTGTAAATTTACAAATAACCCAGGGATGGATATACAAATCATCAATATCTCATATTCAAGAAGAGCCATTAATATAGATTTTTTAATGTGCTGCTTATTTTTTAATGAAAGAGTCAAATGAAAGGAGTAGTTGTCTAGAAAATTAAGTTTTGTTTCAATAGCCTACATATTATTGGGCCTTATATCTTAAGTAATTTTTTTTGGGGGGGAGCACACTCACGTGATACTCAGGGCTTAATCCAGGCTCTGCACTCAGAAATTACTACTGGTAAACTTGGGAACCACATGGAATGCTGGATATTGAACCTGGGTAAACTGCCAACCCATTGTTTTATCACTAAAGTCCCTTTATATTTTAAGTACTTTGATTTTTAAAGGAGTAATATATATACATATATATATATGCTCACTTATCCTCATAATATAGAAAAGCTAGGGTGCTTTAAAACTCTGTAGTGGTAGACTCAGAACGAAAGTCCAGTTTTTCCTGCTTGGCAAAATGACTTGGTTTATTATGGATAGCTTTGGCTAGAATGTTCTATAGTGATTCTACTAGATCATGATATTTTAACATTCTTTTTTTCTTTCTTGGTGGGGGGCAAGGAGTTTGGAGCAATACCTGTATGTGCTCAAGGCTTATTCTTGACAGGGCTTATTCCTAGCTTTGTTCTCAGAGTTGATTTTTCCTGGTCATGAGGCAAGCACATTAATCAACAAATATTATTTCAGTCTTCTTAGTTATTTAAAATTTTATTTTTAACTTTAATAAGTTCTTCAGTGAGGTATCATTTTAATGAGTTCTCAATGACTGGCCCATATCCCTAGAGTTTGTGCTTGTGTTGTCTGGACAGCTTTTGTGTGTTGGAATTTTTGCCTCTGTGTCTATGAATGCCAGATCTTTAGAATGCTATTCTTCCCTGTATACTAAGCAGGCTGGAAAAAAACAAGAACAAGAAAATTGACACTAGGAGCAAATTTCTTCCCTGTGTCAGATTATTTCCCAACTGTTACTTTCTTGATCAATCACTCAATAAATGATTATACTTGAATCTTTAACTTTGTTAGGGTGTGCTTCTGAGGAAACTCACACGAAGACAATGCTGGTTTAGTCTTTACTACTATGAAAGTGTTTGTTTTTACATAGCTACAAAATCAGAGTATAAATACTCCTGCTTCCCCTCAATTAATATAACTTTGAGACATGACTTTTGTATTATGTGCCAGAATTCCTCTGGAAATTAAGTCTAGCTTTCCACAATGATAATCTGATCAGTAACACCTGCCTGCCCTTCTCTTTCTCTATTTTTCACCCTCATCAACACTACTGGTTCTACATGGAATTACAGCTCAAAAGCTTACATCTTTTTTTTTTTTATGAGAATGAATCTAGCCCTTATTGGTTAGAAAAACTTGGGTATAGTACTAAAATTTTGTTTCTAGTTTTTTCATTCTTTTTTTTTAATCTTTATTTAAACACCGTGATTACAAACATGATTATAGTTGTATGATTACAGTCATGTAAAGAACACCCCCCTTCACCAGTGCAACATTCCCACCACCAATTTCCCAGATCATAACAATGTGAATGAATGAGGGAAATAGAAAGCCTGTCTCAAGTACAGGTGTAGGTGGGTGGGGAGGAGGGAGATCTGGGAAAAGCTTACATCTTGTCTCAAGGTCTAGTCTTTCTTTTCTCATGAATTGTGAAGCTTGTGCTTTCATACCCATCTCAGCATTTCAGAGCCAACTAATGTTAAAAGTGTCTTAAGTTAGTATAGTGACTGTCCCTCTTTTTTCTTTTTTATATATTTACCTTAGTTGATGTGTTATAGAACATTATTTCTTTTAAATTTTTATTGTGGTTGAAGTGAATTACAGTTCTCTCACAGTAATATTTGAGGCACATAGTGACAATGAGTTAGGGGCATTCCCACCACCATTATTTTATTTGATTATATATACCCATCCTTACACCTTATGTGGTTATGATGTATGCTCCTTTTAAATTATTACTGAACTCAGTTTGCTGGATCTTTTTTAAAGATCTATGCATATATGACCATCAGGGTTATTGGTCTCTAATCTTTTTGTAAAATATCTGTCTCCTTTTGATATTAAAGGTAATGTTGGCTTACTAGAAAATATTGAGAATACTTCTCATTGTTTGATTTTTTTGGTAAGAATTGAAAATGTTTAGTTATAAGTCATCTTTCAAGATGGTAGAATGAACAAATAAAACCAAATGGACCTGGGTTTTTCTTTGGGGTATGGGCAGAGACTTTTTCTTACAGTTTTAATTTCTCTGATTATAATTTACCTGAACTGCTCAGATTTTTTATTTCCCTTTGATTCATTCTTGAACCTGAATGATTTTTCATGTATTTTGGTTAAATTATAGAATTATCAAACTTTAAAGTTGAAAAGTATCAAAATGATTATCTAGTATTTCCCTTTATTTTTAGAATTGAAAGAAGATATTCAAACTGCTTCAAAGTTGAAAATTTTAGCTAAGAATTCAAGCCTTGGGACACAGCAGTAGGGTATTTGCCTTACACTGGGCCTATCCAGGACAAACCTGATTCTATCCTTAGCATTCCATACAGTTTCCTGAGCCAGGACTGATTTCTGAGCACATAGCCAGGAGTAACTCCTGAGTATCACCGATATGGCCCAAAAACCCGAAACAAAAAAAAAAAATTTAAGCCTTTAGATTATAGACTAATTTAATAACTAGTTGAATAATCTCTAATAGTTACTTATGTTTAGTTTCTGAGATTTTAGAAAGCAAATTACCTAAATGTCTCATTTATTGATGGAAAGTATCAGATAATAATAGATTTTCTGAATATATTTTATCTTCAGATAGAATCAATCTAAGAAAAAAAAGTTTAAGAACTACCTCTCAGATCTGCATGAAAGATATATACATTTGTTTATTTTTTGTTTGTGGTAAAAGCACATTTATACTAATAAATACATTTTCTCTTCTTTAAGTGATCTAATATTTATAGTCTTAGGAAGAGCTTACTTTTTTTCTTTTTGGTTTTTGGGCCACACCCACACTCTGGGGTTACTCCTGGATATGCACTCAGAAATTGCTTCTGGCTTAGGGGACCATATGGGATGCTAGGGATCGAACCAAGATCTATCCTGGAGCAGCCACGTGAAAGGCAAACACCCTACCGCTGTGCTATCGCTCAGTCCCTTAGGAAGTGCTTTCAATTGAAATGTTATACAAATAGTATTATATCAAGATAATCAATCATGCTTGTAATCATGGTGCTTAACTAAAGATTTTATTGAAAAAAGTGGTTGTCCCTCTTTTTTTAATTTTATGATATCTTTATTTAAGCATCTTGATTACAAATATGATTGTGATTAGGTTTCAGTCATGTAAACAACACCCCCCTTCACCAGTGCAACATTCTCACCACCAATATCCCAAATCTCCCTCCATCCCCCACCTGTTGGCTGTCCTTCTTAACATCTATTTATACACAGTATGAACATTTCTCATTTTAACCATATTAAAAGTTTCCATTAAATCTGAAAAGTTTAACCATGCACACAGGTTTTGCATGTTCTTGAATAACATTTCCATTTTATAGGTACCTATTTTGCATATATACCTAACAGACACACTTATACATTTTTATTTTATTTATGAAACAATATTTTTGTTTTGTGGCCATACCAAGCAGTGCTCAGGGATTACGACTTGGCTCTTCACTCAGGAATGACTCCTGGTGATGCGTATGGGTCTATATGGGAAGCCAGGAATTGAACCTGTGTCAGCTGTATGAAAGGCAAGTGCCCTCTCCACTCTACAATCCACTGTTCAATTGTCTAGCCCCAATATGTGTTTTCATTTTTATGTACTAAAATTTAGAATTAAACTGGAGCCAATGGGAACAAAGTCTGGGGTAGAGATTTTGTCTGACTAAAAGAAAAATTTAGTAAATGTGATTTTCTTTAATTTAGTGGAGATGCTAGTTTAGAAACAGCAAGACCCCCAGTTATTAGAAGAATTCATAAAGAAACTGTCATCAGTACTTTCTGATTGTGTCAGAGATTGTACTAAGATTGAAAATCCTTTTACATGGTAAGACTCTTTGGAAATGAATAGAACACATGTGGGGATATTTTATATATCTGGCAGTTTATGAATTTTTTTATTAATGACAATAGCATGGCTCAAAATAATATATATTTTTCTAGTTGGCCTTACCATCGGTCTTACCTGATGTTTGCAAATCAAGCTGTGCCTTTCATTCACTGCATTATTATAATAAAGACTTTGGAATCAGAATTGAGCTGGCAATTTTCTTGATGATGCACAAGGCAAAATAGGGCACAGCCTGCATTTCCACAGCTGTATTGGCATCACCACGCCTACTACTTGAAATGAAAAATAAAGCAAGCAAATCCCCAAACTTTTGTTTGTCATGTAGGCCGATGCCATGCAGGGAGTAGAGGCCTGTTTTGAAAGAACCTTGAGAGGCTCAGCTTTGTGAATCTCATTATAACCCTAAAACCTACCAAACAAAATTTCTGTGGAAGTGGAGGCACCCTGGCAGGGGAAATTTAATTTAATATAATAGAATTGAGGGCTTTCAAAATAATTGTAAAAATCCCCGTTACCAAAATACCACCAAAATGTTAATATACATATAAAAGGTGATTGAAAATATAATTTTCATGGTATTTCCATATAAAATGTAGCAACATTGTCTCAATCATTTTTTAAGTCTTTTTATTTTAGGAAATGTTTTCTTATGCCATTTAAAAATTTTTCTTTGAACTTACATTTATTTCTCACGTAAGACTCTCTGTTCATTGAGGGAGGAAACAACTGGAAGCATTCTCAATGGACCTAACATAGAAACATTGACTAAGTCTTTGACAAAGTCTATTTTGGGTTTTGTGGGCAGGGACCTGAGGCCTCACCTGACTGTTCTCAGGGTTTACTATTATTGGTTTTGTGCTCAGAGTTTACTCCTGGCAGTGCTTAGAGATTGGACCAAACACCTTAATCTCTTTACTATCTCACTAACCCAAACTAAGTATTATTTATTATATATATGTTTATTATATATATTTATTATATATCCAATAGTCCTACCTCTTTTATTACTTATTTTTCTATTTCTAATTAGTGAAATTAAAATGTTTATTAGAAGGGGAAAGAAAAAAAGGTAACATGTTTAAGAGAAAATGCAGACTTTTCTAGAAGAAAAGAGGCCCATGAAATAAAAGAAAGGAGTTGTGGCTCTAAATTGGAATGTATACAATTTCAGAGTAGAATGCATCTTCAAATTTTCTTTTGTTTTGGGGCTACAGTCTGTGGCAATTAGGAGCTATTACCATCTTAGTGCTCAGTTTTAGTACTGGAGGGTTACTGGCTGTGGTGCTCATGGACCAGGACTCTGGTGAGCAACCTATACTTTGACCCTTTGACCTATCTTCTTGACCTCCTAGTATCAAGTCTTTATCTTCTTTTTAACTTCTTTTTGTTTGTCTTTAGATTTTCTTCTTCTTTATGTATTTTTTCTATCATGGGTTCTAAGTATGAATTTGAGTGAATATAAATTCCATATATGTACTATATAGGCACTACATTGTTCTGCTAAAATAGCCACATTATACATCTCAGAACAGTATTTTAATAGCTAATACATTCTGCAATTATTTGACTAATGTCCTTTTAGTGCTCCTTATTAGTTTGCTCAGAGGATAAAGAATCACAGAAACCCTAAAGGAGATAAAGTGATATGCATGATATCTTGAGTAACAATATTGCAAACAATTGTCTAAAAATAATAGGGTGAGAAAGAGAGAGAGAAGGGAGAGAGAGAGAGGAGAAAGAAAAGAGAGAAGAGAGGAGAGAGAGAAAGAGAGAGAAGAGAGGAGAGAGAGAAAGAGAGAGAGAGAAAGAGAGAGAGAGAGAGAGAGAGAGAGAGAGAACACATCTGTCCCAGAAGCAGGTGACAGGGAAGATGGCAGGAGGAAAATTGATGGTAGGAAACATGCACAGGTAAAGGGTGAAAATCATGAACAACTTTATAACTGTTGATAAAAAAGCAATTGCATTATGGACAGTTTTGTAAACCACAGTGTTTAAATAAAATAATTTGAAAAACATAAAAAAAAAAGAATCACAGAAACCCAAGATCAAGTTATGGGCATGGTTAGTTTCTTCTGAGGCCTCTCTGTTCCGTGTACTGGTGAGAGTCTCCCTGTGTCTTCACAGGATCTTCTCTTTGTCTATGTCCTAATCTCCTTTCTTATAAGAAAGGACATCAGGCTTAATGATGTTCACCTATATGCTATATTTTACTTTGTTTATATAAAGATTCTTAGAGTTATGACTTACACATGAATTTTGTGGAGACACAGTTCAGGCCACAATATTTCAAGTCTTGTGTTAAGTTCTCTGAATCGGTAAAGCCATGACAATAAAGTAGGCAGTGGCAACAAAATATAACATTAATACAATTTGAATTTTCTCCTTTTAACAACTTAATATATTTTTTTAGTATAAGCTGATAATCAAATTGCATTCTTTTAAAGCTATAGCTATTTTTACCTACTCTTGCCATTTTTGGTTTTCTAGACCGAACTATGGATTTGCTAGAGATATTGATAAGACAGACAAATAATACAAGGTTGAAATTAAGTCAAAGATTAATATTAGACAAAGATGACTGTCCTTGCCTCAAAGACTAAAGAGAAGGGCAGGTTGTTTTCAATTTATTTTTCTTCCAAAAAGTTAACCCTTACTCGATTTAGGTTTGCAAATGTGCCCCCCCCCCCAATTTATTCTGGTGCCCACAGTTTGTTACTAGTTCTTCCTAAAAGCACTGCCCTACAGAACTGAGTTTACTGAGGGCAGAGGGCAGAAGGATGGATAAAATGGGACCTAGGATAATATTGTAGGGATGCTGACACTCTTATGGACCACATGGTCTTGGGATATTGTCTGTATGAAATCTAGATAAGCAGTGTTTATGAATCACAGCACCTCAAATACATTTTTAGAAGTCTCTCCAAAACAAAAAACATGCTTCTTTGTTCTGTTCTATAAAAACTCTTGTGAGCAACTGTTAAGGCAAGATTGTGCTTGAGGGATTGAGTGCTCCATTTTCTAACTTACAGCTTTGTTAGTAAAGCTCTTTTTCAGTCTCTATCCATGTCACTGGTTTGAGTGGAGGATCAGAACCTTCAGGGTTAAGCCTAGATTGTTGCAATTATCTCCAAGGTTTCCATTGTCTCATGATCAAAGATAAAAATTCTTACAAGGATTCTCAGGTGGAATCTTTGGACATGTAACATAGCAGAAGATTCAGGCTTGTCAAAATCTTCCAAAATCCATGTTATTGAACCTTCACAAACTTTCTCAAATCCATCTTGTTGAACCTTTTGATATTTGTTACTGATTTTTCTCTCTTTTTTGGGGGGATGGGGGTAGGAGAGTGGGTTGTCCTCAAATGGTTGTGCTCAGGGGTTACTCCTGGCTCTGAGCTCAGAAATCGCTCCTGGCAGGCACGGGGAACCATATGGGATGCCAGAATTCGAACCACCATCTGTCCTGGATCGGCTGCTTGCAAGGCAAACATCCTATGCTGTGCTATCTCTCTGGCCTCTGTTACTGATTTTTCATCTCATTCAGGATTTCTACGCCCTTTCTAAAATCTTTAGAAAGACCAGCAACAAATGATTGTTACAGCTTAAGAATCTGTTATTTTGCAGAGAGCAAGATACCTGATAACTACATCCCATTTATATTTCCTCTCTTCATTGACAATGACTTGTGCCATGCTCTATTAGTTGGATCATTTCACTATGCTAGAAATGCATTTTTTAATATAGGACCTTGAGGTTTTTGAGGGAAAAATGGCTTTATTTATATTCATTATGATCATTATATGCTGGGATTATTTTCTCAGTAGGCAATGTCTTTTTTACTCATATTTATGAAACCAGGGAGAAGGCATTTAATGAATTTCAAGAGTGTGTTTGATTGTAAAACACATCTTTCTTAATATATTCACATGTAAATAGCCCCTTTATTTGTTCTCTCTGGTGTCCTTTCTTTGGGGGAGTAGATCACAGTTTGTTGTTGTTTTTCATTTCCAAATGGAAGGCTGAATGAAAATAATGAAAGATTATGCAAAAAATCTGCGTTTAAAATAATGTTGATATGCCATTTCTGTTGCAGGATAATTATAGTAATTTGGCTATTACACTATATGGAGTCAGGAGTTAGTTGCTAGAAAACATGGTGATAAGGGTGATTTAGGGGATTTTCATCCCACCAGGCTGTTTGATCCTGCTGACTTTTCTCTTGAAAATCAATTGCTTGCAGTGAATACTCTGACTTTTCCGTTGATTAAATTGGTTATCCATGGACTACAACCCCTTGCACCAGGGTCAATGTGAGTTCTGCATGTATTTACTCAGGGCTTTGATGATTCTTAAAATATCATGGAACAATTTTAATTTGAGCAAAGCAACTAAGGAAGCAATTACTAAAAATCATAGCCTTTGCACATGGCAGCAAACAAAGAAAAGTGTATTATCTAATCCTCAGATGACCCAGTTATTTTGCTGTAAGCCTTTCCTGGGTCATAGTGCTGGGGCTTTCAGTGTTTTCATATGTCTAGGAATTTACTGGCATATTCAGTGAAATACTTGGGAAGTCATCTAGGAAACTGGCTCTGAACTGAGGTTTATTTATTTTTATTTTTTATTTGGGGACCACACCTGGCCAAAGAGTACTCCTGGCTCAGTCCTTGGGGGACCATGTCGTGCCAGGGATTGAAGCAAGGTGTTCTGCTTATTAAGCATGTGCCTACCCCATTAAGCTATCTCTTGGTCCCCAAACACAGATATTTTTCTCCTGCTTAGTTCTGGGCAAAGAGCATTGTGACTATTGTTACAATTAAGGAAAGAGAGCAAATAGTGAAAACTCTTGATAGGTCATTTTAAATCTTGCTTGCAGGGTGTAGCCAGTCAGATAGAAACAACAGACGGAAGAAAAGGTGATTATATATGAACAAAGGAAAAGACACAGGCATATTGGCACAGATGGAGGACTAAGTCTGACCCTATGTCAAAAATAAAATTATTCAGATTGGCAGAAATGAACGAGACCAACAACCAATAACTGTTTAGCAATTGGTGCCTGTATCAGCAAGTGGTCTAAGCAGTGGAGAGGCAGAGCTACAAGGTGGAAAAGAAAAGAAACAATTGAGTTTCTGAACAGACTCAAACATTCTTGTTTTGGTGGTACCCAGGTGTTACTCCTGGCTCCATGCTCAGAAATCGCTCCTGGCAGGCTTGAGGTATCATATGGGATGCTGGGAATCGAACCCAGGTCTACCCTGGATTGGCTGCATGCAAGGCAAACACCCTACTGCTGTGCTATCATTCTGGCCCCAGAATCCATATTTTTATGAGTAACACTGACCTTGATAGTTGTAGGCATGGGCCACCCTTTTACTTTCTGTGTAGTATTTTCTGTATGAATTAGGCCACATTTATCCTTTGATGGTCCTGAAAGTTTCTATTATTTGGTTTTGGTAAATAATACTGCAGTAAACATCATTGTTCATGTCTCATTGGCCCATTGAAAACATGGCAATCTGTAGTCTGCATTCCCAGAATTCTTGCCAGGTGTGGAGGTCCTGACATTACCCCAGATTTTTTTCTAGAGCCTTCCAATACTAAATAATGTCAACATGTTAAACTTCTGTCAGTAAGGATGTAGGAGAAAAGATCTCGTTATTTTAATTGTATATTTCAGAATATTGCTAAAATTGGACACTTTTTGTATGTTTATTGGTCATTTATATCTATCTTCCATTAATTTCCTTTGCCTCTTGGTTTGTTTTCTGGAATTCAGTTGTAATTTCCATTAGATGTTTTGCAAATGCATCTTCCATGTATATACACTTTTAAAAGGTACTTTATTTGGGGCTGGAGAGGTGGCACTAGAGGTAAAGTGTCTGCCTTGCAAGCGCTAGCCAAGGAAGGACCACGGAGCGATCCTCCAGCGTCCCATATGGTCCCCCCAAGCCAGGGGCAATTTCTGAGCGCTTAGCCAGAAGTAACCCCTGAGCATCAAACGGATGTGGCCCAAAAAAAAAGGTACTTTATTTGACAGAATATTTCAATTTTGATATGACCAAACAGATTAGTATTTTCTTTAATGACCTTGCCTTGCACTTTTGTAAAATTTAATTTTGTGTCCACACTTGGATGTGTTCAGGGTTTATTCTGGGCACTTCACTCAGGAATCACTCCTGAGTGATTTATATGGGATGCAAGGGATCAAACCCAGATCAGCTCTGTGCAAGGCAAATGCCCTACCCACTCTATGACCTCCTCTGCTATTCACATTTTTAAGGAAATCATTTTCTACCTCCAATGTCATAGATATTCTATAGAAATTTCAAAATATAATTTTAAATCCTTAGGCTATTAGCATATCATAAATATTGAGGGAATATGTTATAAAATAAAGGGTAAAAATAATTCTTACCATATGGCTGGCTAGTCAGCAGTATTAATATAGTTTATTTACCTCTTTCAATTAAAGTGATATCATAAACATACATTGACATTTGATAACTAGTTGACTTTTTCTTTTTTTCTACTGGTCTTATTTCTATTAATCAATAATTATGGTTTTATAATTCAATATTTATTAGAAAATTTGGTCCACTTTTTATTTATATTACTGTTTCTATGTTCATTTTTTTAGAGTCAGTTTATTTCATTTTACAAGATAACCTTTTTGAATTTTTTTGTTTTGTTTTTTTTTGGGCCACACCTGGTGGTATTCGGGTTACTCCTGGCTTTGCAGTCAGAAATGATACTGGCAGGTTCCAGGGACCATATGGGATGCTGGGGATTGAACCAGGTTTGGTCCTGGGTCAGCTATGTGCAAGGCAAATGCCCTACTGCTGTGCTATCTTTCCAGCCCCATTTTTTTTTTGATTTTTGATTTATATTTTAAATTTGTGTAGAAAACACCAGATCACATCATTATTTATTCCTAACACATCCAGAATGTATTATTTTATTTTCCTATACATTTCTTACTAGATAATGATTAGGGTAGGTTCAAGACTTTTGGGGCTTATGTCTGCGTAGTTGGAAGCCTTTTTAAGAAAAAAAGCATAACATTATAAATCTAAGTGGCATACCTTTGGAGCAGCCTATAAATAGAAGGGGCCTTTACCTACAGCTTTTGAAGCAAGCCCACTTTAGATAAGCAATCCTACTTAGGAATTCTGCCTTCACTCCCATTAGAATTAAACACTGATTTGTGATTTTCAAGTTACTTAGGTGATGAAGCAATGGAATAACAATTAAATTTGCAACATCAGTTGTGTTTTTAGTTGTGTGTCATATAATACCACTGCCTCAACTTTTCCCTGGGATAGCACCCACATTTGAGAATCTCAGGGTGCATTATGAACATTAATTAAACCTTATAAGACCTGAGAGACCAAGGTAAGAGAGATGAAGCATCACCCTTACCCAGTGATGAAATGCAGCCACCTCTGGGGATGGAGCACAGCAGCTGCTTAATAACAAATATAACTCCCCAGGACAGTTTAGCCAGGGCAATTAGCCATTGTAGTTAGTAATTGCCTCACAAGCATTAGATTGCAGTTAAGTCACAGGGTCATTACTTCATTACAAATCAAATTGTTTCTTCAAAGTTTCTCTCTAGTAATCTCATCTTAATTATTGCATTTTATGTAGTTCTTCAAATTTAAAATTTTAAATTAGGAAATTTACAACTTAATAAATAGTTAGCTATTGACATTAGTTTTTGTTAATCCTCACCCCCGCCCCCAAATTCAAAAGAATTGCTGCTGAGTAAGTAAACCATCAGTGATGGTAGAATGAGAAGAGATGCTATTTTAAAGAAATGTATTGACTGGAAAGAAGAGTAAGGAAACTTGGATACTGGAAATGCTTTAGAAATTCATCTGGGTGGTTGTTACATGGGATCAGTGTATATAGATTTTCACCAAGCTGTGTATTTTAGCAGTTTGAATCTCATATATCAAGTGTAATGTAAATGAACCTGGAGTGTACTGCTGTTTTGTCATGTCAGAAGCAATTTTTGAAGCCCTGTCTTAAAAGTTTTGCAGAGTGCAGAATATATTCAGGAACTAAAGATAAATATGGCTTATTTTCTCCAAGGCATTCCCCCCACCCCAAAGGACATATTTCTGTCTTTGTTCCTATCTGTGATGTTTTTTTCTTCTGTCAACAGATATGGCTATTAGGCAAGGTTGTGATTCTCTCTCATAATACTTCCTACATTATGTGCCTATAAAGTATAAAGAATTTCTTTAGACTTCCCTACATATACAATTTATTTCTCTATGATTTTGGCCAGAAACATGTACAGGATATGAGTAGTCTGGAATTTGGGGGCTGAGTGGAATTTACAGGAACACTGTTCATGGCTGATACTAAAAAAAAAACAGTGAGAGAGATGGAAGCAGACAGGAATTGCTTATTCTGTCCTGATGGTATCTAACATGATGATTCAAAAAAACAAAAAACAAAAAACCAAAAAGATGAGGAGCTAGTTCCTGCTGTTAAGACACTTCCAAGAAGAGGCAATCTGCAAGGAGATCTATAGCCTGAGCTCAAGCTATGGGAAGCTGTCATTGTTGGAAGTTCCTTAGCAGTGATCCTGAAAGGAGGACTTGGGACAGGAGAAAGGGGAAAGTGGGAAGGGAAAGAAGGGAAAAATAGATGAGAGCAAGGAGAATGACTGGAAGAAAAATGAAGGGAAGGAGGGAGGGAAGAGAAGGGAGGAGGGAAGGAGGAAGGAAGGAATAAGGAGGAAGGAAAGAGGAAGGAAGGAAAGAAACAATATTTTTTAGAATGGGAAAAATTTTCAACCATTTTTTAGTAAAAATAAACTACAGTATTGCATAGCTCCAGTTCTTTCTTAGAAATCAGAAAAGCAGAAATAGTAACCTACTCGTGCAGGTTCACACTATTTTCTAACAGAGAAAGCAGCCCTTTTGCAGGTCTTTGACATTTAGATAGCACAGATGTTGCAAACTGAAGTCTTTTCACATTCTGTCTGAAAATGTCTTCAAACATGCCATCCAGGAAGTTGATGAGTGGTTGTTTGTGAGCGTCTATGGGGGCCAGTATGAAAGGATCATGTAGATCAGTAACTGGCAGAGCTCCAGGTCTCTTGGGATCAGGTACTGGCCCATTCCCAGCGAAAATTTTTTTTCTGCAGTTCCCACTGGGACAGGGATCATTTTATCTTATTGTGAAGGCAAGCACTCACATGGCAGAAATGGGCTTGGTGTGAAGACCCTACTCTTCCCACCTCATGTTTCTGCCTTCTGCAATATAAGTCTTCAGACATGCTCTAGTTGAAAACATATTGCCTTGCTATATTCAGTTCAGTTCTGCCATTCCTGAGGATCTGTTTCTGTTCTGATGCCAACTCTTTCTATCAAAGATTCTGAGGTGAGAAGTGGCAGCGATGGGTCTCTGAAACGAGTGGAGAAACTTCAAGAACCTGCAACTTCAGAGCTGATGGAAAGCATCCAGGTAACAAACCATCAGCCAGGTCTGTGTGATGCCAGAGTGATCGCAGTTGCTAGTGTCTTCTATGGGAAGTTCTAACATCTAATAATGAAAATGCCCCACAGACATTAAGGTCAGAAGATCAACCCTTTCCCCCCAGTGGAAAGAGAGGCTCAGTGTTTATATCAGACAAATCAGGGCCTAGTTATATTTAAGAATACAGAGAGAGTGGAATCTCTAACTTCTTTCTCACTCATTCCCTGAATCCAGGAGACAAGAAAAAATATAGTTGCTTATTTATTTACTTATTTGCTTATTTGTTATTTGTTTCCTTTTGCTTAGAGAAGAGACTATGGGCTGGTAATGCTAGAAGTAGGAAGTGAATGGGGCCAGAGATATAGCACAGCGGTATTTGCCTTGCAAGCAGCCAATTCAGGACCTAAGGTGGTTGGTTCGAATCCTGGTGTCCCATATGATCCCCCGTGCCTGCCAGGAGCTATTTCTTTTCTTTTCTTTTTTTTTTGTGGTTTTTGGGTCGCACCCGGCAGTGCTCAGGGTTATTCCTGGCTCCATGCTCAGAAATTGCTCCTGGCAGGCATGGGGGAACATATTGGACGCCAGGATTCGAATCGATGACCTACTGCATGAAAGGCAAATGCCTTACCTCCATGCTATTTCTGAGCAGATAGTCAGGAGTAACCCCTGAGCACTGCCAGGTGTGGCCAAAACCAAAAAAAAAAAAAGTAGGAAGAGGGTCTGAAGAAAACAAAACTTGTTTTGTTTATTCTCTGCATGGAGTTTGGGTGCTTGCCAATCAAGCATTCTACTGGGTGGTAGAGGGAGCCTTGACATCATACACAGTTTCAGCCTTCAAGAGCTATTGACATGGCAGGGTAAAGGAAATTCCCATAATTTAGTATGCAAAAAATGATGAAGGGAAACATGCCAGAAGAGGGAACTAACGATTACATGGTATAGATTAGATTGAGGAAATAAAATTGATTAATGGAGTTAAAAAATTAGCATGGGTCTTTGGCAAGAATGAAATAACAGAAACTAATTTCACTATAACTAAATAAAAATGGAACTTAAATATCTCAATTAAAAATGGCAGATGAAGAGGGGGGGGTCAATTTTTAATGGTGAGTGACAAAGAAATATTATGAAGGATAAAGGGCTGAAAAGATAGTTCAAGAGCTAAGGCACTTGCTTTGCACTCAGTGAATCCTTTTGATCCTAAGCACAAACATGGTATTATTAACATTATCATCATCACTGGGTATGAGTTTCCCAAAAATATTTTGGTAAGGTGTGGTATGTACAGATATGTCTGAAACATAAGTAATTTTAAAATAATAGCAAAGCAAAAAGCAAATATATATATAATTAAAAAAGTAATTCTTGGTTATATAGATTTTTAAATACTTACATAAAGATACAATAGGCTTACATTAGAAGAATTTAAAATATAGCCTATCAACAGAAAACTAGTATAGTTTTATTAATTTTAGACTGTGCATTTTAGAATAGGGACTATTGTCAAATGAAAAACTGTATTTTGAAAGCAAATCAAAGAAGACATAAATGAATATATTATCTGTTGATTGATTGGAAGAATTAATAGTGCTAAAATAGCAATACTAATGCTACCCAACGTAATATATAGATTCAATGCAGTAACCCCTATCACAATTAAATTGAATTTTCCCTGAGAAATAGAGGAAGTAATCTTAATATTTTTTCTTGTACCACAAAAGATCCTACTAGACAAAAATAATCTTTTTTTTTGTATTTTTTTCTTGTATTTTTGACAAAAACAATCTTAATAAAGACAAAAATTACCCTGACAACTTGGAAACAACAACTTGCTTACAGGGCAGAGTTCCTTGCATCACCACATAACAGTGAGATGAAATCAGTGAACACTCCATGACACCCTCATTTTGACCTTGGATCTGTGCAAAACCAGAATACCTAATTACAGAAACCTGACTTCGAGAACTGTGATTGAGAAGAGCATTTACTGGAACCACAAAGAAAGATTTTGGGGTTAGACAACTTAGTATGCCTGGAGCCTGGAGCTGGTCTTATGGCAAGATGCTTGTAGGTTCTACTTTAGGCCAAAGATTTTTCTTTTCTATTTTCCCCAACTTTTGCTGTGCTGGCAAAAAAACTGCCATACTCACTCTTTTTTCCCTTTTCTTCTTTTTATTTTTTTTATCCTTTAAATAGGGCTTCCACCTTTTTCTAGAGAAACTTGGGACATGGATTGTTTTATTTTACCTCATATTTCTGCATTTTTATTATAAAATTAAGAAAAAAGGAAAAAAGAAAGGATGGGAGCCAGTGGCCAAGTGGTCTCAGATGCATTGCTGGAGGATAAAAAGACAATTAAATATCCAAGCCAAAGTCAACAACAATATTAATATCAATTAATATCTGAAGTATGTAAAGAACTCATGCAATTAAGTAGAAAGAAACCACACATATATTTATTAAAATATTTAGAAGCTCAGAACAGAGATTTTTCTAAAGTACAAATAAGTGACCCAGAATAGGCTAAAAGATGTGCAACATTGTTAGTCATCAAGAAGTAAGTAAATCAAAATTACAATGAGGTATTGCTTTACATCCACTAGCATTGCCATCTTCAAAGATAGGAGATAACAGGTAGTGGCAAGGATATGAAGAAAAGTGAATCCTTGTGTTACATTGCTAGTTTTGTCAATTGACACAGTGAGGTTAGAAAATAGTAAGGAGACCCCTCAAAAAATAAAACCAAAACTACTCTATGACCCAAGAGTACTACTTCTGTCTATTGATCCAAAGAAAACAAAAACATTAATTTGAAAAGATATCTGTCACCCTGAATTTATTGGTAATTGAAAAATAGCTATAGAAATATTCTATCCATTCAGTGGATAATATGAGAATCAATATATACTTTTGGTCTTGAATATTATTTTGTAGAATAATAATATTCCCATGGATTATTATTTAGTCTTTAAAGAACAATGAAATAGTGTCAATTTTGACAACATTTAGATCTTCAAAGTTTTATGCTGTGAAATGTCAAAGACAAATACCAAGTGATCTAACTTACATGTGGAATTAAGAAAAAAACTTGAGTTCCTAGATAAAAAATATACTGGTGGATATCAGAGATGGGAATGGGAAGGAATGTTGACATGAATGAAAGGAGTCAAGATATACAAATTATGAAGCATGGAAATGTTGTTATATTATTAGCTAAATCATGGGGTTCTTTGTAGAATAATTCAACCACTGTTCATAATACTGCCTTGAAAGTGGTTAAGAGAATTGATCTTAAAATTTCTCATTCAGAAAATTAAAAAAATTATGTTTTGTGACAGATGTTAGCTAGAATTATTCTGGTAATCATTTTATAATATGTATAACTGTCATGTCAAGTCATTAGGTTGAATACTTCAAATTAATATAATGTTGTATATTAAAATACCTATCTCCTCACCACAACCTCTGCCACCCTCACCCCAATCAACCCAGTAAAGTAATGATGTTTTGGTCAAAACACTGAACAGAAGTTCTAGAAACAGATCATGCACAATCTATAGTGATAAAAAGAAAATCAAGGTTTTTCTGAAATTGGAAGATTAAAAGGTGAAGGAATGACCCAGAGAAACATGAGAAATTAGTGCAATGGTCTATATGTCATTATTTTTATTAGGGTATGCCTTATGGGCGCATAGGTTTCTTTGTTTGGGAGCTATACCCAACTGTATTAATAAGATCTGTAAGCCACATTTTATTTCTTGCTCTGCTCAGAGATCTCCTGGTGCTACTCAGGGGACCATACGTAGTGCCAGGGATAAATGTGAGGTCTATAAGGCAAGCAATATTGTAATGCATCTCTCTGACCCCTCAAAACTTTTTTAAAGGTACACGTCATGAAATTTGTGGTATGTATAATATACTTTAAGAAACTATTTCTATAAATCTAGTACAGTATTTAAGTTACACAAAATAAGAAAAATGGAAGTACTAACATTTCCCAATAATTAAGAGGCAATAGTGCTATAATAAACATCTGTTTACCTCCTTACCTACCCTTATTTTATCTTTTTAACTTAGTCAGGTAGAAATTTTCCTCTGGTATTTTTACAGATGAGGAAAATAAGATCATTAACTTTCCCACTATCACACAATGAGAGTGAAATTTGCTTCTCTACTCACTTCAGAACTTGTGTGGAACTTCTGAACCTGTGTGGGTATTATTAACTCTCATGTCTTGCTATTGTTATTTACAGGAGAAAATTGGGAATGAAACTGAATTGGAAGTACTTTCACCAGAGTCCCAGTTTGAAGTTAATGAAACAGAGGTATGTCTTGTTTAGGGCTCTGCTAATTTACTGGTTCACTCTTGGCTGTATCCCCATCTGTCTTTCTGTTCCTCTACATCTCCCTTTCTTTTTCATTTAATACCTGCCATCTTCTTTAGAAGCTACTTCAAAAAGCCTTCCATTCTTTTTTTCTTATTTTTTTTTGGTGGGGGGAGGGATATGCCACATGCAGCTTTGCTCAAGAACTACTTCCGGTGAGGTCTGGGCCAAATAGGGATCCTGGAGATTGAACTGGAGTTAGCCATGTTCAAGGCAAGAGTGCAACCAATTGTACTATTTGCTCTGGTTAATTAATTCTTTTTAATTAATTTCTTGCACAACCTGGTCTGAGAAGTCACATTTTCTACATCAGGCATTTATAGCAGTTTTATTTATTTCTCACCTTTTTCACATTACCCAAAGAAAAACATTTTTGAAGGACAAAACATTAGTGAAAGATTATTTTCAACACTGTAACATAAACATACACATATGCTCATATACCCAGCCTATATGTGTTATATTATTCATATGTGTCTCGGGTTCTGGTAATATCTCTTTCAAATTCTGGCTAGGCAGTGTTAACATCTTTGATAGTGACCCTTCTGGGTTAGAAATAACATTTTTGTGACTAGAGTGGGAGTAGAGAACAAAACATTAGCTTGTAATGGAAATGGACTTCTCATTCCCTTTACTGGGTTCCATATACACTATCCTGGGAGCAAGCCTATTCTTTGGCTAAGGTTCTTCAGTCTCAGACTGAGTGTTGAGAAAAAGGTGAGAACTTGCTTCTATGGAGTAGGGTTTGTTGCTAGGAAGAGAGCACAAGAGGCAAGCACAGGATCCATCTTAACTTTTAGCTTTTGCTGTGGAGCTTACATTTGAATTTCCCAGACACCTTCTTCCTTATTTCTTGAGGATGGGGACTCAAGTGCCTACAACTTCCTTGGTTGCTTGCCTGTGGACAGGTCAGAGACCAGAAGCAGCCAATGAAGAATATGCATCCATCTGAGGTAACTCTGAGGGGCACTTCTTACTGAGGTATTGTGTCTACACTGGTGACCCCTCAGTAAACATTCTATATCAGTGTCCTTTTATTCCTAGTCATACTTCCCCAGACCCCTCAGGACTTTTGGGCATTACTTTCCAAATAAATTTCAAGTTTGTTCCTGGAGAAACTTGCAACACTCATTCTTTCTGCCATAGGGAGCTAAGACTGAGGTAGACTGCAAAAGGTGGGCACTTTATAGCCACTGTTTGTAAGAGGGTAGCTGTTCCTCTCTATACCCAAAGAAGGATGTGGAGGGCTGGTTAGAATAGTCTTCAGGGCCTTTGACTTACTGGAACCCAGAGGGCATTGAGATCAAGCCAGGTGGATCAATCTTCCATGTTTATCTCCCCTCTCTCTGGAGAAATCCTCTAAAATAACAGTAAAGTAGTAAGAAGCACAAATCCACAAAGACAACAAGGCTAGAAGAGGTAATATTGGAAGGTAAGTCCTTTGAAATGTTCAGAATCAAGAAATCAATGGAGGCATTTACACTGGCTTAGCCCAGCCGAGGAAGGTGAAAGTCAAATGCCTTCATGAACAGTGGGACCTCTCCAGTTATATCCACAAATAGCCAGGGTTGGGAGCATCTGCAAAAGGCAGGTTAAAGTGAGGAGTCTGACAGTCCAAGATGGAGGGTCCAGAACAGTAGATTCCTTGCAGATACTACTTAGCTTTTAAGCATTCACCAAAGGAAATGACTTTGGTTCTTTCCTAAGGAGAAGAGAGAAGCAACTGCAAATTCATGTTCATCTTATTCTATCCGAGTTATTCTATCTGTGTTATGAGGACAGAAAGATGAAGATTAAGGGAATTTTTTTATTTGAAATGGAGGAATCCTGCCTCTTTTCCCTTACCACAAGGTGCTCTACATGTTACAAACCATATCTGTATATTAATTTTCTCACTGATTTATAAATGTTCACAAATCAAGTGAGTTTAAATAACATAAATGTATTATCTTACACTTCCTGACATCAGGTACTCAAACCATATCTACTAGAGATAGAAGTAAAATATTATATTCCTTCTGGAGGTTAAAAGGGAGAATCCAGTCTCTTATTTTGCCAGGTTTTAGAAGTTACATGCATTTCCTAAGCTGTGGCCCCTTCCTCTGTCTGCAAAGCAGACAGAAGTGTGCTGGTTCTACTGAGTGATTTATTGTTTTTCTAATTTCACTGACTTTCTTGCCTCTTTTATTTGGATATTTATTAATAATTTCATTGGGTGCACCCATATAATCCAGAGTTATCTCCTTAATTTAGTGACCTCTACAAGTCTTTTGCCCTGTAAGTTTACTTATTAATAGTTTATGGAAATTAGGTCATGAATATTATTAAGGGCTTTTGTTTTAATTATTAAAGACCTTCAAACAGAGACTTGGGGAATTTTATTTCCCCCCACAACTAACAGGACAAATAAAAGGGCTTCAGATGATGTCTCTTGAGGGGAATATTTATCAATAATCAATATTACTGATAAAGTATCAAATTTATCTTAAATTTGCTCCCAAAAGTACCTTAATCTGTGACTGTTGAATTTTACTTACCAGCCACAGTTGCTTTTAAGAAATTAGAATGATTTTTAAAAACCTTGTGAACAAAATAAACAAAAATAAAATATAGGTGGACAGCTGACAACAGAACAAGAATAGATTGGAGGAGGGGAAAAGAATAAGTGAAATTCGAAGGTTATTTCAAATGTCTATTTACTTATTAAAGGTAAGTAGTAATGACAGATACCTGAGAAGTTAGACAAATCTGTGAGGAAAGTGAGGAAATGAAGTGAATCAAAACAAAGCACTAAAATAGAGCTTTATCACTTTACATTTCTTTGCCCAGCAGTGGCAAATACCGCCTAAATCATTATAACGAAGTCAGTGCTTAATGATTCAACTGTTAATTTTTTTTTTTGTTGTTATTTTGGACCACACCTGGTGACGCTCAGGGGTTACTCATGGCTATGTGCTCAGAAATTGCTCCTGGCTTGGGGGACCATATGGGATGCAGAGGGTTGAACCGTGGTCTGTCCTAGGCAAGTGCCAGCAAGGCAGATGACTTATCGCTCCATGCCACTCCTCTGGCCCCTCAACTGTCAATCGTGCTATGATTATATTGAGGGAGATTCAATGTGGGAAAGAAGGCAAGAGGGTATATTTTCCCACCACATGAATCTCCAAGAGAAAAATTCCAATACATATTTAGAATTGGAATATAAGAAATATCACATATTTAGAAATATAGAATGCCAGTAAACCAAAGGTGAAAGTGTTAGTTAGTGGGGGAGAGGAAGATCAGGGAATAGAGGAATCTGTTTTTCTTGGAAAACTTTTTAGTAATTATGTAATTTAAAATTTACAACATGTATGCACTATTTACTTTAAAAGAATTCTGATTAGGATCTTAGCATGAATTATTTTCTTCTGAGCTATAACACCTTAACTGTTTCTAAAGTGAGTGAGACCTGAGTACTTGATGTTAATTTTCTATTTTTCTTTCTTTTTTTCTTTTTTTTTTGGGCCACACTCGGTGATTTTCAGGGATTACTCCTGGCTACGTGCTCAGAAATTGCTCCTGACTTGGGGGACCATATGGGGCATTGGGGATCGAACCCAGGTCTGTCCTGGGTCAGCCTTGTGCAAGGCAAATGCCCTACTGCTTGTGCCACAGCTTGGGCCCCATTGATGTTAATTTTCAAGGTGGTTCCTGGATATTGGAGTTACCATGGATGGCTCTACCTTCCACTAAATTGCCCCAGCAGGCCCAAGGTCCAAAAGTTCTTGCAGCCAAAGTCATTAGGAAAACACTTTTGGAGAAAGAAGTATTGGGCTTATAAAATCAATAAATCCTTAATCTCTTTCCATTGATGCAGTTAAAATATGGATCCCTCTGAAAAGTTAGCTGAAACTATTCATTTTCTGTCATCTACCAATCAAGTGTACAGACTTGTTTCACCTCTCTTTATAATATCGATGTCTCCAAAGACTGGATTTAGGATGCGAATTAGTGATACAGCACATAACTAGAATGTGGAAGATCTGGGTTCTTTGTACAAACACATACCACATACCACACACACACACACACACACACACACATCACACACACACACAGGATTTGTTTCATGGGAGATAGTTACATCTGTCCTAAGAACAGTATGATGTAGAGATAATACTGCCACTAACCCATTAATTATCAGGCAATTGATTAAGTTTTTGCTTTAGTTTTTCTTGCTTTTTAAAGCCTTTCTTTTTGCTCTATTTAGTTCAGAAGAGTCAGTTCAATTTCCTCTGTGGGTGAATCAGATCAACCCTTCAGCCAACCCAGTTTAACACCTATCTTGATGCCTGACACCAGTTCCTTCCGCCCAGTCTACAAAGGAGCTGCCTCTGCTTTTTGTATTCAGCTGTTTTGTATTGATGAGCAATATGAAGCCAGGTGAGCCATGATCTTGATTGACATCTTTATGGTCTTGACAGTCAAACATTTTAATTTTGCAGAGCCAGTCATTTCCAAAACTTGGCCTCAAATACTAATTATATTGAGTATTTTTTTTGTGTGCGTGCATGTTTTTTTTTTGTTTTGTTTTGTTATTTTTAAGAAACAGGTTCCTGGGCCCCATGCCTAGAAAATCAAGTCCATAATATTTGGATATGATCAGCAGAACTAGGCTGCCCAGTGCCTGGATCCCCCATGTAACAATTGGGGTCCAGAACATTATCACTTACATGACTATGTGCTACTCTCAGTGTCTAAAGTTAATACATTTTGGAGATTTTGAATTTAAGTTGCTGCCACTCTGAATCAAAAAGAAAACAAACAAAAATACAACTTCCAGTATACTTTAAAAAACAAATAGAAGAATGGAATAATTGCTTCTTGTAACTAAGTGAAGTTCGATGATAGGACCAATCTTTTTCAATAGGGCTTGAGTTTGATCTGACATAAAGGACCATGACTCTCTCTGTACCTCTCAGCCCAACTTTCCTGGTTCCGTGCTACTGTCCTCATTCACAGAAAAATATCTCTCTCTGGGGGACTAAGAGAATTAAGACTTATCTAAGGTTGGGGGATAACTCCTTGCCAAGCTCTGTTTTGACCATTGCTGAGTGATTTGCCTTTCTACCACTAGATCTGGGCTAAATCTCATCACAACACTAGTTAGTCAGACACTGAGCAACAATACAGAATGATTGGAGTGACACATGTCCTGACCAGTTAAAGCTAGAGTGTCCACCAAATCATGTAGTCACCTTACGCTGTCTAGCTATTCCCAGGTGCAATGCTTTCTGCCTTTCAAAATAAGAAAGGGGACTAGCCTTCACTCCTTAGATCCAGAATTTTCTTTTTTTCTTTTCTTTTCTTTTTTTTTGGGGGGGGGGCACTCCCGGCGTTGCTCAGGGGTTACTCCTGGCTGTCTGCTCAGAAATAGCTCCTGGCAGGCACGGGGGACCATATGGGACACTGGGATTCGAACCAACCTCCTTTGGTCCTGGATCGGCTGCTTGCAAGGCAAACGCTGCTGTGCTATCTCTCCGGGCCCAGATCCAGAATTTTCCTAGGACATTTGCCTGCCTGTTTCACCATTTTGTTCTCAGAATAATCTCGATCTGAAGAATACTGATGTACTTTGATAGATTAGAAGGTTAGAAGGTCTAATCTATCTCTTAGATTACTACAAACACTGTTGGACCTTTTCTTTTCTTTTTATTTTCATTTTTTTTTTTGCACCACCATGAATTAAAATTTTATTCATAGGGAGAGATAACGAATCAGGATTAAGGAGGGTGAGAGGATAGAGGAGTTCTGAATGGGGTTGGGGGAGGAGGGATAATATATTACAGGGGTTATAAACAATATGGACATGAATTATTTACAATATAGATTAGGCAAACATAGAGGAGTACACTGCATACAAACTAACACCCAATTTTAGACAGGCATTAGAGATCTATTCATAGATTGTAGCTGGAGGCTTGACCCTTATGAGGTGGGTCAGAGTGCTTGAAGAAAAATTGAATTAAGAAAAAAAACTGCCACATCAGCTCCCCCTTTTAAAATTTTTATTCTTTCTTTTCTTTTTTTCTTTCTTTTCTTCCTTCCTTCCTTCCTTCCTTCTCTTTCTTTCTTTCTTTCTTTCTTTCTTTCTTTCTTTCTTTCTTTCTTTCTTTCTTTCTTTCTTTCTTTCTTTCTTTCTTTCTTTCTTTCCTTCCTTCCTTCCTTCCTTCCTTCCTTCCTTCCTTCCTTCCTTCCTTCCTTCCTTCCTTCCTTCCTTCCTTCCTTCCTTCCGTCCTTCCTTCCTTCCTTCCTTCCTTCCTTCCTTCCTTCCTTACTTCCTTCCTTCCTTTCTTTCTTTCTTTCTTTCTTTCTTTCTTTCTTTCTTTCTTTCTTTCTTTCTTTCTTTCTTTCTTTCTCCCTTCCTTCCTCCCTCCCTCCCCTATCCCTATTCCCTCCCTTCTCTCTCTCTCTCTCTCTCTCTCTCTCTCTCTCTCTCTCTCTCTCTCTCTCCTCTCCTGTCCTCTCCTGTCCTTCCTTTTTTTTTTTGTTCACACCCATTGGTGCTCAGGGGTTTCTCTGTGCTCTGAGCTCAGAAATAGCTCCTGGCAGGCACAGGGGACTATATGGGATACCAGGATTTGAAACAAAGTTCGTCCTGAATCAGCTGCATGCAAGGCAAATGCCCTACTGCTGTGTTATCTCTCTGGCCCCTCTTCTTCTTCTTTTTTTTTTTTTTTTGGTTTTTGGGCCACACCCGGCGGTGCTCAGGGGTTACTCCTGGCTGTCTGCTCAGAAATAGCTCCTGGCAGGCAAGGGGGACCATATGGGACACTGGGATTCGAACCAACCTCCTTTGGTCCTGGATCGGCTGCTTGCAAGGCAAACGCCACTGTGCTATCTCTCCGTGGCCCCTCTTCCTTTAAATTTATATTTATAGCTTCTAGAAAGAGACTCCTGCTTGCTTTCTTCTTTATTTTTTTAACAGAACCATAGAACAGAACATGTTCTGCATCATATTTCTATGTTTCCCTACAAATTGAAAAAAAAAAAAGTAGATGGTGCCAGGGGCAAATCAGTCACATGAGCCTTGAATGGAAATTTAAAATTATCAGACCAAAGTACCTAACCCAAAGTCAATGACAATAGAATCAAGAGACCCAAACTACTGCAAGCTATACACAAAAGGGACCTGTTATATTAAGCAGTCCACATGGCTAAGGGTAAAGGTATGGGATGCTTGCTGGGAGCAGTGGCGGAGGGAGGTCAACACTGGTGGTGGGGAATTGCTCTAATTCACTGTCACTATGTACCTTAAATATAACTGAAAGACTTGTAATTAAAATAATTATTCATGATTGAGTTTGACATGCATGATGTTTCAACATCAGTCCCTTTAGCAATGTTCACTTCCTGCCACTAGTGTTCCCATTTTCTTTCCTAACCATAGAACTTTAAATACAATCTTAAATCCCTCAGACTCCATCAGAGAATAAAAGGTATGATTTTCTCTTTACTTAAGTTTTCTGTTTTTTTTTTTTTAAGAAGAGACCTTTTTATTTTAAGTATATAATAGATATCTTTTTTTAAAAAAAGACCTGTGCAAATACCAAGATCGCTAGCTACAGTGGCTTGATTTTTTCACACACAACTGAGAGGAAACTTTCCTGGCATCACAAAAAAGCCTTTGGGATGGGGTAATGAGTATATATGGAGCCAGGGATTGATCCCATGATGGTATGCTTCAAGGATGGAGAAACCCTGAATCTCTTAGGCCACGGGAATTCCCTTTCTTCCCCAATGCTTACTGTGCCTATGTAAAAAAAAAAAAAAGTGGGGGGAATGCCAAACCCTACCACTCCATACTTTTTCTTGTTTTGTTTTGATTTGTTAGTTTTTGACTTTATTTTTCTTCCACTTTTCTCTTTCTTTTTCACTCTTGTGGTTATTATTTAGAGATTTATTTTTATTTTTATTTGCCGGGTCCATTTTTTTCCTATTTTCTTCCATTTTTCTTTTCTTTCTTTTCTCTCTCCTTTCTTTTTTTGGTAGTTGCACCAAATTTTTTTCTTCCCTTTTTCTTATCCTTTTTATCTCCAATGACAGTGGAATAGATGCTCAATCTACAACAAGCTGTAAAGTGGAGACCAGTTGCACTAGCATACTGGGGGGTAGAGGAGGGAAATATGTGATGCATACTGGGAACAGGGGCGAAGGGAGAACAGCACTGGTGGTGGGAATGCCCCTCGTTCATTGTCACTATGTACCATAAATGATGCAGTGAAAGATTTATAATGCACTTTGGTCACAATAAAAATTTTAAAAAAGGTAAATATTCTAGGTTTGTTACTTACCTTATTTTTCATACCATAAGATACACTTTCCCCCACCAAAAGGTGAAGGGAAATGTCTGAGTGTCTTATGGAGTGAATGCTGCCTGGAACTAAAGCCTGAGTGCAGGGGACTTTATATATATATATATATATATATATATTTGTAAATGTGTTTAACCAGCTGTGGACCAGTGTATTGCAAATATACTTTGGTCTCACAGGCTGATTGTTCCCAGCTGTCATCTCTGACATCTCTTGTTTTCCTTATCTAAAGACTGTATGTATTTTATGGTCAGGTGCATCAAAATATTCTTATTATATATATATGATACATGTATATATAGAGAGAGAGAGAAAGAGAGAGCTTTTGGGCCACACCCCACAGTGCTCAGGTGTTACTCTGGCTTTACACTTAGGAATTACTCCCTACAGTGCACAGGGCTTCATATGGATGCTAGGGATTGGACCTGAATTGGCTGTTTGCAAAGTGAGTGCCCTACCCCACTGGAGTACCCCAGCTTATGACATAATTTTTGAATTTTTCAAATAGGAACCCAATGATCCATAATGGTTTGCAATTGCTTTTTTTCTTATTCTTTTTATTTTTTTCTTCTATTTATTTATCCAACAGGGGCCCCAGATGCTTTATTTTTAAACAGAACCATAGACCATGAATAATCTTGTTCTGCCTCATATTTCTATATGTTTCTACAAATTGAGAAAAAAAAAGTGAATGGTATCCGGGGCCAAGTGGTCTCAGAAGCATTATGTGGAAATAAAAAATGGTCAGACCTAAATACCCAATTCAAAGTCAACAAAAATAGAGTCAAGAGACCCAAACTACAACAAGCTATACACAAAAGGGACTAGCAGTTCAGGGGTCTGAGGGTAGAGGTATGGGATGCATGCTGGAAACTATCGCAGAGGGAGGTCAACACTGATGGTATTGACTGTTATCACTATGTACCTTACATACAACTGTGAAAGACTTGTAATTCACATTGGTCTCAATGAAAAATATTTTTAAAAAAAAGTAAAAAAGAGGAAGTCAGCAATAGCACAATGAGTAGGGCGTTTGCTTGCAAGCGGCTGAACCACATTTGATCCCCGGCATCCTATATGTCCCCTGAGCCTGCCAGAAGTGCTTCTTGATGCAGATCCAGGAGTAACCCCTGAACACCACTGGAAGTGGCCCTCCCCCCATGAACAAATGAGAGATCTGATTCACCTATATTGGGTCCCAGTCCTCCCCTCTGCTTTTCCTAAGAGGAAGAGATTCTGTCACTAAATGACACATTGCTATTTGAATTGACAGAGATTACTAACTGCTAGAATAGTGTCTTTGTATGTAGAAAAATATTTATTATGAACATATGGAGCATTGGCTTCTACAGCTGATCCATGTTTCTTTAGACACAAATTCTGACTACTGCCCAAAGGAGGGAAAACTATAAATCTTATGAAATATACCCCAAAATTTCATTTGGTTGCTATTTTATTTACAGGTCACTGGACTTTATGGACTTTGTTTTCAGTCTTTTTCCTGTAAGTACATGCTGTGCTTTGAGTAATCTGTATGGTTTTGTTCTTGAGAGAAATATAAAACCCTAGCAATTGTTCAAATACTTAAATTGTTATGAATGTTGAGAATTGAACTGCTTCAGTGTTCTAGAAATATGGTCAATTGGTGTGTTAAAAATAGACAAAATTACCATTTTTCTGTAATTCTTTAGTCTGGCAATTTTATTCGCTTTTCTTCAACGCAAAAATTATTTTTAATGAACAATATTTTGTTTTTTTCTCATATTAGAGCCAGAAAAGCTATAAAGCAGCAAATTTCAAGGTTTTTTTGAAATCTTTTTTTCTTTATTTAAACATTTTGATTACATATATGATTGTGATTAGGTTTCAGTCATGTAAAGAACACCCCCTTCACCAGTACAACATTCCTACCACTAATGTCCCAAATCTCCCTCCATCCCACCTCACCCCCACCTGTACTCTAGACAGGCTTTCCAGTTCCCTCATTCATTCACATGATTATGGTAGTTCTCTGTGTAGTTATTTCTATAACTGCACTCACCACTCTTTATGGTGAGCTACATGAAGTGAGCTAGAAGTTCTAGCCGTCCTCTCATTGTCTCTGAGGATTGTTGCAAAAATGAGTTTTATTTTTCTTAAAACCCATAGATAAGTGAGACTATTTATTCTGTGTGTGTCTCTCTCTCCCTCTGACTTATTTCACTCAGCATGATAGATTCCATGTACATCCATGTATAGGAAAATTTCATGACTTCATCTCTCCTGATGGCTGCATAATATTCCATTGTGTATATGTACCGCAGTTTCTTTAGCCATTCGTCTGTTGAAGGGCATCTTGGTTATTTTCAGAGCCTGGCTATTGTGGATAATGCTGCAATAAATATAGGGGTGAGAAAGGGTTTTTTTTTTTTTTTTTTGTTACATCCCATCTCAGGGAAAGCACACACCAGACGTGGTCTTTTCCTTCCCTGGTGCAGGGCTTTCCTCTTCTAAAAGAATTATTTGCCAAAAGGCCCACTTAGCGAAGTCAGTCACTTGACCCTTTGCGTGGATCATTGGCGATAATTCCAACATGCTGTAACATTACATCTTTCTATATTTGGCCACTATAGAAATCCAGCCTCAGCTCTCCTACAGACAAAGAAATGTCAGTACCAAAGCCCGCCAAAAGTCTCCTGCTGAGCTCTTCTGTGATCTCTCTCCTCCCATTTCCTTAAAGGTATCTGGTTTCTCTTTACCTGTCTCTTCATATGCTAATTCTAGCTCTGATCTCATTGGTTCATCCCCTTTTCTTTTCTCCCTGGCTTCGCTCCAAAAATCCGTCTATAGAAGGCCCGATTCAAGAAATAAAGCCTCTCTCTGGCCTCTCCCTCACCTCTTGTTTTCACCATGTAATTCTGTGTGGTTTCATTTATTTCATATTTCATAATTCATATTTCATATTCGTCCGCTCGTGCATCCGCTTGATTCCCAGTGGAAAAATAAACCCACTAAGGTTTGCTTCAGGGACTTTTATCTAACTATGAAAAAAGTCTGCAGCAGTTTTTGTGTTGTGTTATTGTGTTCTTAGGGTATATCCCTAGGAGTGGAATAGCTGGGTCGAATGGGAGCTCAATTTCCAGATTTTGGAGGAATCTCCATATTGCTTTCCATAGAGGTTGGACTAGACAGCATTCCCACCAGAAGTAGGCAAGAGTTCCTCTCTCTCCACATCCCTGCCAGCACTGATTGTTCTCATTCTTTGTGATGTGTGCCAATCTCTGTGGTGTGAGGTGGTATCTCATCATTGTTTTGATTTGCATCTCCCTGATGATTCGTGATGAAGAGCATTTTTTCATATGCCATTTGGACATTTGTATTTCTTTTTTATCAAACCGTCTGTTCATTTCTTCTCCCCATTATTTGATGGGATTAGATGTTTTTTTTCTTGTAAAGTTCTGTCAGTGCCCTGTATATTTTGGATATTAACCCCTTATCTGATGGGTGTTGGGTGAATAGTTTCTCCCACTTGGTGGGTGACTCTTGTACCCTGGGCACTATTTCTTTTGAGGTGCAGAAGCTTCTCGGTTTAATGTATTCTCATCTGTTGATCTCTGCTTCCACTTGTATGGAAGTGCAGTTTCCTCCTTGAAGATGCCTTTAGTCTGAATGTCATGGAGTGTTTTTACCTACGTGTTGTTCTCTATACCTTATGGTATCAGGTCTGATATCAAGGTCTTTAATCCATTTGGATTTTACCTTCGTAGATGATGTTAACTAGGGGTCTATGTTCACTTTTTTGCAAGTGGCTAACCAGTTCTGCCAGCACCACTTGTTGAAGAGGTTTTCCCTGCTCCACGTAGGATTTCTTGCTCCTTTATCAAAAATTAGATAATTGTATGTCTGGGGGACAATGTCTGAGAACTCAAGCCTATTCCACTGATGTGAGGGTCTGTCTTTATGCCAACACCATGCTGTTTTGATAACTATTGTTTTGTAGTACAGTTTAAAGTTGGGGAAAGTAATGCCTCCCATTTTCTTTTTCCCTAGGAGTGCTTTAGCTATTCGAGGGTGTTTATTTTTCCAGATGAACTTCATAAGTGTTTGATCCACTTCTTTGAAGAATGTCATGGGTATTTTTAAGGGAATCACATTAAATCTGTATAATGCTTTGGGGAGTATTGCCATTTCAATTATGTTAATCCTGCCAAACCATGAGCAGGGTATGTGTTTCCATTTCCGTGTGTCCTCTCTTATTTCTTGGAGCAGGGCTTTATAGTTTTCTTTGTATAGGTCCTTCATATCTTTGGTCAAGTTGACTCCAAGATATTTGAGTTTGTGTGGCACTATTGTGAATGGGATTGCCTTCTTGACTTTCTTCTCTTCCCTATCATTATTGGTGTATAAAAAGGCCATTGATTTCTGTGTGTTAATTTTGTAGCCTGCCACCTTGCTATAAGAGTCTATTGTTTCTAAAAGCTTTTTGGTAGAGTCTTTAGGATTTTCTAAGTAAAGTCTCATGTCGTCTGCAAACAATGAGAGCTTGACTTCTTCCTTTCCTATCTGAATTCCCTTGATATCTTTTTCTTGCCTGATCACTATAGCAAGAACTTCTAGTACTATGTTGAAGAGGAGTGGTGAGAGCAGACAGCCTTGTCTTGTACCAGAATTTAGAGAAAAGGCTTTTAGTTTTTCTCCATTGAGGATAATATTTGCCATTGGCTTGTGGTAGATGGCTTTAACTAGATTGAGAAAGGTTCCTTCCATTCTCATCTTGCTGAGAGTTTTGATCAAGAATGGGTGTTGGACCTTATTAAATGCTTTCTCTGTGTCTATTGATATGATCCTGTGATTTTTATTTTTCTTCCTGTTGATGTTGTGTATGATGTTGATAGATTTATGGATGTTAAACCATCCTTGCATTCCTGGGATGAAACCTACTTGGTCATAGTGAATGATCTTGTTGATGCATTGGATCCTATTTGCCAGGATTTTGTTGAAGATCTTTGCATCTGCATTCATCAGGGATATTGGTCTGTAATTTTCTTTTTTGACAGCATCTCTGTCTGGTTTTGGTATCAAGGTGATGTTGGCATCATAAAAGCTATTTGGGAGTGTTCCCGTTTTTTCAATTTCATGGAAGAGCCTGGCTAGGATTGGTAGTAGCTCCTCTTGAAAGATTCGAAAAAATTTATTAGGAAAACCATCTGGGCCTGGGCTTTTCTTTTTGGTCAGATGTTTGATTACAGTTTTAATTTCCTCAGTAGTGACGGGGGTGTTTAGATATGCTACATCCTCCTTACTTAAATGTGGAAGGTTATAAGTGTCCAAGAAATTTTCCATTTATTTTAGGTTCTCATGTTTAGTAACATAAAGTTTCTCAAAGTAGTCTCTGATGATCCTTTGGATCTCTGCAATTTTTGTCGTGATCTCCCCCTTTTCATTTCTAATACAGGTTGTCAGATTTCTCTCTCTCTCTTTCTTTGTGAGTTTTGCCAATGGTCTATCAATCTTGTTTATTTTTTCAAAGAACCAACTTCTGCTTTCGTTGATCTTTCGGATTGTTTTTTGGTTTTCCACTTCATTGAGTTTTGCTTTCAGCTTTGTTATTTCCTTCTGTCTCGCTATTTTTGGTGGTCATTTTCTAATTTTTTGAGCTGCATCATTAAGTTATTCAGGTATGCCCCTTCTTTTCCTGATGTGTGCTTGTAGAGCTATAAATTTTCCTCTCAGGACCGCTTTTGCTGTGTCCCATAGATTCTGGCAGTTTGTATCTTCATTATCATTTGTTTCCAGGAAAGTTTTTTTTTATTGTAAGAATTTATTCAAGGACAAAATTGATTAACATAATGAGGTAAACTAACATAACATTATATAGTGACATAACATAACATATAATTTAATTGATATAATAATGATACATGTAAGTCAAAGAATGTTTCTGATTAAAAACACAATTTTTTTCCATAATGGCTTACATATCTTTCACAGTAGTATTTTAGGTACATATTAACATTGAATCAGGGGAATACCCATCACCAACTATGTCCTCCCCCCATTCCAGTTCCCTTTCTACAACCCATATACCCCACCATCATCCCCCAGGCTGCTAGAGTAGGTGGACCCCTCTTTATCTGGGTTACTATTAGTGATCACATATCTGTTTGGTACTGGAACCCTTCCTTGTTCCCCCCTCTATTTAAGAGGCAGAGCTAGAAAATAGAATATGTGGTTTTGCTTGAAGGAAAGAAAAGCAATAGATTGGGGTACAAAATAAGAGGAAAAAAAAAAGAAGTCAAAAGTCAAATACGCTGAAAATGGGCAGAGTCCCTCTAGATGCTTCCAACCTCAGTTTGAGAGAGGATGTGAGAAAGGTAATTGAAATACCACAACAATACAGAAAGAAATATCGAATTAAATAACTGGTGAGCACAACAGCAATAAAGACAGGCACCACAAAATAGTCTCGGTTCTGAAATCAAATCATGTTCAAGTGCAAAAAGAAAGAGAAAGACAAGACAAGACAAAATAAAATAAAATAATATTTGAGACATCAACCTTAATCCAGGAAAGTTTTGATTTCCTTTTTGATTTCATCTCGGACCCACTGGTTTTTCAGTAGCAGGCTGTTTAATTTCCAATTGTTAAAGTTTTTCTTCTGTGTGGCTTTGTAGTTCACATCTAATTTCAGAGCCTTGTGGTCAGCAATGGTGGCCTGCAAGATTTCTATCTTCTTGATTTTATGGAGGTATGTTTTATGTGTCAGCATGTAGTCTATCCTGGAGAATGGCCCATGTACATTGGAGAAAAATGTTTATCCAGGTTTTTTGGGATGGAGTATCCTATATATATCTACTAGTCCTCTTTCTTCCATTACTCTTTTCAGGGCTAGTATGTTTTTGTTGGATTTAGTCTGGTTGACCTATCAAGTGTTGATAGGGCCATGTTGAGGTCTCCCACAATTATTGTGTTTTTATTGATTTCTTCTTTCAGATTTTTAAGTAATTGTATTAGATAATTTGCTGGTCTCTCATTGGGTGCATATATATGTTTAATAGTCTGATTTATTCCTGTTGCACATATCCCTTGATTAGTTCATAGTGTCCATCTTTGTCCCTTACCACTTTTCTGAGTATAAAGTTGGTGTCATCAGATATTAATATGGCCACCCCAGCTTTTTTGAGGGTGTTGTTTGCTTGGATAATTTTCCTCCAGCCTTTGGTTTTGAGTCTATGTTTGTTCTGACTATTCAGGTATGTTTCTTGTAGGCAGCAGAAGGTTGGATTCATCTTTTTGACCCATTTTGCCACTCTGTGTCTTTTAATTGGTGAATTTAGTCCATTGACATTGAGGGAGATGATTGTCATAAAATTTAATGTCATCTTTGTAGATAAGTTTGCTGTGTTTGTTGGTCTCTCTTGTCTTAGAGTAGACCTGTCAGTTCTTCCTTTAAGGCTGGTTTATCTGTGAAGTTTCTAAGCTGTTGTTTATCCATGAAGCTATGTATTCTTCCTTCAAACCTGAACATGAGTCGGGCTGAGTGCAGTATTCTCGGTGAGGCATCCATTTCATTCAGTCTTGTCACAATATCCCACCACTGTCTTCTGGCCTTGAGAGTTTCTTGTGACATGTCTGCTGTAAGTCTTAGGGATGTTCCTTTGAATGTAATTTTCCTTTTTGATCTTGCTGCTTTCAGTATTCTATCTCTCTCTGTGGGATTTGTCATTGTAACGAGGATGTATCTTGGGGTGTTTTTCTTTGGGTCTCTTTTAGCTGGTACTCTTCGGGCATGCATGATTTGATTGCATGTAGTCTTTAACTCTAGGAGTATCTCTTTGTTGATGTCTTTGACAGTTGATTCTTTCTGGAGATCTACTTCCTGGGTTTCTGGGACTCCAATGATTCTTATGTTGTTTCTGTTGAGTTTATCAAAGACTTCTATTTTCATCTGTTCACAGTCCTTGAGTACTTTTTCCATAGCCTGTTTGTTTGTCTTAAGTTTCTTTTCCAATTTCTTTTGTTGTGTTGAGTTTTTCTGCATCACACCTTCCAGTACTCCGATTCTCTCCTCAGCTGCTGATACCCTGCTGGCGAGGCCATCCATTGAGGTTTTCAGTTGAACTACCATGTTTTTCAGATCTGTTATTTCAGTTTGTAGTTTTCTGATTTCTGTCTTTGTGTTTTGTTCAGATAGATCTATGCTTTCTTTGAGTTCTTCAAACATCTTCCATATTGCTATTTTAAGTTCCTTATCCAAGAGGTTAATCGGGTGGTTGGAATTTATTAGGTCATCCAAACTTTCGTCTTCATTCTCTGTGCATGGTGTTTGCCTGTGAGGTTTCCTCATTGTCACGCTTGTAGTGTGGTTTTTCCTGCGTGTTGTGGTGGGGTTCATTGGTTAGAAAGAGTGCGCTTCTGCGACGTGAAGCAGCCGCACTCTTCTGCTGCCTCTAGTTGACAATTTTTTGGGGTGTGCTCCCTAGGCCTCTGAGGAGACCTTCAGGGATTCAGAAACACAGGCAGACAGGCACAGGAGAAGTTTCCTTTGAAGTCCTCAGAGTGAACAAAGGCACAGCAGGGCAGACCCTCCGCAGGCCAGAGAGCTCAGCTTATTGGATGGCAAACCCCACAGCCAGATTTTACTCACTGGGCAGCTTCAAAACGAGTTTTTTGGGAGTGCGCTCCCTAGGCCTCTGAGGAGACCTTCAGGGATTCAGAAACACAGGCAGACAGGCACAGAAGTTTCCCTTGAAGTCCTCAGATTGAACAAAGGCACAGCATGGCAGAGCCTCCGCAGGCCAGAGAGCTCAGCTTATTGGATGGCGAACCCCACAGCCAGAATTTTGAAAAACAAGAAAAGCAGTATTAAGAGGAAAAAATTATAGCTTTTCAAGCACTCATCAGGAAGGAAGAAGGGACTTACATAAATAATTTAATGATACAGCTTAAACAATTGGAAAGTGATCAATAAAATGAATCAAAAATAGGCAGAAGAAAAGAAAGCTCAGAGAAAAATTAATGAACTGAAAGCCCCCCCAAAAAAAACAATTCAAAAAAAAATCAATGAAATCAAGAGTTGATTCTTTGAAAAAATTAAAAAGATCAATAAACCACTAGCAAGACTCACAAAGAAAAATAAGAGAGAAACTTAATAAATTGAATTAGAAATAAAAGGGGGTGTTACTATATACACTGCAGAAATTCAAACTTTAACAAGATATTACTTAGAGAGAATTTATGCCTCAGAATAAAAGAACCTGGACGAAATGAGTAAATCCTTGGACTCTGGTAACCTCTCAAAGTTGAATCAAGATGATCTGGAATGTCTGAACAAACCTATCACTGTTGCGGAAATTAAAATGGCAATCAGAAGTCCTCCCCAAAACAAAAGCCCAGGCCCAGATGGATTCACTAGTGAAATCTTTCAAACCTTTAAAGAGGAATTACTTCTAGTCCTTTTCAGGATCTTCCAGGAAAATGAAGAAACAGAAACACTCCCAAATAGTTTCTATGAAACTAATTTTAAAAGCAGAGATATCACACACACACACACACACACACACACACACACACACAAACACACACACACACACACACACCCCAAACTACAGGGCAATATCCTTGACGAACACAGATACAAAGATCCTCAACAAAATTCTAGCAAATAGGATCCAACGGTTTATCCAGAAGGTCATACAGCATGACCAAGTATTTATTCCATGACAATGGAATGACTGCATGACCATGATTTATTCCAGGGATGCAAGGATAGTTTAACATTTGCAAATAAATCAATGTAATATACCACATCAACAAAAGGAAAAATAAAAATCATACAGTCATATCAGTGGATACAGAGAAAGCATTTCACAAGGCCCAGCACCCATTCATGACAAAAATAATGCCTCTCTGCAAATGGGAATGGAAGGAATTTTTCTCAACATAGTCAAGGCCAGTTACCTCAAGCCCATGGGAAATATTATACTCAATGGGGAAAAACTAAAAGCCTTTCCTCTAAGATACGTCACAAGACAAGGTTGCCACTTCTATTCAACACAGTACTAGAAGTACTTGTTATAGTGATCAGACAAGAAAAAGATACCAAGGGCAACCTAATAGGAAGAAGTCAAGCTCTCATTGTTTGCAGATGACATTGTACAATGTTTAGAAAATCCCAGACTCTACCAAAAAGCTTCTAGAAACAACAGATTTGTGGGAGCCTACAAAATTAACACTCAAAAACCCATGGCATTTTTTTTCTGTTTTTTTTTTTTTTTTGGCCACACCCGGTAACGCTCAGGGGTTACTCCTGGCTATGTGCTCAGAAGTTGCTCCTAGCTTGGGGGACCATATGGGAAACCGGGGGATCGAACCGCGGTCCGTCCAAGGCTAGCGCAGGCAAGGCAGGCACCTTACCTTTAGCGCCACCGCCCGGCCCCAACCCATGGCATTTTTAATATACAAATAATGAAGGAGATGAAAGAGACATTACAAAAATGCCTTTCACAGTTGTGCCTCAGAAAATCATGTACCTTGGAGTCAACTAAGAGGTGAAAGACCTATACAAAGGAAACTACAAAACACTACTTCAAGAAATAAAAGAGGACACGAGGAAATGGATATATATACCCTGCTCATGAATTAGAAGGATTAACATAATTAAAATGGCAATACTCCCCAAAGCATTGTACAGATTTAATGAAATTCCTCTAAGGATACCATGACATTTTTCAAAGAAATGAATCAAACACTCCTGAAATTCATTTGGAGTAATAAATACCATGAATAGCTAAAGAAATTATTGGGAAAAAGAAAATGGAAGGCATAACTTTCCCTAACTTTAAATTGTACCTCAGAATTTGTAAGGCTGGATGAGGAGGATCTCAAATCAATGTTCTATAAAATAGCAATGAAAATTAAGCATTCATTGGAAGATAAATCCAATCATCTCAAAGGAGAATTGATTTAGACTATGAAGGAATTCTTTGGGATTGAAGGAACTAAAGAATATAATAGCAATCCAGAGTGCAGAATTTTGAATGCAGAGAGTTGAACTTGAAGATAAGATACAAACCAGCAACATAAGGTAGCCTGGAGAATGGGAAATGACTTATTTGATTTAATTTAATTATTTGAGGGAACTTAACATTGATGGTGGGATTGGTGTTTGAGTAGGCCTGAGATTATGAATAACTTCTTAAATCACAATAACTTAAATAAAAAAAAGATTTCTGAAACCATCTTATTGTTTCTCTGTGGGTAGAGTAGTTGAAATTTACAATTGATTGGGACTGCCTAAGAGGTTCTTTTGGTGAATGGATCCCAGGGCAAACTTCCAAGTACAAATGAGCTTTTCCATTTAATTCCATTTCCTATTACTCCATTTTACTTTTAATGTTTCAAGATATGGAGCTTCTAAATAGCCTCTCATCACTTCATTGGCGACAAAAAATATGAGTAAAAAATTTAAGAAAGCTAGTAGATAGATATTTATAAAGACTTTCATAGTTGGTTTATCAATTAAATAAAGTCAACAACTGTACTGCAGGTGGCTAATTAGAAGCAAATATTTTTTTCTATATTATTTTATTTATTCTGGAGCAAAATATAGTTTAATTATGTAACCTAAAAGGCATGTGACCATATTTTATATTCTTTTTTTTTTTTTTTGGGCCACACCCGGTGATGCTCAGGGGTTACTCCTGGCTATGTGCTAAGAAGTTGCTCCTGGCTTGGGGGACCATATGGGACGCCGGGGGATCGAACCGTGGTCCATCCCGCGGTCCGTCCTAGGCTAGTGCAGGCAAGGCAGGCACCTTACCTCTAGCGCCACCGCCCGGCCCTTATATTCTAGTTTATTGTGAAATTTATAAAGGGATGTAGATTATTCTTAAGTTAGGATTACAAAGTTGGTTTCTCTCAAAGATGCCTGAAAGTAATTTCTCTAAATTTAGTTTATTTTTTAAAATTCATTTTGATGTTTTATTTTACTGTAAAATTTTTTAACCATTATTATTTACAAAGTTATTTATAGTTGGTTTTAAGACATGCAATGTTATTTTTTATAAATAAATTCTTTAATCGAATCACCATAAGATACATGGTTACATAGTTGTTCATGATTGAGTTTTAGTCATACGATATACACACCCTTCACCAGTGCATATTTCTTGTCACCAATATTCCCAGTTCTCTCCTGCCATCCCCCTGCCCTCTATCCAGCTTGCCTTCATGATATGCTTGTTGTTCTTTTTCTTCCTCATCCTCTTTCTCTTCTTCCTCCTCTTCCTCCTTTTTCTTTCTCCTGTTTTTCTTCCTCCTCTTCTTCCTCCTCCTCTTTTTTCTCCTCTTCCTCCTTTTTCTTTTTCTTTCTCTTTACCTTTTTGTCCTTTCGTAGGAAGCTTGCCACAAGTAGTGGAAGAGTGCAGTTAGGGCAGATAAGAGACCACTATGACAATGATAGTTGGAAATGATCACTCATGATGCTTCTTCAGTAACAATATTGCAAGTCATAGTATATTCTTATATTTTGAAGGCATATAAAAATTCAGCATTGCAGAAGTAATTTGCTTTGAAAAGGTAAATGAGATAATTGCTTTGTAACTCTATATATTTCAGGATGCAGAGTCAGAAACAAAATGTCTTTATTACTTCATACTTAATCCCTCCAGTTGAAATCAGAGTAGATTCATTAGACTCTAGTCATTAGAGTCTCTTTCTCCCAGCAGAAGTTGTATGAGACTTGGCATCCAATCCTTATTTCAGCTCTAGTATTTCCCGAACTTGACCTTAAAGTTCCCCAAAAGCAGTTGTGTTATTTTGCTAGAGAGAAAGTAGATAAGGTCAGACAATGATTTACTCCTTTGGGTTACACATACATCTCGAGGGTTTTGGATTAGCTCAAGTAATACCTTCACAGGGTTCAGGAGGAGGCAAGGTCCCACAGGGACAAATTAGCTCTGGGAAGCTCAGGCTGTTTCTGAAGGTACTTGGCAGAGTATCAAGTGGGCTGTGCAGAGCTAAATGGAGCCCAGAAATACTGTACCACATAGAGTGGGGCTACATAAGTATTTCTGAATGTCCCTACAGTCACATTACAAAATAAAACAAAAAATTCTGCATAAAGCAAAAGTAGAAATTACTTTAAATACCGTGTTTTTTATTAAATTAAGGATTTAAAAATGCAAGCATAACAGCTTCTTGTCAATATTAAAAAACTATCAGGAGCTTTTCATTTCTCAGTTTTTGAAACCCAATGCGTTCTTTATACTTATTGCATACTTCGGTACAAGTTTTACAAAATGGACAATTAAATACATTCACAAACTTGTTGTTCTAAACATATATGAAACAACCAATAGCTGAATTGTGATATTAGGTTTTATATTTTAAATTTAGGTAAATTTCTATTAAATTAATATTTATTTCTCTGTTGCTGTCATCACATTCCCATCACTTAGTGACCAGGAGCTGCTGCCATCATATTGAACAGTGCATGTTTAAAAGACTGTGGTCAGGACCTCAGATCCTACTGTGTGTTAAACTCACTGTCCAGGTTAAACACACTTTGAACTATTGACTTAAATGTAATCATGTGAAGAGAAAATAAACATCTAGAGCTGAACCCTTTCAACTCTTCCAGTAGAGGACCCTAATGGGTGACTCTGTACGTTTGGGGTCATTCTTATGACACTGCTGCCTTACTAGAGGCAACTAAATTTGAAAACACAACAGTCCTTTGTTTAAAAATTTCACTACAGGGGCCAGAGATATAGCACTGTGGTAGGGTGTTTGCCTTGCATGCATCCGACCTGAGATGGATCTGGGTTCAATCCCCAGCATATCCCATTTGGTTCCCTAATGCCTACTAGGAGCAATTTCTGAGTGCAGAGCCAGGAGTAACCCCTGAGTACTGCTGGGTGTGCCTCCACCCAAAACAACAACAAAATTCATTTCACAAACGAATTATTCCATGTGGGTATGTTCTTCACAATATTTCTTTATTTTAATTTTTGGTCAGATTCAGATGCTGTCATATAATTTTTCAGTTTCTTATCTCAGTGAATTTTAAGTGATTGCTTTCCAAATTATAGGTAGTTTTTACTTTTCTTTCACACATTTGTCTTTTATTTCTTTAGTGTTATAGAGCCAGACGAATTTGTTTATTGATCAGTGATTTCTGGTTCTTTCCCCATGTGTTCTGGTCTCCGAATATATTAGAACAAGAACTTCTGCATCATTTCTCTGCCTCATATGACACCCGAGTTTCCTCTCATCCAATACTTTGTGAAGATCGTCCCCTTCAACAATTGTACCCTTGAGCAGGACCTCTACGTCTTCCACCGGGCTGGATTGCTCAAGTAAGCAGACACACATTCGATCAAAAGACAAGAAAGAGAAGAGAGCAGTAATGCAATAAATTCCTTATTTTAATTCATTAATTTATAAAATCATCTTATTAGGGGGTACTGTAGCATTCTGTAAATACTGCCACAATATAGAGCTAAAAACTATATATTTGATAACACTCTAAACTCCCACATTATTGAAGACTTAAATGGAGACTAAAATTTAGAAAAATGTATGAACAGCACTGGGAATGTAATGGTGAAGGACTATCAGGCATAGAGGCACATTTGCTCCCTTTTCAAAGCTTATAGCTTCTCACAGATAGGTAAGACTGATGCTGTGATGGGACTTAAATATGCATTCTTGGAAAATTCAACCCAGCTAGACAAAACATTTCTGAGGAAGTACACTGAGTACTAGACAAGAAGTATTAATAAATATTAGTTTGTTGAAATATTCTGATTTAATACATAAGTATTAGGGAAGGATTTTTTTTTAGCAAATATGCTTGTTAAACTTAATACACAATAAACTGTAATAATACAATGAGATGACTAATATGCAAATAGAAAAACTAACAATAACAAAAAATAGCCTGTTTGCTTTAAAAGAAAAAGAAAAAGTCATTGACATTTGAAAATTTTTAACAAGATTGCTAGTAAAGGAAAAGAAATCAAATTAAGAATGACACATTAGGGGCCAGAGAGATAAAGTGTTTGCCTTGCATCAGAAGGTCGGTGGTTTGAATCCCAGCACCCCATATGGTCCCCTGAACCTGCCAGGAGCTATTTCTGAGCATAAAGCAAGGAGTAACCCTTGAGTGCTGCCGAATGTGACCCAAAAACCAAAAAAAAAAAAAAAAAAAAAAAAGAATGACACATTATTCTTGGTCAACTGACAAGATTTAAAATATAGGAAACAGCAAACATACAAAAACAATAGAAACTAAGAACTAGTCTTTCTTAGTAAAGAAATTCCACTAGCCTAAGACATTTACTACAGAGACGCAAAGTTTATATAAATTAAAGAACATTAAATATATTTTAAATGTCCATAAGTAAGAGATTACTAAGAGAGTATTTAAACTTTATAAAGGAACCTATTAATATGTTTCATTTAAGGAATATTCAACAATTGATAAATGAATGACTAAATAAGTTGTGCTCTGTATAGGTGTGTGTGTATATATATATATATTTATATATATATAAATATATATATATATACAGTGTCAAGTTGGCTTAAGTAATTGGGTAACTTACTAGTTCATAGAGTGAAATAAAGAATGCTAGGCCAATGCCTGATTTCATATGTGGTTTAATTTCAAACCATTTTATTGCTCTTTCATTTCAGATGTTGCTTCAGAGTGGTCCCTTTTATGATTGTGAGATGGATTTGATAGATTTAAATCTTATATACCATAACTATGGCGATTAAGTAGTATAACTTTTCTGAGAAAAGAGTGGTCAGTGTGCATTTATATTCAGAACACTAAGTTTTATTTGTATTTCACTTATTTTGTATTCTATTATAAATTTAAAGCCATCACCAAAGGCTGCTGGTTGCACTGCATATGTCTGTTCCTGAATCTTGGTTGATGGTGTTGAAGGGGAAGGGAAGAAGTGGTATGTTGCCAATCACAAATTTGGGTGTGTTGGGAAAAGAAGCAATTGGACTTCTTACTTCTCTGTTTTAGAACAGAACCATCATAATCAATAACAAGTGAAACACATATACCTTAGAAAAATAATAGCAACACTACCTTGCATGTTCTATTAATTCAGCTTTTTATTTTTAGCTTTTTATAATATCTTTATTTAAACATGGTGATTATGAACATGATTGTAGTTGAGTTTCAGTCATAAAAAAAAACACCTCCCTTCACCAGTGCAACATTCCCACCACCAATGCCCCATATCCTGACTCCCCTCCACCTCGTATTTGAGACAGGATTTCTACTTCCCTCACTCATTAACGTTGTTATAATAATTCTCAGTATAGTCATATCTCTAACTGCATTCTCCACTCTTTCTCATTTTTTTAATATACATTAGTCTTAGTCTATTAAAATATTATGGAACTAGTCACATTGAGTTTTAGAATGGGAATTTAGTTTTGGCATTCAGGGTTGAAGCTGCCTTGAAGTCAGTGTTGTATGTAGTTGACCACAGCTCAATCCTCCGCACCACATGGTCTCCCAAACATTTTAGCTCTGGAGGCCTTGAAAAGCACAAATGTGACCTGGATGACCCACAGAACCAGAAATCATGAGTAGCACCACATCTTCAGGTCCTATCATTGAACTGCTAGACTGGTTGGCCAAAACTCACAGAGAGGAAAACCACACTTTCCTAAACACTGCTTTGGACACCTTAGTAAAATAAGGTAGAGAAAAGTACATTTTATGTATGTAACTTAGACCTCAATAAATTGCTGAAAAAATGAGTGATATAGTGATAGAGTTTCATAGAACTTTCTCTATAATTGATATTTAACCTTTTTTTTTTTTTTTTGGTTTTTGGGCCACACCCAGCGGTGCTCAGGGATTACTCCTGGCTGTCTGCTCAGAAATTGTCCCTGGCAAGCACGGGGGACCATATGGGACACTGGGATTTGAACCAATGACCTGCATGAAAGGCAAACGCTTTACCTCCATGCTATCTTTCTGGCCCTGATATTTAACCTTTTAAGTAAAATTTTAAGAAACCTTCTAAATAATCACCTTGTAGTTGCAGGTTAGAGAAATTAATTTCTAGAGTTTTCTCCATTTTTTGCTAGAATCTGAAGGGTTTTCTTTGTGTTTATTCTGTCTGATAATTTTACTTCTTTCTAATTTATATGTCTTTTATAAATCCTGTCCTAATCCTGGTATTAGGGGGAGAATATGAACAATTCAAAGCAATACTCAGTGTTCAAAAACTGAAAAACTTTTCCCCTAATGCCAGTAACTAGGAAAAGATTACCACTATCACCACTACTTTTCAACATAGTTTTGGAAATCTTAGCCAAATCTATTAGATATAAAAAAGTAATGGATAATTCCTGTGTATTGAGATGTGATACACTGAAATATCTCCAATGATCATCATATTAATTTCTATGTTTTATTTTAGCTCTGTTAAGTGTTTATATATTGAGATCCACCTGAAGTGAACCTATAACAAAACTTTTGTTATTTTCTAATTTTTATTCTGTTAAGGTATTAATATCATTTAACTTTGAATAGACAGATCTGGTGCTATATTTTTTAAAAATTAGAAATGATTAAAGTACAGGATGAGAAAAGTCTTTTTTACTATGTAATATTTTACTCATTGATATGTTTCTAATTCCTGTCTCTTAACATGCCTCATCTTAATTTGTCTTTTCTGAAATCATATTTGAAAGTTTCAAAACTTACATTATCAATGGAAATGCTTCAGTTGTAAATAAAAAATGTAGATCAAAATGTTTTCAATCATGGGGGGGCTCTTATAACTGGGAGGTCTGGAGGTAGACAGAACTTTAGTTGGGGCATTGATTTCTTTTCTTTTTCTTTCTGTTTCACGTGGTGAACATCGTCTTGAAGTTGAATTTCATTAATCTGGCAAAACTGGTGTTGTAATCCAGGTTGATATTGTGTATTAACTTCAGTAGGGAGGAGGTTTAATTTCACAAGAAGCTGCCCTCTATATATCCCACACATAGTATTAACTGCATGCTATGTGTCAACCTACTTTTTCAGGAACTGGCGTAACAGAAGTGACCCAAGCAGATAAACTCCATCTCCCTCACAGGCCTACATTCAGTTGGAGGTGGAAAACATAAATAATGGGAAGAGATCAAATAATGTGTAAAGTGCTGTGGTATAATATAACCACTTGGGGACAGAGAAATGAATTCTGAGAAGGCTTTACGGGCATGGAGATGAAAGGAACTTTTATAGGCATGGGTCTTTAAGATTTACCTTTTCGGGCCCGGAGAGATAGCACAGCGGCTTTTGCCTTGCAAGCAGCCGATCCAGGACCAAAGGTGGTTGGTTCGAATCCCGGTGTCCCATATGGTCCCCCGTGCCTGCCAGGAGCTATTTCTGAGCAGACAGCCAGGAGTAACCCCTGAGCACTGCCGGGTGTGGCCCAAAAACCAAAAAAAAAAAAAAAAAGATTTACCTTTTCCATATTATAGTTTTCAAGCAAACCATGTTCTATTTTTTGCTTTTCTTTCATTGACATTTGTGATTGATTCTTTATTTTTTGTTGTTTTGTCTTTTAGGGGGCCACACCCAGTAATACTTAGGGGTTACTCCTGGCTATGCACTCATAAATCACTCCTGTCTTGGGAGACCATATGGGACATGGGAGATTGAACCTAAGTCTGTCCTGGGTCAGCTGCATGCAAGGCAAATGCCCTACTGCTGCGTTATTGCTCTGGCCCTGTGATTGATTCTTTTTTATCTTAGTTTGGTTACTTTAAATTTCATGGCCTCATGTTATAGACCCTCACCCAATCTTGTATGTTTTCCCTTCAGAAATTGTATTTGTTTGTCATAAGCCCTCTAGTCACTTCTGGAGAGCAGGGAAACAAATCAATCACCCAATTATTGTCACTGCTTACCTTTTTCTGTCAACGAGTATCATGTTAGGTTTCTTCTCTCATTTTTTTTTTCATTTATACCTGCTGTCCCTAGAGAATAAAACACTTTTAATACTTATGTTAATTTTCTATTTGAATGTTCTATAAACCAATTGATTTTTAAGTCTTTTCATTTTATATAATAATCTCTAAGATATTTCCAAAATTAATTGGAGGTTATAATATATAAAAACATTTTTCTTGTTTTCCTATTTAACTATTTCAAACACTTCCACTTTCTTTTTCTCTCTATTAATTAATCATGAGTGGGAGGATAAGTTTGGGTTAATTGGCTTGTTCTATCTTCCTGACCTTCTTAGCTTTACTTTTCTGAAATTCATTACTTTATAATTTGGAAGAATATATTTCAAAAGTATTCATAAAATCAATAGTTATTGTACTGGATATTTACTACTACTACTACTTCTTTTGGTTTGGGGGGCCACAAATGGCAATACTCAGGGTTTATTTATAGCAAGCTCGGGGTTCCATATGGGATGCTGGGGATCAAACCCAGGTGAGTCCAGTGCAAGGCAAACACTCTACCCACTGTGCTATCACGCTGGCCTTGGAAATTATTCTTATGACTAAATATTTACTGATAAATTAAATAATGCCACTAATAATAACAGCTCAGTAAATTAAAATGCCCTTTGATAATTGGCCTTTAAATGATTTTCCCTTAATATTTTTTGTTTTATATGCTTTTTGGTCGGTAACTCTTTCCTGATGGCTGTCATTTTTTTCTAATATGTCACTATTTTTTTTGTTGTTGTTGTTTTTTGGGCCACACCCAGCGGTGCTCAGGGGTTACTCCTGACTGTCTGCTCAGAAATAGCTCCTGGCAGGCATGGGGGACCATATGGGACACCGGGATTCGAACCAACCACCTTTGGTCCTGGATCGGCTGCTTGCAAGGCAAATGCCGCTGTGCTATCTCTCCAGGCCCAATATGTCACTATTTTACTTGTTTCAAACACATATCATTACTGAGAATTTCTTTTTTTTTTTTTTTTTGGGCCACACCCGTTTGATGCTCAGGGGTTACTTTTGGCTATGCGCTCAGAAATCGCCCCTGGCTTAGGGGGGGACCATGCCAGGGGATCGAACCATGGTCCGTTCCTTGGCTAGTGCTTGCAAGGCAGACACCTTACCTCTAGTGCCACCTCGCTGGCCCCTACTGAGAATTTCTTAAGGGAAATTAGTATTTTTTTATGCTCAAGAGCACGGATTTTTTTTTATTTGTGTAACAGTATCCTGTGTTTTTATTTGCTGATTTTAGCACTCCTATTCTAGTTCTTCTAGTATTACCATTATTGCTTGTTGGACACAGACTTTCCTCCTAAATCTCCTGTTAAGAGCATATGACAGGATAAATAAACTATAGTTTATATATGCAATGGAAATACTACTCAATTATAATAAAAGATGAAATAGTTTGCTGCTACATGGAATACCATGCTGATTGGAATTGTCAGAGGGAGTGGTTTGACAGATACATAATTTTCTCACTCATATCTGGGATAAAAGTAATGTAATAGGGGGGCCAGAGTGGTGGTGCAAGCGATAGGGCATTTGCCTTGCCCATGCTAGCCTAGGATGAACTGCGGTTCGGTCCCGGCATCTCATATGGTCCCCCAAGCCAGGAGCAATTTTTGAGCACATAGCTAGGAGTAATCTCTAAGCGTCACCAGGTGCAGCTCAAAAACCACACACACACACACACACACACACACACACACACACACACACTCCCCAAAATAATATAATACGAAAAAGTGCCCAAACGCAACAGAAATTCCCTCAAGTCAGGAACAATTTCTGAGCACACATAGCTAGGTGGAACCCCTGAGCATCACTGATGTGCCCCCCATCCAAAAAACCAAAAAAAAAAGAAAAAAAATACCATTTTAAACATCTCTTGTAGTTTGCCTATATTTCTAAAACCATAGCCTTATATCAATTTTGTGAATTTATTCTGTGAATTGAGTAAATGTGTGTAAATTCTGAGTGGTGTAGAAAATAATAAAATATTATGTTCTATTTTAAAAAAGCTGGTATTATTAGAAAGATTATCATAGGGGTGGGTTCCTGTGGAAATCACTATTTTGGGTATTTTTTTAAAATCCATTTCCTTGAAGATGCCCTGTACATTGCTCATGCCCCTTACAACTTTGTTTTGTTTTGTTTTTAAGTTTTTGGTTGTTTTTTTTTTTTTGTTTTTTTTTTTGTTTTTTTTTTTGGATTTTGGGCCATAGCCGGCGATGCTCAGGGGTTACTCCTGGCTGTCTGCTCAGAAATAGCTTCTGGCAGGCACAGGGGACCCTTTGGGACACCGGATTCGAACCAACCACCTTATGTCCTGGATCAGCTGCTTGCAAGGCAAACGCCACTGTACTATCTCTCCGGGCCCTACAACTTTGTTTTTAAGTTTTTTTTTTCCAAAGGAGTCTCTCCAGCTACAACACATAAATCAGTTGTTTCCATAATATTTGTTATATTTCTAATCTCACCTGCAGTACTCAAACTTAAAATGAGGGCAGGGGCTATAGTATAATGGCAGGGTATTTACATTGCCTGAAACTAACCTAGCTTCCATCCCTGACACCCCAGGTATTCTCTCAAGCCTACAATAGTGATCCCTGATTGCAGACCAGCCATAAGCTCTGAGCACCTCTTGGTGTGCACAAAAACCAAACCAAAACAATCATTAAAATTATGGGTAGATTGCTCAGGTGGTAAAGAGCACACTTTACTAAGGTGGAAGGATGGGGTCTATATCTGTCATCATATCGGCCTTCAGTCATTCTGGTGTGACCCTGTTGGTCCTTGAGCATCACGAGTACCAAACAGAATAGTAATGCTGGGCCCAAATACTGAACTGCCAAGCCCACACCATAAGAATACCCTCTGACCCTCAGCTCTATGAGGTGTCTGCTGTGAAAAATATAATCTTCAAATGATGAAATAATTATAGAAGTATTTTTTTTTCAGAATATGGCTTAGGAGTCAACGTTATGATGGCAAGACTATCATCAGTGCACCACCTTCACCATTGCTCACTTTCCACCACTGACTCTGCATTCAGGAATTCTGGCAGTGCTTTGGGACCATATGGGATGCTGTGTCTAATGTCAGCATGCAATCTCTACTGACTGTACCAGCCAACCCCACATTGATTTTATAAATCTTTATTCTCCATTCTTTTCTGTCTCATAAAGTCTCATTTGATTGATCTGCTGTGAATCTTAAGAGATTTTCTTTGCAAATTGTATTTTTCAGGATTTATCTATTCATGTTAATTTTTTAATTCTCATAGATAGAATGTTTCACATTATTTTTAAAAAAGCTACACCTATAAAAGGAGAAATTTATTATTTTTTTTAAATTTATCATTGATTTATAGTTTTGTGGAATTCCATTTACCTTCAGTCATCTATGTGATTAAGGGAGGTGTATGTAACCATGTCCAGAATAAGTTTTTTTAAAAATTATTTGTGGTAAATAAAGGAATGTCGTAGGTTGTTGTTGGAGGCCTGACCCTGATAGGCTGGGTTTGAGTTCTTAAGATATGGTTGAGTTAAGAAAAGAAAAATAATTGGTTAAGATATGGCTTAGGAGAGAAAGGAGAGGGAAACAAAAGATAAGAGAGAAGAAAAAAGAATAAGTAAATACAGTGCAATAGATTGAATTAATGAAGAAGAGTAAAGGACAGAGGGAAAAAAGTCGAGGGAAGAAGAGAGAAAAATGAAAGAATGAGAGAAAAATAAAAGGATGTAGTTATTTGCTGAAATGTATTCAATGAGTGGAACCTGTAGCATAGGTCTGTGGTGCGCCATTGACAGTTTCAGTAGTCTGAATGATCATATGCTTTGGGTCCTAACTAAAGGCATAAACCAAAGGAAGTGGGTTAATTAAAGTATTTTATCAAGACTTTGACATAATGGGCACTGTATATGGTATCCAGCATGATTGACTGCCAAGTTTTAAAATTAGGGTGTCTACCCTTTGTTTCCAAGGCTCCCTGTAGACAGAGAAGCTGAAGTGTTATTTTATACTTGGTAAAATTAAGGCATTAAAGCATATTGTTACCACTGCAGTGGGAGACCAGGCTTTCAATCATATTCTGCACCTGGTTCTGTGGAAAAATATATTAGGACATTATTATAGACCTTTGTGGTTAGAGGTTGATTGCATACCTGTTCACTCAAAACTGTTGAGTCCATCCTTGCTGGATTCTTTAGATTATAATGAGTATTTGAGTCTTTGTGTTGCTACCCTTCCACTTCATTTGGACACTTCATCTCATTATATGGTGGCACGTACAGTGTTTGGAGATTTTACCCTTTTGACCCTTGTATTTGTTCATGGATTACTATATGTAAATGTGGTATATGTTCTGAATACCTCAAAGAAGTGCTACTATTCTATATTTATCCTTCTTCTAGCTTACTTTGTTTAACATAATATTTTGGAGATCCATCCATGTTGTTGCAAAATCCAAGATTGTATCATTTCTAACTACTATGTAGTATTCCATTGTGTATAAATACCACATCTTCATGATCCATTCATTCATTGTTGGGCATTGAGGTTGGTTCCAGTTCTTGGCTATTGTGCTGAGTGCTGCGATAAATAGTGGAGTGCATATATACTTTGGGATGAATATTCTTCCATCTTGGGGGTAGATCAGGAGTGCGATTGCTGGATCATATGGCAGCTCAATTCTGAGTTTACTAGGCACCCTCCATACTGAGTAATCAGTATTTTAAAAAATATAAGGAGATACTTTATCTTCTCATTTTGTACTATATCTTCAAAATTCAGTGGGTCATTTGATACATAGACATGTCTTACGTTGGAATAGCTACATAGCACATTTTGTGACTCACAGGTCCAACAAGTGAAACTTTAGTAAACAAAAACTGTGAAATAATTTTTTTGGTAATAGAAATAATGAAGATGAAGGGCTTCTGTAAAGCAAATAGGGCTGTTGTTTCTCTTTCAAGTTTATTTCTAGGATTCAAATGTATTTCCAGGGCAAGTGAGTGTTGTAATGTGTGTTTTATTCTAATTCACAGTAAAACAGCCTCATACCCCACTGGAGTGGGTGTTATTCAGTGTGCACCACTGAGACCCAAGAAAACTCCTGTTTTACAGAATGAACCATGGTGTGGTCTGAGTTTAAGGCTTGCCAGAGACAAGAAGTTTCTGCTCCATAAAGGAAAGCATTGCCCATTTGAGAATTACAAAAAAATTAAGTGTTCATTCACTCTCTGGTTCCTCGCAATACCCTCAAAAATTCAACTGTAACTTTTTATGCATCTAAAGTGATATGATAGAGTACACAGAAGTCTGGTGTAAACTCTTTTACTCTCTGCATCCAAGCTCATATTTCAGCACCTTTCTGTGTACCTAATAGTGCTCTGGCTGTAGTAAGCAAAAAAAACTAAAATTTTTGTCCTTGAGAACACTTGTTTTAGTGGCAGGAGATAAGCAATGAACAGAAGACTTAGAAGGTAGGAAGCGCTATGGCAAAAAAAGAAAGGGAAAATTTGGAGTTTGTCCATATTTCAGATAAGAAAGGCAGGGTTTGAACAAATGTGTGCTAATAAACCGAGGGAATTTCTCATATATGTAGAAATGCAGAATTCTCAGTAGGAATTTCTGATAGAGGAATATACCTGAAATATGTGAGGGACACAAAGAGGTCAGATGGGGAGTTCTTGCTTTTTGTAGGCAAGAAAACCGTTCGAAGATGATGTGACAGAGGAAAGGACACAGGAAAGGACACTGTAATTCAGTTAGTTTTAGTCCATTTATAATTTTTAACCATTATCATCTTTGTCTGAATTCAAGCATTTTTACCACTCTGAACATTCACCTCTAATCCTGAAACACTAACTTAGGGCTGACTGTTCCCAGCCCCTGGGGTCTGCTCTTCTACCTTTTGGCTCTACAAATCTGCATATTTTGTATAAATGTAATAATACATTATTTGTCTTTTTATGTGATTTCTTGCCTTTTGTGTAATGTTTTCAAGATATGTCCATGTTGTGATACATATCTATTCTTCATTTCCTTTTTGACTGAATATAATTCTGTAATGTGAATTAGCTACATTTTGTTTATCTATTTATAATTTGATGGTATATTTGGTTATCTCCATCCTTTTGGCAGTTTTGAATAATACTGTTTGTCATTCATGTACATGGTCTTGACTGGATATATGCTCTTAATTCCTTTAGGTATTACTTGATACCATTGGGTTTCATATTTATAATTTTAATCCATTTGAACTAGATTTGAATATAAAGTGGCCATATTAAATCTAAGAGTTTAACTTTTAAAAATTCATGAATAGCACTAAGATAATATGTATATATACCAGCTAATTATAAACGTAAGTTGTTCCTTGGAAATGTGCCACTTTGACCATCATATTAAAGCTTAAAATGTAATGCTTTGAAAAGTGATGCATTAAAATTAATCACAGATATCTACTTTATTGTAAGTTAAGTAAGTTCAACTATTTTACTTTATTTATATCACTGGAATAGTTCTATCCTATTGAGTAATAATTCCTGAATGACTGGTAGGCATCTTATGCAAACCGGAAGCAGAAAAAGTTTGACCACTAGCAAAATGAAAATGTGAAGGCTGGTATGATAAATTACCTCCTTTTTACTACTCTAACCCAAGGCAACAAGCTAGCCTTCATGATCTTATAACCAGTGTATGGAATGCACTAAATACCTGGATAAGAAGTAGGCAAGAGACCCACACTGAATTACCAACATGCCATCCATGTGCCTACCTGATCCACCTGTATAGTGACTGAACCCTGGCTGTTCCCAGGCCAGCACCCAGTACTTCATTGACAATGGAATATGATTGTTGAATGTGTCTCACACACAAAGGATGCAGCACAGTTGTCACATCTACCAGAAGACAACAGCAGTTGTGAGGCAGGGCTGCAGAAGGCCTGTGTAACTCAAGGAGTTGGTGACAGGGAACCAGGCAGGAGATATAACTCATTATGGAATGCTTTGAGAAGGTGGATTCCATCAGAAAGCAAAGGCCCCAGGCCCCCTGTTATTTTATTCTATTTTACATGAAAGCACAAATCAAAGAAAAATTGTTAGGAAACTTAAGTCTCATGAAGCTAACCAGAGTTCATTATAATTTCTTGACATCTTAGCATAAATTTAATTTTATAGGAGAGGCCAAAAAGATAGTATAGACATGAGGGTACATGTTAGCATCTACCAACTCATGTTTGATTTCTGCCAGTATGTGGTCCCCAATATCTTTGAGTGCAGCTTTTGAGGCTCCTGAGCACAGCTAGGTATGTCTGGGTATTCCCCAGCACTGCAGGTCCTGAGCATCATCACATCCTTTTTCCTGTCATTGAACCAGCTTGACTGGCTGAGCATCACCCATGGGGCCCCTGACTTCCTTCGGACTGCTTGGATCACTCTCTCTAGCACCCCTGCAATAAACAAATTATTCTGAGGAATGATTTGCTTTTATGTACAAAACAAATGCAAAATAAAGCATGGTGCCAAACATTTTAAATTAAATGCATGTAAAGTGTGCCTTTGTGTTAGTTGATTAATGGCATTATCAGTTTTTCAACCTACCTTGTTCTTATGTGTCTTTATAATTATTAGAGAAACAAATGAGTTTTGTAATTAATGAAGCCTAATGGTTATGCAAATTACTGGGTATTACTTTATATGAGTTTTATATTATAATCCTTCAGTCTCTATTTGGAACTATATATTTTATTTAGTGTTTTAGCCTTAAAAATGTCTCTCTCCTACCCAGATCAATTAATATAAGATTTGCTACAAAACTTGATTGTCCTGGTGTTGAAAATCTTGTCAACACCCTCATGCTAAGTAAGCGCATACTGGAAGATGTTAGCTCCTACACTCAAGCTGGCAAAGATCCTGTAAGTATCACCTGGGCTTGTTCCAACCATGTGGGCTTGCTAGCTTCCCCTTACAATATGGGAGTAAGGTGACCCAGGAAAGTTCTCAGTAGAGATTGTGTCACAAGAAACCACTAAGATGGGTGTGGCAGATGTTAAAAGTAAGACAAGAAAAAATAGGAACATTGGATTTTAAGGAAATGAGGTGCTTCTCCTCAAAAGTGGTCCCAAAGATCAGATTATGATCAGACTATGCTGATCACAGGAGTGTAAACTTCGAGCGTGATCCAGATTAATTGAGTTAGATCCCAGCTTGGTCACATTTGCCCACAAACGTGAATAATCAGAGCCAAGAAATCTGTTGGCTCCTTGTGCCCATTCAGTAACACTAAATCAAGGTTGGGGTAATTTGGACCATTTTCCCCTTATTAGATTTTGAGTCTGTCCACACACATCTGTGGAACTGGCTGCATCCTCAGGGACCGATGGACTAAGAAAGATCTTATATTAAAAATGTTGGGTCCTCTTTCTAATAGTTACTTTTATTTTTGTCACGGCAAACAGCAAGTTATACTTGCATAGTTATACTAGCATAGTTTCTCATAGGCCCTGGCAATTAACCAGACCATAGAATAAAGCTAGCTTAGCTTACTTTTGTTTTATTTGAATTGTTTTGCATTTAGGGACCATACCTTGCTGGCTCACAGCTTATTCTTGGCTCTGGAATCACTCCTATTAGTGCTTAAGGGACTATAGGTGGTGCCTGGAATAGAACCAGAATCAGCCTAATGCAAGAACTGTACCTTTACCTCATACTGTCTCTTTGGCCTATACGTTGCTTTGATAGATTTTTTTTTATTGAAGTATACCCAGTAAACAATTTTACAGAGCTCACAATTTGAATAGACTATTTAAAAAAATAAACTTATCCCAGCCTAGCCCCAAAGTTTTCAGTTTCTCATTCACTTTCCCCCATGCTATCCATTTTCATATCTAAGGTTGTAGATGTTATGTCTACTTTTTTTTTAAAAAATTGTCATAATTTAAGTAATATGATCAGTAAAATATATGGAACATAGTAATTGTACCATATCAACATCAAGTGTCCACAACTCTCCATCATTGCCCTTTGTCACCTCTATTCTAGACATTATACTCCCTCATTTTTTTCCCAGTGTTTAGGAATTAGTTTTGTAGTCAAAGGCCAAGAGTTTGTCGTCATTTGATAATCTATAGTCTCCTGTTTTGTTCCTTTATATACCACAGATGAGTGATATTATCTTTTTTTTTTCCTTTTCTCTACTTATTTTGCTTACCATGATTATGCCTAATTTGAACTTTATAGGGAATTATACTTTATGAGATTCATTCATACTGTGACAAAAAGCATTTTTAATTAAATAATTTTTATTTTGACCAAAGTGGATTACAAGTCTTTCACAGTAATATTTTAGGTATATAGTGACATTGAATTGGGTATTTCTACCACCATTGTTGTCCTCCCTCCACCTCTATTCCCAGCATGCATCCCATGTCCCTCTCTTTGACCCCCAGGGGTGCTAGTATAAGTTGTCCCCTCTGTGTCTAGCTTGTTATATATTGGGTTTCAATTCTGTTGTCTTTGGCTTTGGATTTAGTGTTTAAGTGTGATCATTTTTATTTCTACTCAATGTTCATACACCTGTTTGGTCTTGGTACCCTCCATTATTTCCCCCTCAATTTGTGAGGCAGAACAATATAGTTCAAGTTATGTGGTTCTGTTTGGAGGGAAGAAAAAAAAGAAAGAGAAAAAAGGGGGCCAGTAAAAATCAAACAAGAAAGAATTGGAAGGAGTCCTTCTAGAGGCTATAAATATCAATTTAAGAGAAGAAAGGGAAAAAGGAAGAAAAACATAAAATCCATGCCAAAAATCAAACAAAAGAATCTGAAAAGTACCACAGCAATAAAGACAACTAAACAATAACCACGGTCCTGAAATAAAAACAAAAGAAAGCACACACAAAAAGAAAAAACAACAACAATAACAACAAAATTAATTTGTATTCAAAAAGCATTTTTTAACTTCATTCTACTATTGAAATCTTTTGGAAAGCTCCAAGTTACTTTTATTTAAAAATATTGTTTTTAAATTTTGGAGGGGTTGTTTTGGGCCATATCCAGTCATTGTTATTACTGGCTCTGCACTCAGGGTTCAACTCCTGGTGGGCTCAGGGGATCATATTTGGTACTAGGTATTAAACTCAAGGCAAGTGTCCTATCCCCTGTACTATCTCTCTAGCTCCAATTACAATTTTTTTTAACATTTTATTTTGAAGTCATCAGAGAGAGATACCATGCAGACATAGTGAGATGACTAATATTCATAAATGTATGGAATCAAAATAAAACTTCCCTCTAGCATATGTTTGCATTTATCTTGATCTCCTAATTATTATTTATCCTTTTCCTTCTGACCTATAGATACAGCACTCTTCACAAATGTAATCTTAAGAGCACTAGGGGTCTGTACTATGAGTGTTTTTAGAGGGTTTGTGCATTGAAGAGTATTTTATTTTGTGGGGTTTATTGTTTGTTTTTGTTTTGTTTTTGAGCTTCTTCCAGTGGTGCTCAGGAGTTACTCCTTGCTCTGAGCTCAGGAATCATGCCTAGTTGTACTCAGGTACCATATTGGAAGCCAGGGATTGAATTCAGGTCAGCCATATGCAAAGAAAGTACTCTACCCACTGTACTATCACTCTGGCCCCTAAAGAGTTTTCTAATTAGAAGAATTTGTGGGGCTGGAGAGGTGGTGCTAGAGGTAAGGTGTCTGCCTTCCAAGGGCTAGCCAAGGAAGGACTGCGGTTCAGTCTCCCGGTGTCCCATATGGTCCCCCCAAACCAGGGGCAATTTCTGAGCACTTAGCCAGGAGTAACCCCTGAGCACCAAATGGGTGTGGCCCCCAAAACAAAACAAAACAAAAGAATTTGTGTAGGAGATTATTTTTCCACACCCATTGACCTTCACACCAATGGTACAAAATTTAGGCTGAGAAAAATAAGTGAAAAATAAAATAAAGGGGCTGGAGCACAGTGGGCAGGACGTTTGCCTTTCACACAGCCAACCTTGCTTTGATCTCCAGCATCCCATAGAGTCTCCAGAGCCTGCCAGGAGTGATTTCTGTGTACAGAGCCAAGAGTAATCATTGAGTGCTGCTGAATGTGACTCAGAAAACAAATATAGAAAATAAAAAAATCTATAAAAGCTTTGGGAGTTTCAGAGTGAATCCGGGCAGGGTCACCAAACTTTTTGTGGCCAAGTTCTTCATCCCCACACACTTAGAGTAACAAAAGGAAAAGAAAATTCACATTGGGATGTCACTACATACTATAAATTACTGAAAAAGAATGACAAATCGAAATGCTTCAGAGGTTTCAGGGAAATCAGATCATTCTTACATTGCTGTGGGTATGTAAAGGCTCATTGTACTCTGGGGCTTTTATCCCAGAAAAATGAAGATTGTACATGAATGTTTATTGCAACTGGAGTTAGGCCAGATGTCCTTCAACAGGCAACTGTCCTTGCTATGTAATATTATTCAGTAATAGAAAGGAAATTGTATATATATCAACTTTAATGAAGCTCCAGAGATTTGTGCTAAGTGGAAAAAAATAACATCCCCTGAAGGTTAGAACTATATGACTTCTTTTATATAATGTTTTGAAATAAAAATGTTTTCGGAAGTGGAAAACAAGTTGTTTGTTACCAATAATTAAGGGTATGAGGGAGGCGGGAGACGAATGGGTTTGGTTTTATAAAAAGGTAACCCAGGAAACCCTTGTGCTGGAATTGTTCAATATCTTGTCCTTAGAGGTTGGAATTGTGCATCTTCAGAGGGAACAGAATTGTGTATAGCCTAACACAGGAACACACAATTGCATCAATTTGTTTCCTTCTTGTCATACTGTACTTGAGTATACAAAATGTTTCCTCTGAGGATACTGGGCACAATGCACAAGGAATATCATGTGTTATTTTTCCCACAATTATGGTGGATCTACAAGTTCTCAGTAAATATTTCAATTAATAAACAAATATAAGAAAATTTTGTTTAAAGAAGAATTAAAATTAATTAGTTTCACTGAAGCACCTTTAGTATTCTGTATAGTAAAATAAGAAGGGAACATATTTCTCTTGTTTCAGACTGGTATATATAGGTCATTTCAAAAAAAACATTTCTGCAATTGTTTCACCTTCATTTCATGTTTTATTTTATTTTACCTTATGTTTTTATTTTGAAATAACATAGTTGGCAGACAAAACACGATTATGCAGTAATGAATAGTTGAATAGATTTAAAAATAAAAAATGACTAGGAAATGTTTTTAAAATAATAGATGAGGGCAAACCAAGGAAATAGTGAGAGCATTTATCTCTATGGCAAAATTAAACTTTAGGAGGAAAAAACACTAACTGCCATCATGAACTTAACAGGGAAAGAATTTTTATAAATCACTACTTGCTATCACCCTTACAGCTTCCCAACTCTAAAGATTTGTGTGTGTTATAAAATTTGTAGTAACATTACCAAATGTGATGTTTTGGTACCTTGTGACAAAATAGTTCAACTTTCATAAAATCTACATAAGCATACTGGTAAACCAATATTTTCTAGAAAAACAATCTATAATCAAACTTAAGTAAAACTTTATTCAGAGTACAAGTAGATTTATTGATAATATTTATTCAACAGTTTTGTGTTTTTTCCTTTTTTAAAAATTTTTTTTATTGTGGTCGAAGTGAATTACAATTCTCTCACAGTAATATTTGAGGCACATAGTGACAATAAGTGAGGGGCATTTCCACCACCATTGTTGTCCTCCCTCCACCCCTGTTCCCAGCATGCAACCCACATCTCTCTCCTTTACCCCGTAATGCTAGCTCAACTGTTCCCCCCTTGTACAGCTTGTTGTAGATTGGATATCAATTCTGTTATCGTTGACTTTAGATTTGGTATTTATGTATGATCAGTTTTTATTTCCACCAAATGAACATTCAACTGTCTGGCCTTGGTACCATCTGGGGGACGAAGGAAAAAAGAAAAAAGAAAAGAAAGGCAAACAAAAAAAGAGAAAAACTAGGAGGAGTTTGTCTAGGAGTTATAAATATCCATTTGGAAGAAAGGGAAAAAAGAAGAAAAAAGTAGTAAAACAAGACAACCAGAAACAAAAAAAAATAAGGAAGTATCAACAAGATTACAAAAGAATAAACACAGAATAAGCCAAAAACCAAAACTATCAACTATGGAAAAAGAAATAAGAAAGAAAGAAAAAGAGAAAAAAAGTAATCCCAGACCAGCAACTTCTAAAAAAAAAAAGGTTGTATTTCTTCTTTTTTTTGTTTTTTGTTGTTGTTGTTTTTTTTTTGGTTGTTGTTGTTTTTGCATAGGCATGGTGAATATAGGGGAAATTACAGTGGGAATTCCCTTGGCTTAAGAGGTACATGGTTTCCTCCGCCCTTAAAGCATGGGAACAGCTACCAGATCCATGCTCACTCATTTGTATACTCCAAGGTCTTTTTATGGTGTCAGGAAACTTTCCACTCAGATGTGGTTGATTATATCCTGCCTCTGTAGCTGGAGATGTTCTTTGTGTAGGTCATAGGGTGAAGGCTAGGAGAGATTTTTTTCATTATGGTTCTAGGAGTTCTGTTCCATCTCTGTTGTTGTAATCAGTCTTCTATAATTAGTGGTCTTGGCTTTTTTTCAGAACCTAGAACAGAGCTTTTCAGCATAGTTCCAGAAGTTCTGCTCAGTTGGAATTGTTAAAGTTAGACCTCTGGAATTAGAGATCTTGGTTTTTGTACAAATCCTAGGCTGAGGCCTAGGCTAGGAACTTCTTCACTGGTCCCTTGATAGGTTCTGTCCAGTGAATATTTGTCAAAGTCAGTCTTCTGTAGATCGTGATTTTTGTTCTTGCTTAGGGCAAAGGATTACATGTTTTCTGTTTGCATCATACCATTAGGTCCTGAGATGGGGGCAACCCTCTCTTAGCTCAAGTTGTTGCCGTTTCCTCATGTCAAGATGTCATGTTAAAACTGTTGCAAGTTGGTGCTGGGACAGCATTCAGAGTTTCCCCCAGAGGAGTTTGGTTCCAGTACTATTGCTGGTACCTGTGTGTTGCAAGTCAGCCCTTGATGGGGTTGACTGATGGAGGGATGGAGGATGAGGTCTTTCCCCTCCAGCTCAGAGCGTGTATCTGCCACCCTGTTCAGCCGGTGGTTCTGAGTTGAAGTAGCGAGTAAAAGGCTAGCAGACAGATAGGCTTGTGAAAATATCCGCTTTATTTGGAGGACAAGTCTGAAGCCAAAAGCCTCAGCATCAGTTCCAGCCAAAAAGCCCCCCGCCTTTCACAGACCCTTGCTTTTATCCCCCAGAATCAGGTACCACTCCTTAGTGGAATCAGGTACTACCCAATGGTGGGAGCAGAATCAGGTACCACCCCAGGGTGGGAGCAGAATGCCAGGTCACAACCCAGGGTAGGGCACAATCACCGATCAAGGTAGGCTCAGTAACATACTAATCCTATTGAAATGTTTACATACACAACACCTGTGTCAGTTCCTTGTCTGGGATCTGGGGTTCTGGATTGGACAGTCGCTGTCCAGTCATGTGGAGTCAAAGTTGAGTCTACATGGCACATGCTTATGATGGGAGACTACCCTGTATTTTTAAAAATTATGGGTTCTTGGGGTCGGAGAGATAGCATGGAGGTAAGGCGTTTGCCTTCCATGTAGAAAGTCAGTGGTTTGAATCCCGGTGTCTCATCTGGTCCCCTAAGCCTGCCAGGAGCAATTTCTGAACATAGAGCCATGAGTAATCCCTGAGCACTGCTGGATATGACCCAAAAACCTTGGTTACCATTTAGGTTTGGCAATCAGAGAGGAGTCCACTGTCTACCAATCAAAAAAGAAAAAGGAGGGGTCTTATCCCTAATAGATGAGAGGTTTTTTTTTTTTTTGTGAAGAATATTTCTCTTTATTTAGAGTGCTATGCAAAAGGATATGGTGACATATTATATTGCTGGTGAGTTTGGAGGTAAAAATGATAGTCTTCACAATCTCTGTGCATTGGTTTATATCTGAACTTTTATCCAGGCAAGACTTTTCTTGTAGGTTTTTGTACCAGGCAGAACCAAAACAGATGAGGTTGTAGAAAGAAAGAGAGAAAAGGAAAAAAAAATTATATCTATATCTATATAGGTATATAATAAAAGAAAAAATAAAAATACATTTTAAAAATACAGTAAAGAAAAATGCTGTTTATGAGCTGACTTTCTTTTAGGAATAAACAGACTAGGAGTTATTATTATAGAGGTATTAAACACATAAAGGAAATATAGGCTTTCTCATTAAGTCTTTTGAGATGTTCTTGTGGTGGGTGAAGTCCCAGGCATTTTTTCATCACATCCTGATTAGACATGGAGCTGTGAAGGTGAGCTGATTAAATACATGTGGAAAATATTTTTCATTTTTCTGTCTTTAGGCAAAACCCATCAGCTCAGGGGTTACTTCTGTATCTGTGCTCAGGAATTACACCTGGTGAGCCCCAGGAACCATATGGTGTGCTAGGGGTTAAACCCAGGTTGACTGTGTGCAAGGCAAATACTCTTTCTACCTGCTATACTATTGTTCTGACCACACATGACAATGGTTGATATAAGGGGCTTGCTCTTGTTGGTTCTCAGGGCCATGCAGTCCTGGTGATCTAACCTGAGCCTCCAGCATATAAACTATGTGCTCCTAGACCGATAAATTCTGGTATAATAGTACATTCAAAGTTCATTGATTTTTCAGTTCACATGGGAGCTAATCTTTTAAATGTTGCCACTGTTGAATTATTTTTGTTTTGATTTTGGATCACACCCAGCAGCGCCCAGACACAGGATGCCGGGACTTGTACCACTGTCCCCTGCATGCAAAGCAAATGCCCCACCTCCATGCCATCTCTCCAGCCCCAACCACTGTTGAATTTTTGGAACAGCAAAGAAGAGATTATCAAAAGTTACCTGGAAAGATTATTTGTTGTGAAACAAAAAGTATGCATGTATTTTACCCATATAATATATTATAACAAATTAAATGCTAAAGCAGATATAATATCTGTATGCTTCCATTAAGCCAGACTGTAAATTTGTAAAATTACAAAGCAGCACTACTGTCTAATTACTTTTTAATAATATTTTTTATTTATTTAAAGAAAATGAATCACGGGGCCAGAGAGATATCATGGAGGTAAGGCATTTGCCTTTCATGCAGAGGTCATTGGTTCAAACCCCAGCATCCCATATGGTCCCCTGAGCCTGCCAGGAGCAATTTCTAGCATGGAGCCAGGAGTAATCCCTGAGTGCTGCCGGGTGTGACCCAAAAACAAAACAAAACAAAAACAAAAAACAAAACAAACAAAAAAACAAAACAAAACAAAAAGAAAGAAAAGAAAAAGAAAATGCATCACATAGTTGACATAACTGATCATTATACATTTGTTTCAAGAAGACCAAAAGCAACATGATTTAAAAAATAGAAAATTGAAAGAAAAACTAAAGAAATAGAAGAGAAAGGAAAGAAAAAATTTAGTAGCAAGTATATTTTTTGAAAATTATTGAATCACCAATGAACTCATTAGAGCACTACCAGAAAGTTTTTAAAGGATAAGAGTTAAAAAATTACAGTAAAAACGGTGTGAGTGACAATTATTGTTTGCATAAACCCAGCAAAATATGGGGGAAATGGAAAGGAAAAGTCTTGGCCTAAATACAAGGCCTTACCCCTGAATATTTCTAGCATAAGACCAACTCTGGGATCCAGGCATACTAAGTTGTCCAACCCCTGAGTCATTCTCTGTGGTCCTGGTAAAATTTTTACGCATATTCACAGTTGTTGGTTTCAGGTTTCTGTAGTTAAAGATTTCAGTTTCTGTGCATCTCCTTCATTGAAGTCGGGATGGTGTGGAGTGTCCTCTAGTTTTGCCTCACCATTAGTGGGCAATGTGGAGAGCCTTGCCCTGCAAGCAGGTTGTTGCTGTTGCTAAGTCATCTGGGTTTTAAAAGAACTCTCTTTGGAGTAAGTCAATGCAGGGGAAATGGTAGGGTCTTCTCTGGTAGAGGTTTGCTTCCTGGTGATGTTATAGATAATTGTGGTTGTTTCCGTATATGGTATACATGTTTCAGGGGTGTATGGGCAATGCCCATTCTTATGAAGCCTGAGCAGGGTCATTATGACCATGTTCAAGGTGTAAGACTCCACTGCATTACAAAATTTGTGTTCCTATCTCTATTAGATAAGAACTTGTTTGCAGGGCAGACATCTTGAGCTTTTGCTCTGCTTGCTTCCTCCTGGGAACTTTGATCCTCTCTGGCATCCTTCTCTGAAGGCTCGCTTTTCCTGAGGTGAGTCTTCCCTGCCCAGAGATGTGGATATAGATGACTCTACTAGGCCTCTTAAGCACAGCAGACAATTTGGGACTTCACTCTGCTTGCTTCAGCCTGGGAACATTGATCCTCTCTGGAATCCTTCCCTGAGGACTTGCCTTCTCCAGAGGTGAGTTGTTTTGCTCAAGAGGTTGGGTGGAGTCAGAGGAGCTTCACTGCTGTACACTCCACCTAGCTGATAAATACAACCACAAAACATAGAAAAATCCACAGTACAAGTGTGACAATGGGGAAACAATGCAGACCAACATCAGGCATAGAGAATGAAGATGGCAACTCTGATGACCCAAAAACAGACAGCCACATAGTTAGTCTCTCAGATATGGAGTTTAGAGAAGAAATATGGAGGATGTTTCCAGAACTCAAAGAAAGCATAGATTGAGTTGAACAGAACACTAATAAGAATCAAGAGTATATAAAGACAGAAATCAGAAAACTCCAAACTGAAATAACAGGTCAAATAACAGGTCTGAAAAACTCAGTAGATTGAATTGGACAGAACACTAATAAGAATCAAGAGTATATAAAGACAGAAATCAGAAAACTCTAAACTGAAATAACAGGTCAAATAACAGGTTTGAAAAACTCAGTAGACAAATTGAAAAACTCAATGAAAAGCCTCTCCAACAGGGTAACAGCAGCTGAAGATAGAATTAGTGAGCTGAAAGATGAGATGCATAACAATTCCATACAGCAGAAGAGATTAGAAAAAAATCCTTAAAGTAAATGATAAGACAATGGAAAAGTCCTCAAAGAATGTGAACAGATGAAAATAGAAGTATTTCATAAGCTCAACAGAAATAGCTTAAGAATCATTGGAATCATAGAGACCCAGGAAGAAAATATCCAGGAAGAATCAACAGTCAAGAACATCATTAGATAGAAACTACCAGAGCTAAAGAATACATGCGACCAACCTGAGCGTGTGGTGAGCGCCCACCCAACGAGCCCACTCTTTGACATAACACTGGCAGCTTAGGGGACCCTAGGTCTATGAGGCCGGGAAGAAAGGCCAGTGGGAGCACTTGTGGGGATTGGTAACTCATCAATCTATCATACACAGCCCAGGGAGACAGAAAGTCAGGGGGACCAGTGACTAGAGGGGCAAGAAGGAAGCTCAGACTGGCTCCCAGGTAGGGAGGGCTAATGATCTAGGCTCAATGGCGCCCTTTACCATTTTGGCCAGGAGTGAACCTGCACTGTCTGGCAGGAAGGGGGTGGCTGTTGACCAGGCTTGACTGGAGGACGAGGAAAGGAGCAAAACTCAGTGACATTACCCAACATACTCACGTATAGCCACACCCCAAGAAGGGAACCAGCCCCATGCCACAGGTGGCAAGAGCGGGCTGAACCTGAAGGTACTGCACTCCAAGCCAAGCCAATAAATGCAAAGTAAGATGGGTAAATTAAGGAAAACATTAACAGGGGAGATGGAGAGAAATCAGAACAAGTTTCCAAGTCCACCAAAATGCACAGACCCAAGAGAGGAAGACCTGACCTAAAAGCAGCCATGAGAATAGAATTACAAGCCATGCTATAAGAAATGCACTGGCCAGAGATTACAAGAAATCAATAGATGAACAAATGAACCAACTTAAAGAATTGCTACAAAATATGAAAGACTCCATACAAACGGAATTAAAAGAAATACGTAAAACCATAGAAAGCCAGAAGAGCAGAATCACACAGCTTGAGAATCACATAGAAGAACTCAAAGATAAACTGCAAATAAAATACAATAAAGAAGCCAACAAAGAAACAGAAGGTAAAGCACTGGAAGTAAAAGTCCAGTATTTAATGAACAAAGACAAAAGAAACAATCTAAGAATTGTAGGGGAGGAAACAGGGAAAGGGAAAGAACAATTAGGGAAATAATAGCGGAAAACTTTCCCACCCTCTGGAAAGATGCATCTGAGCAAATCCAGGTGGTGAAAAGAGTCCCCAACAAAATAGACCCTAACAAACCAACTCCAAGACACATAGTAATTCAAATGGCAAGAAACAAAGAAAAAGGCGACCTACTTAAAGCTATAAGGGAGAAAAAAAACCCTCACATACAAAGGAAGGAACATTAGAATCAAACCAGATTTCCCATATGGAATACTGCAAGCAAGAAGACAGTGGAATGACATATTTAAATGACTGAATGAAAGAAATTTTCAACCTAGAGTTTACTATCCAGCAAAACTCTCATTTATATGGGAGGGAAGACTAAAATCATTCTCAAACAAAAATCAACTCGCATTATTTGCGCAAACAAAACTGACCCTAAATGACCTACTCAGAGATAACTTACACAATCCAAACCCCCGATTGTAACAACAACCACCCTATACAACACAACTTCACAACAGCCCACTCTGTCAATAATCTCCTTAAATGTCAATGGTCTAAACTTTCCCATTAAAAGACACATAATAGAGAACTGGATTAGAAAACATAAACCAGATTTTTTGCTGCCTGCAAGAAACACACCTACAAGTACAGGATAGAAACAGGCTTAGAATAAAAGGATGGAAATCAATTATCCAGGCCAATGGAAAACAAAAAAAAGCAGGGATGGCCATTTTTATATCAGAGCAAATTGCATTCAACCTCAAGAAAGTGATCAGAGACAAAGAGGGTCACTACTTACTGATCAGGGGAACACTAGACCAAGAAGTGCTAACACTGGTTAATATCTACGCACCTAATGCAAAGCCAGCAAAATATGTACAGCAACTGCTTGCAAAACTGGAGAAACACATGAAAGGAAATGTGATAGTAGTAGGAGATTTTAATGCTTCACTATCACCACTGGACAGATCCACCAGACAGAAAACTAACAAAGAAATAAGAGCCCTAAATGAAAAATGAGAAGAACTAGGTCTAATAGACTTATATAGGGCCCCACACCCCCAGAAAGCAGAAAACACATTCTTCTCAAGTCCACATGGAACCTTCTCCAGAATAGACCAGGCCTAGGATACAAATCTAACCTGCATAAAATCACAAAGCTAAGTATCATTAGAAGTACCCTGTCAGATAACTATGCAACAGAGGTCAAAATTGACTATAAAAAGAAGCAATGGAGAAAATCCAACATCTGGAGATTAAACAACATGCTGCTCAAAAACAGCTGGATCAAAGAAGTACTCAAGGAAGAAATAAAAAGATTCCTTGAGACAAACGACAATGAAGAAACAACTTGTCAAAACTCGTGGGACTCAGCAAAAGCACTAACAGGGGGAAACTCATAGCAATACAATCCTATGTCAGGAAAGAGGAAAATGACAAAATTAGCAGCTTAAGGGACCATCTTAAGGAGCTGGAACAATAGCAACAACAAAAAAACCCCCAAACACAACCAGAAGACATGAAATAATAAAAACTAGAGCAGAAATAAACAACATAGAAACTAAGAAAACAATACAAAAAATCAATGAGACCAGGAGTTGGTTTTTTGAAAGAATAAACAAGATAGACAAACCACTGGCAAGACTTACCAAAAAAGAAAAAAAAAAAGGGAAAACACCCAGATAAGCAGGATTACAAATGAAAGGGGAGAGATTACAACAGAACTCCAAGAAATCCTACATATCATGAGGACATATTATGAACAATTATAATCAGATAGTATAGAGAATACAGAAGAAAGTGACAGATTCTTGGAAAAATACCATCTTCCAAGACTAGAAAAGGAGGATTTATAAAGCCTAAATAGGCCAATCACCTCGGAAGAAATTGAAATGGTAATTAAGAAACTCCCCAAGAACAAAAGTCCAGACCCATATGGTTTTACAGGTGAATTTTATCAAACATTCCAAGAAGAATTACTTCCACTAATCCACAGGCTCTTCCAAACCATTAAAAAGACAGGAATCTTCCCCAATTCCTTTTATGAGGCTCATATCACTCTGATTCCCAAAGAGGGCAAAGATACCACCAAGAAAGAAAACTACAGACCAATCTCACTAATGAATATAGATGCAAAAATACTCAACAAAATCTTAGTGAACTGAATCCAGCACTACATCAAAAAGATCATACACCATGACCAAGTGGGTTTTATCCCAGGGGTGCAAGAATGGTTCAACATACGCAAATCAATCAACATCATACACCACATCAATAATAAAAAAGACAAAAACCACATGATCATATCAATCGATGCAGAGAAGGCATTTGACAAAATCCAACAACCATTCATGTTGAAAGCAGTAAGCAAAATAGGTCTGGAAGGAACCTTTCTCAAGATAGTTACAGCTATCTATGAAAAGCCAACAGCCAACATTATCCTTAATGGTGAAAAACTGAAAGCATTTCCACTAAGGTCAGGAACTAGGCAAGGCTGACCATACTCTCCACTCTTATTCAACATAGTCTTAGAAGTCCTAGCAATAGCAATCAGACAAGAGAAGGGAATCAAAGGAATTCAAATAGGGAAAGAGGAATTCAAACTATCTCTTTTTGCAGATGACATGATGATATTCATGGAAAACCCTAAAGAGTCCACAGTAAAACTCCTAGAAACAATAAACCAATACAGCAAAGTGACTGGTTACAAAGTCAATACACAAAAGACAGTAGCATTTCTCTATTCAAACAATGAAGTAGAGAAGAGATTAAGAATACAACTCCATTTAAAATAGTATCAAAAACATCAAGTACCTAGGAATCAACCTTACAAGGAAAGTGAAAAACTTATACCAGGCAAACTTCAAAACACTCCAGAAAGAAATGGAAGATCTAAGGAAATGGAAGAGCATTCCATGCTCATGGGTAGGTAGAATCAACATAGTCAAAATGACTATCCTACCCAAAATCCTATATAGATTTAATGCAATCCCCATCCAAATTCAGACATCATTCTTTAAAGACTTAGATCAATCATAAAATTCATCTGGAACTACAAAAGACCCAGGATAGCCAAACACATACTTAAAAAAACAAGTAGCTGGGTGGCATCACTTTACCTAACCTGAAGCTATACTATAAAGCCATAATGATCAAAGCAGCATGGTACTGGTACAAGGACAGAGCCTCAGGCCAGTTGGTTAGAACAGAATTTCCAGACATAAGCTCCCAGATATACAGTCAACTAATATTTGACAAAAGAGCCAAGAACTTGAAATGAAACAAAGTCTTTTCAATAAATGGTGTTGGTACAACTGGAAAACCATTTGTAAGAAACTGAAAATTGACCCATACCTCACCCCATGTACAAATGTCAACTCAAAATGGATTAAAAACCTTGAAATCAGACCCGAATCTATAAAGTTTATTGAGGAAAAATAGGCAGAACACCAGAAGTCCTATATATCAAAATGTATTTGATGATAGAATGCCAATGGCAAGAACTTTAGCATCAAACATAAACAAATGGGACTACACCAAACTAAAAAGCTTCTGCATGGCAAAAGAAACCCTACTTAACACAAGAAGATAGTCAACTGAATGGGAAAAAATCTTTGCACTCAACATTTCAGATAAAGGACTGATATCCAGAATATACAAAGCACTCAGAAAGCTGAGCCCCCCAAAACCAAATAAAGCCATAGAAAAATGAAGAGATGAAATGAATAGACACTTATGAGGAAGACTTAAAGGTGGCCAACACATGAAAACATGCTCACCTTCACTCATCATTAGGGAAATCCAAATCAAGACAACAATGAGGTACCACCTTACACCAGTGAGGATGGCTCACATCAAACATAATGGGAACAAAAAAAAAATAATGGGAACAGTCTCTGTTGGTGGGGATGTGGTATGAAAGGCACTCTCATCCACTGCTGGTTAGAATACCACCTAGTCCAACCCTACGGAAAACAGTCTGGAGACTGCTCAATGAACTCATAATTGAGCTGCTGTTTGACCCACCAATTGCTCTCCTAGGTATCTACCCCCAAGTTGGAAGGACATTCATCCCAATGTATGTGTGCACCCTACTATTTATCACAGCACTCAGTATAATAGCCAAGTCTTGGAACCAACCTCGATGTCCAACAACAGATGAGTGGATCATTAAGATGTGGTAGCTATACACAATGAAATACTACATGGCAGTTAGAAATGATACAGTTGTAGACACTGCAGCAACATGAATGGACCTAGAAAATATTATGTTAAATGAAGTAAGCCAGAAGATGAAAGATAAACACAGAATGATAACACTATTATGAAGTACCTAGAATATACACCACATATACAACCAATACTCCATGATCAAATAATAGAGTGTAACAGGGTAGAAACTCCAAACACTGTAATAATCAACATATATGGGGGGAATAGGGCCCAAAACAAGTGGAAGAGGAACAACACAAAGCCTCGACTACACATTATACCATAAAGAAACCAGCAACAACAGAAACAACAGAATAGAGAGAACAGGTAAGTAATAAGGCTTTTACTACAAAGGCCCATAATAATATCTAAGGGATCTTATACAGGATTACAGGTAAAGAATACGATGGGAAGTCACTGACTCCAATGGAAGCATTTCATAACAATATATTTTAATGCCTTAAGTTTACTATATTTAAAATAACCTCTCAGCTTGTCTCTTCACAGGGGTTCTTGAATACAAAGGGTGGACAACCTAAGGTGACACTGAGATGCTCAGTCACATTAGATACCATACTCAGCTTGCATTATGAAAATGTCTTGATAAAACACTTTAACATAACCTTTATTTCTAGGTTATATCCTCTTTTAGGACCAGAAGCATGTGACCAGCCAGACCACTGAAGCAGCAACTGTGACCCACAGACTTATACTACGGGGTCTACTCATCGAACTCATTCAAGCAAACTAACATTCCCTTGCTCTTTTCTTCTCTCTTCTCACTGCTTCTTTTTTTCTTTTCTTCTACTCTTTCCTCTTCACTATCATCAATTCAACCCTCGTCAAATAAAAACCACACTGCTACTTCCTATTTAGGAAAGGAAAGTTGTTATATAAGATGCTGTGGACAATGCTGCATAGGGTAAACACCTAGTACTTGAGATGAAAAACCTATATGTATCCAAAAGATGACCTATTACTTCCTGTACCTTACATGTACTATATTTACCTATCTTGCTGTACTCAGTTTATTTCTTGCTCTCCCCTCCTCTTATTCTAAAGCTATACCTAAGCTAACTACTATATGTTTATATGTGGGCATGACCACACTGAGATAGAACTCCCCCTTGAGAGCCAAACCTGGTACCCAGAACCCAAGCGAAGGGACACCCACTCAGACCCACACCTCGTCCCCAGCAAGAAAATACAAACAACACCCCTGCTGACTCATGCTGTGTGGCCCTCCTTATCACCTCTCCCTAATGTGGACTGTTGTTTGTTACCAGACTTAGTTCCAAAAGGATCCCCAATGCAAGTACTCTACCCAAGACCTCTCTGCAGCAAATCTTTTCTCAATCTCAAGAAGACCAGGGCGAGAGATGAGAATACACCCTGGAGCCCACACCTTACAAGAAAATCTCAAAAGACAATGGAGAAGAAAAAAAAGCCTATATTTCCTTCATAAGCTTAAGACCTATGCAATACTACTGCTTAATCTGTTTTTCCCCAAATGTAAGGTAGTCTCCTACATCACTTTGTTTTTTTAATTACTTTTTAAAATTCATCTTAAAATTTATTTTATATATATATGTTTCCTTCTCTTTCCACCCCCAAAATGCACCAGCAATATAATGTAGCACCATCTCTTCCTGCAAAGGCATACTAAAAAAAAGGGGGGGGGGAATCTAACATATAAAAAGAAGCTCTTATCTACTAGGGATAAGAACTCACACTTTTTTACAATACAGGGCCACCTCCCACCTTGAACATGTCATGTGGACCCAACTTAGACCCCAGGTGATTAAACACCAACGGACCAGCCTTGAACCCTGGATCCCAGACATAGAAATGACACAGTTCTCCACAATAGCTTCAGTAACTTCCCCTCCAGTTCATCCTTAATACTGCTCTGACACCAAGATGGGCCAGTTCTAATAGGAAATCTTGACAACGAGGAAATGGGAACAACTTGATCTAAGAACAGGTTTTCTACCTCACCATCTAATGATAAGACAAAATAAGAAGACTTGTCAGCCTTTGATCTGTGCAAAAGCCAAGATCACTATCTACAGATGACTGACTGTGACGACCATGACTGAGCAGAACGTATCTTAGAAGCAACAAAATGCCCTAGTCTAGGTTCTGGTCTATGATCTATACGACATCCAAGATCTCTAATTCCAAAGGTCTGACTGAGTCATTTGCAAGTGAATGGGTCTTCTGAAAACATAATGAAGGACTCTATCCCAGGCTCCATACTGGGATCAGCACAATGACCAAGACCACCAACTAAAGAAGACGGATTAAAATGACAGTGAAGGACCAGAACTTCTAGAACGACAAAGAAAGTCTTCATCATAAGCTCTGTTCCTGGACACGTGCAGATACCAAGATCTCTAGATATAGAGGTCTGATTTTATCACCCATGACGGAGCTGAAGCCCTCCATACACCATAAAGGCACCGAGGGGAGAGTAAATGAACATGCAAGGAGTCTATACTTATTCCCATGACAGTTTACTTCAAAGGAGGAGAAACCCCTGTAGCTTTTAGGCCAAGGGAATTCTCTCTCTAATGTCCTCAATATTTACTATGCCTATTCAGGGAAAAAAAACAAAAACAAAACAACAACAACAGAAAGGGCACAAAATAATATTTTTTATCTATTTATTTATATTTTTGATCTCTTTGTTTGGGTTTGGATATTGAAGTTGTTGTCTCCAGTTTTTTTTTCCTTTTTGCACTCTGTATGTCTTCATTTCAGGACCATGTTTATTATGTGGTGCTTGTCTTTATTGCTGTAGTGCTCACTGGATTTTTTTTTTTTAATGTGAGATCTCCTTTTGTATGGTTGTGGTGTTTCACTTCCTTTTTCCCTTTTCTCTCTCAAACTGAGGTTAAGAGCCTCTAAAAGCACTCTGCCCATTTAGGGCTTACTTGATTTTTACCCCATTTTATTGCTGCTCTTTTCTTCAAACAAAACCACATAACTTGATCTATCTAGTACTGCCTCTCAAATAGAAGGGGAAAGAGTGGAGGTTATCAAGACCAAACAGTTGTATGATCACCAAGTAGTAAGCTAGACACAGAGGGGAACACCTATACTAGCAGTCCCGGGATTGAGGGTGGGGGATATGGGATGCAAGATAGGAACAGGGGTTGAGGGAGGACAACTTTGGTGATGGGAATTCCCCTGACACATTGTTAATATGTACCTAAAATATTACTGTGAAATATATGTAAGCCACTTTGGTCAAAATAAAAATTATATATATAAAAGAATGAGAACAAGCAGTGCTGGCGAGGATTTGGAGAGAAAGGAACTCTTTTTCACTGTTGGTGGGAATGCCATCTATTCCAAACTTTATGGAAAGTGATACGGAGATTCCTCCAAAACCTGAAAATTGAGCTCCCATACAATCCAGCTATACTACTTCTAGGGTTATACCCTAGGAGCACAAAAATACAATTAAAAAAACTCCCTCACACTGATATTCATTGCAGCTCTGTTTACAATAGCCAGACTTTGTAAAAACCAAGATGCCCTTCAGCAGACGAATGGCTAAAGAAACTGTGGTACATACAGACAATGGAATATTATGCAGCCGCCAGGAGAGATGAAGTCATGAAATTCTCCTATACATGGATATACATGGAATCTATTTATGCTGAGTGAAATAAGTCAGAGGGAAAGAGAGACAAAGAGTAGTTTCATTTATCTATGGGTTTTAAGAAAAATGAAAGACATTTTTGCAATAATTCTCAGAGACAAAAGAGAGGAGGGCTGGAAGGTCCAGCTCACGTCATGAAGCTCACCACAAAGAGTGATGAGTGCTGTTAGAGAAATAACTACACTGAGAATTATCCTAACAATGTAAATGAATGGGGGAAATAGGAAGCCTGTCTCAAGTACAGTTGGGGGTGGGTTGGGGAGGAGGGAGATTTGGGACATTTGTGATGGGAATGTTGCACTGTTGAAGGAGGGTATTCTTTACATGACTGAAACCCAACTACAATCATATTTTTAATCACAGTGTTTAAATAAAGATATTTAAAAAAGAAAAAAGAACTTGTTTGCAAATGTAATATTTTCCCATTTTAATATACCTATGCAAAAGGGGGACAATGCCACAAAGTATTATTGGTGCATATGGGGGCCGAGGGTATAAGTCCAACAATCCCTGTAACTTGGCTCTAACATGAACTCTCAACAGAGAGGCTTTTCTGACAGAATTCCCTGTTGAACAGATTGCAAAAAAATAAAATGGGCAATATTGTCACTATATAAGATTATATTCAATAAGAGTTGTGGCTGTTAAGAGAATACATATAAGATACTCAAAAGAGATATACATGTCCCTTTTATGTCTTTACAAATAGTTGGGTGTGTGTGTTAAGTCCAGGATACCACTTTGGTTTGTGATTTGGCCTTCTGGAGTCTCCAAAACTACTCCCAGAAGCCCCATATCAGGAAATGTCTTTGAATGGGGACTTCTCAGAAACCGAGTATGGTAGCAAGCACAAGGGAGGTGAAGGAAAGGAGGCTGCTGAGAGTAAATCAATAGCAACAGAGTATAGGTTTCTTCTCAGTCTGGCAGTCTATTTTTTCACTTTGGGTGTTGGTAGGCAGCGGGCTTGAGTGGGATAATGATGTGCTTGTGAGGAGCCAAGAACTGAAGGTAAAAAGGGTTAAATGTGGGGTAATAGGTGGTGGGATGAGTGAGTAAAGGACTATAAATAAGCTTGTAAGGTGGTGAGCCAAGGGGGAAAGGACAGTATATTATATTCTGTATATTGTATGTTTATATATTGTATGTTTATATACATTCTGTATATAAATGTAAATTAAACCCTGTGATATCCTATTCAACTAACTTTATGCGCAAGGGCCCACACGTGGTTTGAGAATGGAGACCAGTGGGAAGGAAAGTTGCCAGAGACTTCCTCAAGCCCTCCCCTCTTGTGTAGGCTGGGGGTTGGGAAAGGCCTTGGGTCCCCTTTAAACTCCTCCCTGGCACCCACCTCGCTGGCACCATTGGCAGGTGCCCAGGGATAGCCCCAGGGTCTGGGAGGAAGGAGAGAGAAGGCTCTTGGGGGCAGCCCAAGCCCCGTAGCCTCCCCCTAAGCTTGGCAAAAAGGCCTTCGGCATGGAGCTCTGCAGCTTTCCATGCTGGCAGAAACTTCTGGCTCCCAGGACAAGAAAAAGTTCCTCCTCTATAATTAATTTTGTTGAATTATTTTTTTCTCAATTTATAAAACAAAATTCTGATGCATATTACTTACTTATAAGAGTCTAAAAATTATTGAATTTGGGAACTGTTAAAGTGGTCTTCAAACTTTTTAAACAGGGGGCCAGTTCACTTTCCCTCAGATCATTGGAGGGCTTAGAGTACAGTAAAAACAAAAACTATGAACAAATTCCTATGCACACTGCATATATATTATTTTGAAGTGAAGAAACAAAATGGGAACAAATACAATATGTGGCTCGTGGGCCATTTTTTGAGCACCACAGATTGTATACAGACTGGAGAAAATAGATTCAGAGTAAAAGGGAATGTTGGTCGAATCATAGATCTGCCGAGCTAGCTTGGTAATTTATTCAACCTCTCAAGTCTTATGAGGCAAGTATTATCATAGTCTCTATTTTTCATTATAAAATAAGATTATATTATATATAATGTAATATATAGATAGTATATAGATATATATATTTATATAATATATAGATAGTATAATGTAATATATAGATAATATGTATATAGAAAATAAGACTAAATGAACCAGACCCTAAGGGAGGTGTTTATGTTACATATCCTTACTCATGTTCATAAGTACTCATGTTTACAAATTTTAGTACCCCCTGCTCACAGAAAAAATATGCTCGTTTAAGAATCTTAAAATGTTTTTTTTTTTTTTGTTTAGGATGGAACACCATTACAGGCATTTGTGGCTGATGTTGCGGACCAAATAGTTGGTGTTGCGGTAACCAGAGATGAAAAGGTAAACTGAAATGGTATTGATTTCCTTTTATTGAACATTTTTATATAAGGCATTTTCACACAATTGGTACACACTTATTTTGAAGTTTCATTTTTTTACTTATTTAATGTAAATGTTCAGTTTTCTTCTAAAAGACATGAAATTGTGTTATCCTTTTTTTCTCTCTCAATTTTCTTGGTCTTATTTGGATAATTACTTCTCCAGATAAAAGTATAATGTTTATAATGAACTAATGCTCATATATATGAATTTTATAGAGAATTTTGGATAGAATTGACAAGCTATTGAGATTTTTCCCTTTAGTAGTATATATTATTAATATATTTCTACATCCCTGTTTCTTAATTCTTTGAGTTCTTTAGGAAATTTGTGTGACATTTATGTGGGTTTTGTAGTGCTTAATATTTTTATTGTTATAGATTCACTTTCTACTATGTTGTCTCTGGAACCTTGACCCTCTCAGGATTCTCAAACTCAATTTACCTGGGGGCCGCAGGAGGCAAAGTCAGTAGTAAGCCTTAAACATTGGGGGGTGTGACCCAAACAACTAAAACAAAACAAAACAAAAAAAGATTCCTCTAGGGCAGGGCCACAAAATGTTGTATGGAGGGCCGTTGGCCGCAAGTTTGAGACCCCTGCTAGATAGATGGATAAATGGCTGGATGAATGCATGGACGGATGTATGCATGGATGGGTAGAGAGAGATCTTAATACCATATTTTCCGGCATATAAAACGACTGGGCGTATAAGACAACCCCCTAATTTTGCAGTTAAAACATAGGTTTAGGCCTATATTCGCTGTATCAGACAGAATGTTCCTATGCTGCAACTGTATGTACCACAGTGAGCCAATCACAACAAGCAAAGGTTCAAAGGTTATATTATAATAGACTTCCTCTCTGACTCTGGCCAATCTGAGCAGGCTTTTTACAGTGTAGATTTGGGTCCAGAACATTGTCTAATTTGCATGCATAAAAAACCCTCTTGGATTGGCTGAGTTAGAGAGGCGGTCCGAGCAGCCTTGCAGTGATTGATTCCTTATCATAGGCACCTTTTCTGGCAATTCCCTGGTGGCATCAGTTAATCTCCCTCACTACATGAACAACACCCTATCCTTGGACCCTAGCACTGAACCGCCAACACGGTTAGCTGGGTTTTGCCAGAAGTGGCCCCCAGATCTGAGTACTGTTTGGGAACCCCCAAGAAAGATATTTGGAAACTCTGCGGCCTGATATTTTTTGTTTCGGCATATTGAAACATTTTTCGGGATATACTCGGCGTATAAGACAAGCCCTGATTTTCGGTTGACTAGTTTTTTGTTTCAAAAGTTGTCTTATACGCCGGAAAATACAGTATATATCTTAAAAACTTCTTATATCTCTTTATTCTGCATTGTTTCCTTGGTTTTGATTTTTACTTCTCTAAATCAGTCTTTTTACCAAATATATTCTATCATCTAGGCCTTTTGTTGGAAATCTTAATGTCAGGGTTCATATATTTCAATTTTTTGTAATTTCTTGTTCACTTCTTTATTTTGGGGGGCCATACCCAGCAGTGCTCAGGTGTTATTGTTGGCTCTGTACTCAAGGCTAACTCCTGGGGAAGTTGGGGCTGACCCTGTGGGATGGCAGGTACCAAACCCAGGTTAGTCACATGCAAGGAAAGTACCCCACCAAGGAAAGTTGCTTCCACCCCATTATTCATTTTTTAAGTCTAAATTTTTGCTACATTATATTCAAGATTCCTTTTAGTTTAGTTGAGTAGTATCTATATGGAGTTTTTTTTTTTAAGTAAAACCTTATAGGTTCCTTGAAAACCTGTTTTCTCTGGAGTAAGTTGCGTGTTTATCTATTTTCAGTATTTTTCAGGCTCCCTAAAAAGTCTTGTCATGAAAGAAAAATTAAGATTATCAGCTTATCTGGTAGATAGATATCCGTCCTTTTCAGATATGTGATGTGCTTTTTCATTACTCTTTCTATCTACTGTAGACTTACCCACCCCCTACAACCCCTGTCTAGTTGGGAAAGGGCACTAAGATTACTTTATCTGGGGCCGGCGAGGTGGCGATAGAGGTAAGGTGTCTGCCTTGCAAGCACTAGCCAAGGAAGGACCGTGGTTCAATCCCCTGGCATCCTATATGGTCCCCCAAGCCAGGGGCAATTTCTGAGTTCTTAGCCAGGAGTAACCCCTGAGCATCAAATGGGTGTGGCCTGAACAACCAAAAAAAAAAAAGGTTACTTTATCTTATGGTACTGTTGTCAGTTAGTAAATACGAACCTTCACGTGGTCTAATGTTGGAAGATTTCACTTAGTGGTACTAACTTAGTGGTACTTAGTACTTAGTGGTACTAACTTTATTTTATTTTCTTGCAATGTAAGACTTTATACATTGTCTCTAACCTCTTCCCTTCATTATATGAATATAATAAAATATAATATTATAATATATGGCATATAAATACAACAAAATATTAATATTAAACATGTTATGTAGTTATGAAATGATAATATAAACTTTTACTAAAAAGGATATGGGATGGGAGGAAAATGGCTCATTTTTATAATAAACTCCCTTGGTTTATTTTTTGTTTTTCAATGATTTTTCCTCAACTTAGATTTATTCTCTGATAGGCTAAATTTACTGGTCCACATAAGAGATTAAAATTTCTTGGTGGTTATAGAGTCGATATAACCTGAAACACTAGACATGACCAGAATTGTCTTCTACTACTACTACTAATAATAATCCTAGTTACTGTGGCTTCCTTTCCTCTGAGCATTGTGGCAGAATCTAGAAAGATAAGAATATAGACACAGACCACCATTTCCCTGGTGAAGTTCTTAGCTTTTGCCAATTCCTCTTTTGGGAAGTGTGGAAAAAGGTTGGGGCTTTCCCATTTACTTGTGGCATGATTTTTACTAAGGCTCCTGCCCCTGTCATGAGAAAGCCTGTCTGTAATATTCTCTCTCCTCTATTATGTGTCCTTTAGAAATGACAGGATGACCTGGTACTTAGTTAACAGAAATGAGGCCCTCCTTTCTTCTCCCCAGGATGGCCACCAAGTGTTCGTGATAGGGGCCAGGCCTATAGGAACAGGAGCAATATGCCTTATAATGTACTTCAGAGCCCTATATTACCTGTATTGCATTAAAACACTCATTAATCTTTCAGTAGACTTTCCACTGTGTAAAAATATTATGCCAAAGAGGAAGGAAACAAACAATAGCAACACTTGGGGCCCAACTTTGTAGTTTTATAGTACATCAACTGAGCCACTTTACCAGTCATTTTACGAGTGACTTGTGGCATGTGACTTGTGGTACTCCATGAACAGTCAAGGATGAATAGTTGTGAATCCAGAAGATGTTTGTGCATGTTTGCTGTTCTTGAGTGTTCCACATGCTTGATCAGCCAGGCTAAGCAACTCACACTTCTTTCCCAATGGCAGAGAAGATCAGCCTCCTTGCTCTCAGGCTTATCACAGATTTAACTCTCTAGGTATTTCTAACAACCATGTCATGTGGAAGAAGTTTCCATACTGAGTAGCTATTAGGCCGAAATAAGAATCTGAGCAAGTGACTATTGGGATACATAATTTGTTTGTTTGTTTGTTTGTTTTTGTGGGCTACATTTGGCAGTGCTCGTGGTTTCTCCTGGCTTTGCATTCAGGAATTACCCCTGCTGTGTTCAGGGGACCATATGGGATGCTGAGGATTGAATCCAGGTTGGCTGCATGCAAGGCAAATGCCCTACCTACTGTACTGGGAAACATAATCCTTAATTTTGAAAAATTGACAGTGAAGATGAGGTAGTAAATAACAGGCAAGAAAAGCATGTTTCTTTTTAAAGCCCTGAAGTCAATAAATAAAATAATGTTCATCATTAAATGAATGTCATGTTTCTTCTACTCTTTTTTTTTTTTTTTGGCTTTTGGGTCACACCTGCCAGTGCTCAGGGGTTCGTCCTGGCTCTATGCTCAGAAATCGCTCCTGGCAGCCTCAGGGCTGGGATTTGAACCACTGTCCTTCTGCATAAAAGGCAAATGCCTTACCTCCATGCTATCTCTCCAGCCCCAAATGTCATGTTTCTTATGAAAGCCCTGAAGCCAGTAGATAAAATAATTTTCATCATTAAATGAATGTCATTGATTGAAAACATTATTAAATGTCCTTCTCCTGTATCATTTTTTAGGACATAGAATACATCCGATCGCATTACAATATTGAAGATTTCATCTACTTCTCCCACCACCAGCGTCAGGAACATGTGCAGCTATATCACTTTGCTCTGAACCCAATTTTCCGACACTACTCCAAGTTTTTTCTCAAGGAGATCTTCCGTTTAGGCTTTAAGTCCTGTCTTTATTACCCAATATACCAAAAACACAGGGAAGGCAAGGTAAGAGAATGTTGTGATTCACTTTTTCACCATGTGTGCAGATTAATTTTCTTCTTCTCAATGAATTTTGATTCTAACATGGATTCAAATCAGAAATTTCCATAATGAGTTTGATAGTTTGGAAATGACTCCCAAACAGTGCTCAGGGGCTGCAGGAGCTCACTGTCAATTCCCTACTAGCCTGGTTAGTGGTTCAGTGTAAGTGCCTGAGCATGCAATATTCCTTGGGCTTTCTCAAGTTGTAAAAACTATGGCCAAACTGACAGTGCTGGAGACCTCTAGGGCCACACCCAGTGGTATTAGAGGATTTCAGAGATTACCTGGTGTTTCTCAGAAGAGCGTGTGGTTCCAAGAATTGAACCTAGGCTGGGTGTGTGGCTAACATATGCCCTAACTGCTGCACTCTCTCCAAGCCTTAAGTTTGACCCTTTTTTAATACTGTAGAAAATGCACAGAAGGCATTTCTGAAACAGTCACAACCAAGATATAAGTAGAGCAATGTGTTGAACTTTCTATATTGATAAAATATTCTAAAAACCACAAAAATGCTCTAAGACATGAAAATCAAATGACTTCATTATGTTTATATTTGTAGTTGTCATGTGGTTGTTTCCATAGCTTGTCTATTGTACTAAGTGCTGCAGTGAACTATGTCTGTATATATCCTTTTGAATTCTTTGTTTTGTGTTTCTTAGATTGATGTCAAGAAGTGGTATTCCTAGTTTGGATAGTGGTTTCTATTCTTTTTTTGGGGGGGGCACACCCCCTGGCTCTCAGGGGTTGCACCTGGATCTGCACTCAGAAATAGCTCCTGCATACTTTGTGGCCCGCCTTCTCACCTCCCTACCCCAAAATGTGGACTGTTGCTTGATACCAGATTCAGCTCTGGAAGGAGCCCCAGTGCAAGAACTCTACCCAAGCCTTTTCAGCCGCAAATAATTTCTTAGCAGGACCAGGGAGTGTGATGAAAATGTGCCCTGGATTTCATCCCCCACAAGAATATCTCAAAAGACAATGGGGAATCCTATATTTCCTTTAAAAGTTGAAAACCTTAAGAATATTACCTGTTAACCTGTTTATCCCCAAATGTAAGGTAATCTCCTGCATCACTTTGTTCCCTTAATTACTTTTTTAAACTCATTTTTATTTATTTTCCCTTTATGTCATAGGCCAAGGGAATTCTCTTTCTAATCTCCCCAATATTTACTATGCCTATGCAAAAAAAAAAGCACATTTTAATTTTTGTTGTTATTGTTGTTATTGTTGTTTTTTCCTTTTGTGTGTGTGCTTTGTTTTGGTTTTATTTTAGGACAATGGTTGTTTGGTTGTTGTCTTTATTGCTGTGGTGCTTTTTTGGGTTCTTTTGTTTGATTTTTTGTATGGGTTTTTTGTTTTTCTTCCTTTTCCCTTTCTTCTCTTAAATTGATATTTATAGCCTCTAGAAGGACTCCTCCAGTTCCTTTCTTGTTTGATTTTTACCTCCCTTTTTATCTTTCTTTTTTCTTCCCTCCAAACAGAACAACATAACTTGAACCATCTTTTTCTGCAACACAAATTGAGGGGGGAAATAATGGAGGGGTACCAAGACCAAACCGGTGTATGAAAATTGAATAGAAATAAAAATTGATCATACTTAAATACAAAATCCAAGGCAAAAGCCAACAGAATTGAAACCCAGTCTACAACAAGCTAGACAGAGAGGGGACCACTTATACTAGCAGCTCCGGGGCTCAAAGGAAGGGGACATGGAATGCATGCTGGGAACGGGTAGAGGGAGGACAACACTGGTGGGAATGCCAATGATTCAATGTCACTATGTACCTAAAATATTACTGTGAAAGATTTGTAATCCATTTTAGTCAAAATAAAAATTATTTAATTAGAAAGAAAAAGAAATAGCTCCTGGCCAGCTCAGGGGACCATATGGGGTTCTGGGGATTGAACCAAGGTTGTCCCAGGTCAGCTGCATGCATGCAAACCCCCTACCACTGAGCTATCCCTTCAGTCCTGGTTTTGTTACTATTTTTGATAGCTCTTCCTATATTTTCCATAAAAGCTAACCAGATAACAGCCTCATGAACAGTAGATGAGAATGGATCCAGAAGTTGTGATAAATACACAATGGAATATTATGCAGCTCCAAGAAAGAACAAAATCATGTAGTTTGCAGAAATGTAGAAGATAGTATTCTGAGTAAAGTCAGTTAGAAGGAAAGGAATAGATACTGAATGATCTCTCTGATATGTGGATTTAAAGATGCATAGCAAGTTAGCAACAGAGGTCCAGAGGCAACAAACATAATAAAAGAACTGAGCCACACATTTGAGTTAGGGGGTATTAGGAGGAAGGGTTGTTGGGATCTTAGGGAGAGAAAGAGAGAGAAAGAACATACTGGTTAAGGGTTTGTTGTTGGCATTATGTGCATGAGGAACCATTATCAATAGCATTGCAAACCACAGAATCTCAATAAAGATATTTTAAAATATAAAATATCATCAATTAATCCCAAAGCTCTACAATCATATTCTTTAAGCCAAGAACACATAGACTAAGTAAGTTCTATCATATAAATGATATAAATATATCATATTGTATAAATGTGTGCATGATGTCACGTGATATTCCAAACACTAAATCAGTGCTATTAAAGTGATGGTTATGAAGTGGGGATAGTTTGGGAATGTGCTTCTGTGGTAGAGTGCTTGCCTTATATGCATAAGGCCCTGACTTTAATCTCCAGCATTGCAAAAAATAATATTGAAGAAATATAATAATCTTTTTTTTTTGGTTTTTGGGTCACACCCAGCAGCGCTCAGGGGTTACTCTTGGCTCTATGCCTGGCAGGCATGGGGGACCATATGGCATGCCGGGATTCGAACCACCATCATTCTGCATGAAAGGCAAATGCCTTACCTCCATGCCTTCTCTCTGGTCCCAAGAAATATAATCTTAATCTCTGTTTATGTAGTTAGTTTTGGGACCTCATCCAGTGGTGCTCAAGGCTTCTGACTCTGCACTCATAGATCACTCCTGAGGTGCCAGGGATTGAACCCGGATCAGCTGCAAGTAAAGCAAGCACCCTACCTAATAACTATACTATTTCTCCCCATATATAATCTTTAGTTAATAAATACCAGTATAAGTTATGCAAGATTTGTTTTCCATTTGTGTTGAATAATACTTCAATAAGGAAAACATATCCTTTGTGGTGTATATACCATTCCTCATCATAACACTTTTCATTGGGTAAAATGATGCACTAGGCATTGATGCAATTGCCCTGAAGGCTGGAAGGTCTTGTTTAAAAAATTGCATCTCCCATGCCTCAAAGACTTATATATGAAAGAACATACATACAGATTATTCATACATTGATCTTTAGCATGATATGAACTTGAGATGTGGCAAGAATCAACTGCAAGACATGTCAATGCTGTCCTATCAAACCTCACATAACTAACAACACTCTCATATTCTCCTATAATCTTTGATGGGGTCAAATTTCTTCTTAGCTCCCAAGTGAGCTAAGTAGATTTTTGAAAAGTTTATATCCTTTCTTGTTAAAAAGAACCTAAAGAACACTTACCAAACAGTGATTTTGTGAGTGTATCTTATTTAAATAAAACTTTTTGGAGAAGTACAGAAGAAATGGAAAAGCAAGAAGAAGAAAAATTAGCAGGATGTAAAATATGATCTAGATAAAATTTGTTCTATAAAACCCAATGTGATGAGAACGTGAATGCTCTATATTTGAATATGATGAGGACTGTAGCAATTTTGCTTGAGAATTCTGGACCTGCACAATTTTTTACTTTGTACTTGGCTAAATGCCAATATAGTGACCTTCAATATGGGATATTAAATTCTTGGTTTTTGTTCATGATGTTACCTCTGTGTGCTAGGATGGTTGAAATCCTGTCTACATTCACAATAAAATAATATCTTGGACACTTCATATTCACATATTTACCCTAACAGCACAGAACTTGGAATGTACTATTTTGCATGTAGGCTATAGAAACACTTTTGGAAACAGATTTCCTTTCAATGTGCTTTTCCAGTTGATGTACTCATATACCTTTAGACTACTGTGAGAATTAGTGTCAAATAATATAGGTGAAGATTTCCAAATTCAGCTATGATCCTCAGTTGACTAGTAAAAGTGAGCTTTTGGCTTGCATGATAGCCAAAGAAGGTGGCTTTCTTCACACATTCCTAACAGGTCATGCATTGAGATATTTTTCCAGACATATAAAGAGAAATGTCCTAAATTCTGGGTTTTCTTTTTCTTTTTTTTTTATTAATATCTTTACTTAAACACCTTGATTACAAATATGATTGTAGTTGGGTTTCAGTCATGTAAAGAATACCCCCCTTCACCAATGCGGCATTTGCATCACGAATGTCCCAAGTCTCCCTCCTCCTCACCCCACCTCTGCCTGTACTTGAGACAGGCTTTCTACTTCCCTCATTCATTCACTTTGGTAGGATAGTTGTCAATGTAGTTATTTCTCTAACTGCACTCATCACTCTTGTGGTGAGCTTCATGTCGTGAGCTGGACCTTCCAGTCCTTCTCTCTTTTGTCTCTGAGAACTATTGTAAAAATGTCTTTTATTTGAGTTTTGTTTTTCAATTGTAGAATCGATCTGTGAAGTTTAGTGGTGCAGATTTTTAAATCTGAGTTTAAGGGTTTCACCAAAATATTTATATCATAACTATGCAATTAATATCACCTTGTAGTTTTTTCTGCAATAATTGAAATATTGTATGCTTAATATTGACATTTAAAACATTCTCTTCAAATATGATCTATCACAATTCCACTGAGTAAGCATAGGTAAATTCAGCTCATAATTTAGTGTTACTATAAGTCAAAATATCATAACCCAACTCCCCTTCCCTATTATTTGCTTTCATTCTTTGGGGTTAAAACACTCATTTTCATCAACAAAGGTTGCGTAGAAGTGGCTGTCATGTTTCCATCCAGGAGGAGTTCCCCATCTGTACTCATTTGCCCTCAAATGACATTTTTTATCTATGTGCCTCCTCAGAACAGCTTGTGCCAAACACGCAAAGGTTAACAGATAACGTAGCTTAATGGGGTCAAATCAAGCTGATTCCGGCGCACCATGGAGAAGAATATCCTCCTGGGGAAAATGCTTGTACTGAAAAAAATCCCATAAACCAAACCACTTGTTTATCTGTCATCCCCACAGAGATAGTAATGTAATTACGCCTGTAATTATCTTCATTAGTGTCAGGCATTATCTACCATTCATTCCTCGCTCAACGAGTATGTTTGTTTATTTGCTGATTCCCCCGTCTTCCCCACCCCCACCCCAATTTGGCAGGGTGCAGAGGTTTGTGTTTGAAAAGCCACACACATACAGTCTTGATGACAAGGGTGGAGGGAATGTTACACTTGGTGGAGGGATTAGTGTTGGAATACTGAATGTCAGAAACAACTATTATGAACAACTACAGTGTCTAAAATAAGTCTAAATAAAAACAGACAAGCCTGTATTTCAAAGAAAAAAGAAAAGAAAAGCCGCAGGCACAGGGATGTGCGCTGTTGGCTCTGACGTTCTTTCTCTCCGCTGAAAAACAGATTCTCTCCTAAAACAGACGTTGCTGTCTTGCAGTTCCAGGGCTCCCTCGCCCACTCTCTGACATCCGTCCTTCACTACTTGGTTCCAGTGCGACCACGACGACAGATTGTCTACCCTCTGGAAAAGCTGGGCATCAACGCTCCATCCAAGTCGGTCTCCAAGGAACTGGTGGGTAGCGGGGCCGCAGCAGCAGCAGCAGCAGCAGGCAGGGAGGCTCAGTGCCAGTTCAAGCGGGCGTGGCAGATGGGTGGCAGCTCAGTCTTCCCAGGAGCCGGCTGTTTCTTAATTACAGGGAGCCTGCCCAAGCCCTTCTAAGGGCGCCCCGCAGGGACTCCCCTGCAGCAGTCCTTTCCTTCTCAGGTGGTGACTTTAGGGGAACCCTGTGAACTCTGGGGTAACAGATCCCGGGGGATGGTGGCACAGTGTGACGACTATGTCCCAGAACAAATGGTCTCCTGGCATTTTCCCTTCATTCTTCTTCTGCTTAAAAGCAGTTCGCCCTCTGCCCGTCCCCCATCCCATCAGTGTTTTGATTTCAAGGCAAAGTGCCCTGTTTCACAGTACAGATAAAGCTGACAGCAAACCGGCTGCCCTGGCCACTTCTGTCTGGAACACCAGCTCTGAGCGGGCTTTGTTTTACTCCTCTTGGCAGGGTAAGCAGAGTGATTAAGGAGAACACATTAGCTGCCCTAGAGCTTGACCTTAATGCACACGGTGTCCAGATATTTTTCCTAGAGGACCAGAAGTGCTATCGATGCACACATATAGGCACACACAGGCTTTTGCAGTCACGTTCATGGAAAACCTGGTTTTCTCAAGTTGACTTACGTGTAAACTTTTATGTATACACATCCAATGTAAGCTGGAGAGAAAAATCTCCCAGGGGAGCTCACTTTGGTCCTTGTGAGCGCTAAAAGCAGAAAGTGGACGTTTTAAACTTTGCCAACGTTAAGCCAAGTAGTTGGTCAGAAGAGCTTCATAAAGTGAGATATAAACAATGCTTGGCCACTCACCATGGCAGGACGTGCTTCACCCCACTGCCTCTGGCCTCACTTTACATGGTCCTGCACTATGAAAAGACTGTCAGGACCTTTCTCTGAGCGGCTGCTTTCCACAGCTGAGGCTGCTTTAAGTTCCGCATTAACTTTATGTTCATTGGAGGAAAAACCCGACATATACAGGACCAAGAACAGCTGATTCCCGGTTTCTGTAGGTGCAACTCAGGTTGTCTCTCTTAAAATATTAGTATTTATTTTCTCATAAATTCTTAGTTTATATTTAAGGAGAAGCAAAATAAATAGCAATTCTCTTCCCAGCTCTTTATGGAGAATGTCAAGCACATACAAAAAGTAGAGCGAATCATAAAATATGGGACTTCTGGTTGTGTTTGATGTATCTTGTGATCTTCTGTCACAGACCGATTGTTTCGTAAAAAGTTGATTCCTAAAAAGAAAATGAGAAAAGACAAAATTCAAATCTAAGTACTTTATGATTACATTTCACAGATGTAGAATGATTCTGTCTAAGCATGATGAAAGCTCTTAAGTTCTGACTTCACAGACCAAAGACATTTGGCAAGTGAGCACCTTTCTTAGAAACCACCCTGGGTAGAACTGAAAATCCCCATATATTTAGCTCTCAGCTGCAGTGATTTTTCAGCTCTGCCAATTTTGGATCTTCTACACTCCCACCAATTTCCCCTTCCTCCCATATATTTTTTATTTATTTTTTATCTTTTTATTTTTTTTGCCAGAGGTTACACCCGGCAGCGCTCAGGGGTTACTCCTGGCTCTATATTTAGAAATCGCTCCTGGCAGGCGGGGGACCATATGGATGACGGGATTCGAACCACCGTCCTTTGGCATGAAAGGCAAATGCCTTACCTCCATGCTATCTCTCCCCCCACATATCTTTTTAAAAGCAAGACCCGGATTTATATCTCTTGATCCAGGATCACATGTGAGACCTTAGGAAGCAAGGCCCACAGTTTAGCAGCCTGCACTGATTACTTTAGAGAGTAGAGCCCATCTTATCTGGTGGATATTTGGAGACCTGGTGGGAGGTGATTTTTGTACTTCTGGATTCATCTAGTATAAAACCCAGACTCATGGATTTAGAGCAAAGAGAGCACCTTGGGATCAGAGAAGAGAAGCTGGCTTCAGTGGTAGCTGCCACAAAAACACATCTTGCTGGACCGGAGCAGTGGTGCAAGTGGTAAGGCATCTGCCTTGTGCACGCTGGTTAGGACGGACTGTGGTTTGATCCCCCGGCTTTCTATATGGTCCCCCAAGCCAGGAGTGCATAGCTAGGAGTAACCCCCTGAGCGGCACTGGGTATGGCTGAAAGATAAACAAATAAAACACATCTTGCATAGAAAATCCTGCTATTTCAGAAGGACCAGTGGGTGCAAAATACAGAAATGTGGTCTCAAAATACAGAAATGTGGTCTCTATCCCAGATCAGAAAGAGGGTGATAAATGTGGTCCCATTGTAGCCACTAAGACATCTTCAAATCCATATAGATCAATCCATATAGATCAACTTTTTACAAAATATTCTAGGTGTACCCTCAAATATCAGCAGTAGTCTGTGACTCCAGTGCTGCCACCAATTCTGGTGGCATGCACAGCAGGACCAGAGAAATTACATGGGTATTAAGAGCCCCTTTTTCTCAACACCGCAAACTAACCACAAATCTGGGTGACTTTGAGATAAGCTGGAATTCCAGGTTGTGTGTGGGGAGAAGGGAAGTCAGAGAAAACATTTTGTTTTATTAAAAAATGCCTATCATTTCTTCCCATGCTGAATTGAAATCACTGTTTTCATCTAAAAACCTTTTCTCTGGGCATCTCATTGTGCCTGTTTTCCCAAACCCTTGGTATATTCAAGTGTGGAGTGGAAGATAGGTTGTTGGAATTTGGGTCCAGGAATGACCGCTTAGCAAATGTGTGGGAGTGAGGGCCCAATGCTTGGAATCTACTATATTGTGTTGGTTATTGGTGAATTCTGACATTTTAAGAAGCACATTTACTGTTTTATATTATTCCTTGGGAAATTTAATAAAACTCAAGAATAATATAGTAAATGTATTTATATTATAGTTTTATTTAGAGTAAGCTATTTTATAGTAAATATAAATAACAGTTTAGTAAACAAGATTTTGTAAACATTTTAGAGTACTTAAAAGTTTAATCAAAGTGTTATCAGACCATAATTCACATGGAATAGGCCTTATGCTTGCAAGTTAAAATGCTAAATTATATATTAAAATTATTTTTCTCTGAAATTCTATATGATGGGTATGTTTTAGGCTATTTATCTATACCAAGGTGAGTTTTCTTTTCAGCCTAGTTGTGATTCAGATGTTTAATTGACCAAGACTGAGTAATAGATGTTGCTAATTGAAATTTTTTCTGTTTTTATTCCTACCTCCTCTCACCTCTCCAGTAAATGAAGCTTTATCAGAGCTCCTCACTTCCCCCATACCCACATATTATTCATACACATACACACATGCCATTTCTACTCATTTCTCTCTGGGCATTTGCTTCTCTTACCTTTTATCCTATTTAAACCCTCTCTGAGTGGCCATCCATCCCCTCGCTCTCACCTGGGAAGCCAGCCTTCAAGGGAACAGATCACTCCAGGCATGAGTAATGGGATAGAAAGTGTTTCATCTCAGTGGGTTGCCAATTTAAATCTGGCACAAGTGAGTAATGATTGAAATTCATCACCCTGTGGCAGGAAAATATGTTCCTCTGTCACCCCGAAGACCATGGGACTTTGCCTGGTTTGGATGATAGATGCTCTTCTCTGTCATTGTTATTTATCAACAATCTACCCCTTATTAGGACATAATAATGGGCCCAGAAAATACACAGCTTTTATTATATATTACAGAGATAACTTAGGACTCAACATGCATCATAATATCCACAGTCACCTATTCAGGGTTAAGGGACAAGACTTTGGCTAGAATCCACCTGGTACATACCTGAAAGACTCACTGAGTGGGTGATCTTGGCCTGCACATCCACCTGTACAAAAATTGTGCTCAGGGGAAAACACTCAGAATTTGACAGAATGAATCCAATAACCATATTGAAAATTATGGAGTAAATTAACTCACACTTCTTTTGGGTTGCTTCTACTTCAGACTTTCTTTTCTTCCTGTACTTTCTAAAGGCTTTTGAATGAATTTCCACATTCTGCAGAACCCATTGGGAGGCACTATTTTCTTTCAAACAGATTTTGAATCTTTGATTCTTTAAGTGAATCTTAATATTTTTCATGTTTACTTCCAGAAAATTCATTATGAACTTTATATAGATCCTACACTTGCTTCAATATCAATAAACTGTGTTCCCCATAATGTCCACATCATTTTAGAGAATTTATATATAGAATTATGTTATATAGAATATATAGAATTATAAAATATAAATTATACAGTGTGCATTGAATTACAGTTTAAAGTCCTTTTTCATTCTCATTCTCATTCTTTCTTGGTTTCCATCTGTACTTAAGGACCAGGGGACCACTCTTTGTGACACAGAGCCCAGCATTGTTGGCTGTATGGCAGCATGCTGAGATCTGGGTCTATTAATGGGTGCTGAAGGTAAATCAGCACAGTAGAATGAGGTGGGATCAAACTCAGGACTTTTAACATACTAGGCATGCACTCTAGCTCTCTTTCTTGGCCCTGTCTTCCTTCCTTCCTTCCTTCCTTCCTTCCTTCCTTCCTTCCTTCCTTCCTTCCTTCCTTCCTTCCTTCCTTCCTTCCTTCCTTCCTTCCTTCCTTCCTTCCTTCCTTCCTTCCTTCCTTCCTTCTTTTTCCTTCCTTCCTTTCTTTTTCTTCCTTCCTTCCTTTCTTCCTTCTTTTTCCTTCCTTTCTTTTTCTTCCTTTATTTCTTCCTTCCTTCCTTCCTTCCTTCCTTCCTTCCTTCCTTCCTTCCTTCCTTCCTTCCTTCCTTCCTTCCTTCCTTCCTTCCTTTCTTTCTTTCTTTCTTTCTTTCTTTCTTTCTTTCTTTCTTTCTTCTTTCTTTTCTTTCTTTCTTACTTTCTTCCTTTTCTTCCTTCCTTCCTTCTTTCTCTTTCTTTCTTTCTTTCTTTCTTTCTTTCTTTCTTTCTCCTTCCTTTCTTTCTTTCTTTCTTTCTTTCTTTCTTTCTTTTTCTTTCTTTCTCTTTCTTTCTTTCTTTCTTTCTTTCTTTCTTTCTTTCTTTCTTTCTTTCTTTCTTTCTTTCTTTCTTTCTTTCTTTCTCTTTTTCCTTCTTGCCTTTTTAACTCTTTCTCCCTTCCCCTCCCATCCTTTCCTACTTTTTTTTGTCCGTCCATTCTTCCTTCCTTTCTTTTTCTTCTTACCTTTCCTAACTCTACCTCCCATCCCTTCCCCTCCTTTCCTACTTCCTTCTATCCTTCAGTCCTTCCACCCTTCTTTTCTTCCTTCCTTCGTTTCCTTCCTCCTCTGTTTCTCCCTCTCCCCTCCCTCCTTTTCTTCTTCTCTCTCTTCTCCTTCCCTCCCTCTTTCCATCTTTCTTTCTTACCCTCCCTCCTCCATCTCTCTTTCTTATCTCCTTCCTTCCCACCCTCCCTCCCTCACTTCCTTCCTTTCTTCCTGTCTGCCTTCTTTTGTCTTCCTACCTTCTTTCCTGCAATCCGTATTTCCTTTCTTCCTGCCTTCTTTCCTGCCTTCCTTCCTACCTACCTTCCATAAATGAAACCAGAAACTTCATTTTCAGTATGATCAACATGAATTGTTGTAGCGATAGCCTTTTGAAATATCTACTAATAAATTCTTTGGATCCTCTGTTTGCTTTTCTCTTTCTGGAAAGAAAAGTAAAGCTTTATTTTTCTACCCCTCCCTCTCAGAGGTAAGTGTTGGCCCGCATTTTCCTGGTATGTGATCTCTCTCAGGAAGATGTCACTCACTGGCATTCTGTTACCCTTTGAATTGCCTCTTTTCATCTAGGCGGTTCATCCCTAGTCCAGCTATAATTACCATCTGATGGACTGTTACTAGATACTGTTTCACTTGTACATCTGCTGCCCTAGGAAATTGCATTATTCCCCTAACACCTGCTAAATTTTTCCCAGCTTAATTGTTCCCAAACCCCTTCCTTCAATTTGGAAACTTTCACTGCCTGTTATATAACCTTAGTTTTACTTGTGGTTCTTGTCAGTGTGTGCATGTTTGTGCTTTCTAAAAACGTCAGTCTGTGTGTGTATGTGTGTGTGTGTGTATATACACATATATGTGTGCTGTTCATTATTAATAAGATCATAATAATGTTTTCTTGAGATGAAAGTAATCCATTAAAAATCACCGAGTAATTTTGGTCTTTTAAACCATTTTCACACATGCGTGCTAATCACAAGAAATGTATTTTCTCCTGTTTGTGCTGAATTCTTTACTCCATTAAATTTCTCCATGAATTTTTTTCTCTTACCAAGGGAAGAATACAAATAGTAGTCATTTTATTCTACCACTATGAACACTACTTCCATTTATTTGGTGTGTATGTGTATATGCGAGAGGGAGTTAGTTAGATTTGTCCCAACAGTGCTCAGGGAATATTCCAGGTTCTATGCTCAGCAGGGGTCCTCAAACTTTTTAAACAGGGGGCCAGTTCACTGTCCCTCAGACCATTGGAGGGTCTGACTATAGTAAAAACAAAACTTATGAATGAATTTTTATGCACACTGCATATATCTTATTTTGCAATGAAGAAACAAAACAAATACAAATACAATATGTGGCCCACGGGCCATAGTTTGAGGACCACTGAAAGAGTGATCCCTTGTGATGCATATGGGACCACATGTAGAATGGGGATTCAAACCTAGGTTGGACCTCTGCAAGGAAATTATGCCTTAACTCCTTTACAAACTCCACCTGTCAAATTCTATATGTAATATATGCGTGTGCATCAAAATCATTTATAAATCAGTGACTTACTCTTATTTTTATTCATAAATCCACCCTATTAGGAAGGTTACAAAATAAGTAAGAGCTGCCACTACTAATATTTGAAAGGCTTCTCAGAAATGATTCTTATATAAGTGCAGCACATTAACGCTCCTTACTGGTTACTGCTACTGTGATCCTCATTATACCTGAAAATGAAGATTTGCAGATAAATAAATCAGTGACTTGTCCAAAAGCTAATTTACAGAGCTCCAAATGCAGGCAATTGGATGCCAGAATTCCCCCTTCAACCACTCCATATATACTCTCATCTAAACAATAAACTGCTGATATATGAGTCATTGTAAGAAAAGCAAAGCACAGAAAAGAGTATGACTTGAAAATACTTTTGGAATCTTCCCTATCTTGGGACCCAACAACTTTATAAGAAGTTGAACAACAAGGAATAGACTCTTCCCCATTATAGTCTGGACTTTCCTCTTTTCTGAGTCAACTTGATCCAGTGCCAATCCAGACCCTAGCTAGATGTGCTAGAAAGAAGCAAACATCTGTGTCAAGGTCAGTGTTTGGACACATAGCAAATCTCTTTCTCTCCTTACTCTTCTAACAGCTTTAGTGAGATTAAAAACTCATACACCATATCAACCATCCATTTAAATTATACAAAGTGATCAGTTTTTAGTATATTCAAAGTTGAGCCACCACCACCTCTAATTCTAGAACAGTTCTGTCAACCAAACAAACAAACTTATTAGCAATCACTCCCCTGTATTTCACCTCACTCCTATACAACTACTTATTTACACTCTCTCTGTGAACTTGCCATTTTTGAATATTTTGTTTGGATAGAATTGTACAATTGTGGATGGTTTCTTTACTGTAACAAAGTAGCCTTGTAGCCTCCCTTAATATTACTTAATTCTCTTATTGGTAAATGATATTCTATTGCATAAATGTATTACATTTTATTTATCCATTCCTTAGCTTATATGTTTACTATTTGGCTTCTATGAGTAATGTTGAATATAAATATGAATATGGATAAATTTAGACTGAATGATTTAGTATTCAGGCTCGATTCTGGATTCTCCACTGTCCAGCAGTGCTAGGGATTGCTGGGGCCACATCTAATTGTTCTGGAGGTCTGTATAGTGGAGGAGATTAAACTTGGATTATATGATCCAGTCTTTAGGCCTATCTCCCTATCCACACAGGCACAGTTTATAGGGATGTAAGTTCCTTTTCTCATGTGTAGAATTGCTGGCTCCTATGGTAATTCTGTATTTAATATTCTAAGAAATGCCAAACTATTTTCCAAAGTAACTGGAGTCTGCTGGAGCCTACCATTTTATCTTTTATTCTTTGGTAAACTAGAGCACGCTTGCTAGTAAATATGTAAGCAGTAGCAGCCTACACTTAAGTGCAGTAAAGAAAGCTGCTTCTCATAACCACAGGAGCAAAATAGAGAACTTTCTTATTTTCTAAGAGACCAGCATGTCCTTTGTTTCACTTCACCTTTACTAGTGTTATTGCTTTTTAAAAAGAGCTGCCACAGCTCCCAACAGAAAAGAAAAAAAAAGTCCCAAGGTCTTCCTGGATGCTGATTGGGTACTTGCTACAGCTCAGTAGAAAGGGGAAGAAAGTACATTCTGTTCCCTGCAGAGCCAGGGTAATGAATGCCACCAAGGTCCAGAAGTGCCTCGGGATACATCAGCTGCCTGCTGCTGCTCTGGAAGGCCCTGTGCAGCCTCTAGGTAGACCTTGGCCCCCAGGGCTGGAACTGGCCTTCAGAGCTAAGTGGCTTCCTTAGAATCTGCCTTGGGGAGTAAAGTTACTGCAGGGCCTGTAGGAGGTTTTCCTTTGTGGATTTTAAAGTAGCTGCAAATATGAAGTAACAAAGGAGACAATGAGAGCTGCTGATGTGGATTTGGAGTTACTTCTTCCACCTTGATTGAAAAATACATGTTGTGACCAGAGCCATACAATTTTATGGTGACTTCCAGGACAAAAATAGAAAAAGAAATCTTTAAAACCTCAAATGTTCTACCAATTGATTAGGTATTAGATATTTGCCTGTCTTAGTTAATATTTGGAGGCTTTTTTCTTTTTGTACCATTTTATTTTACATTGTTTTTGTTTTCGATATTTTAGAACTCATTTTTGATGCCAATATAAAAGTACAGAAGCAGTCAATTTAGATATCACAGACAGCACTAGGAAGAAAAACTTCATCCAGATATCCATGCCTTTTCATATAAGTCTTATATTCTTTTCTCTTTATTTACAGCAGTAAAAACTATGGTTAGGTCAGTCGCTTATGGCTTAAACCAATAGGACTTGTCAGATTAATTCCTGATTTCTTTCTTTCCTCCATCTCTAAATGCATTTACTGTTACCACGGGTTCCCTGCACCTGTACTTGCACTTGTGGGCAAGGCCTGCAACTTTGACCAATTTTGGTTAATTAGATTTGCACAAGTCATTCCAAATAAATTAAAACTGTACAGATAATTAAAACCACAAAACATGGTTTTAAGTCCATCCCTGTCCCTGGTGAAGCCTACAAAGAAGGCATTAAAGAAGTCTGCAGAGGGAACCAGAGGTGGGCTGAGAGGAGGCTCTTCTCTCTAATTCACCAGACCCTCCCCTTATGTAGCATTTCATCTTAGATTTATTTTTTATTTTTTAAATTATCTTTATTTAAGTACCATAATTACAAACATGTTTATAGTTTGGTTTTAGTTATAAAAAGAACACACCCCTCTTACCCCAGTTTATTACTTTTCTCTTTTTCAAACAAAACCACGCAACTTGAACTAGCTAGTCCTGCCTCCAGTTAGAGGGGGAAATAAGGGAGGCATCAAGACCAAACAGGTGCAAGACTACTAAATAGTAGGTTAGATACAGAGAGGACCACATATTCTAGCCGCCCTGGGGGTGAGGGAAGAGGAAATGGGAGGTAGGACAAAAACAGAGGTGTAGGGAGGACAATTTGGTGATGGGAATCCCCCCTGATTTTATGCAAATATGTACCTAAAATATTATTGTCAACAATACGTAAGCCACTATGATCAAAATAAAAATTATATTTAAAAAAAAGGAAAAATATTTAAAAATAAAAAGCCTTGTCTAGAAAAAAAAAAAAGAACACACCCCTTCACCAGTGCAACATTCCCACCACCAATGCCTCTCATCTCCCTCCCCCATCCCTTGCCTGTATTCAAGACAGGCATTCTATTACTCTCATTGACTACCATTCTCATGATAGTTGTCAGTGTAGTTATTTCTCTAACTGACCTCACCACTCTTTGTGGTAAGCTTCATACCGTGGGCCTGTACTTCCAACCCTCATCTTTATTGTCTCTGTTTATTATTACAATAATGTCTTTTATTTTTCTTAAAACCCATAGATGAGTGAGACTATTATTTCTCTATCTTGAAATTGAATTTTATTTTGGTTTTTCACACCTGGCAGCGCTCAGGGGTTACTCCTGGCTCTACACTCAGAAATCACTCCTGGCAGGCTCAGGGGGTGCCGGGATTTGAACCAGTGTCCTTCTGCATGCAAGGCAAATGCCCTATCTCCATGCTATCTCTCGGGCCCCTTGAAGTTGAATTTTTTTTTTGTTTGTTTTTGGGCCACACCCATTGACACTCAGGGGTTACTCCTGGCTATGTACTCAGAAATCACTTTTGGCTTGGGGGGACCATATGGGACACCAGGGGATCATCCGTCCTATGCAAGCGCTTGCAAGGCAGACGCCTTACTTCTCGCGCCACCACTCTGGCCCCTTGAAATTAAATTTTTAAAGAAAATTTTGTTGAAGGCACTGTGACTTACAATACTGTTTATGATCTGGTTCTATGCAAATAATGTTCCAACACCATACTTTCCACCTGAGTGTTGTCTCAGAGTCCAGTATAATTTTTTTTAAATTTCTTTTTATTGTTTAGTAATGTAACTGTTCCTTCTGAAATTGGGCACTAGCAACTCTACAATTGAACAACTGCTGTTCTAGAATAGATTTCCTGTCCATTTGCTGGCTCTCCTCAGAGCCCATAACTGGAGTTGAGTCATTCCTGGGACTCTGGCTTCTCCCATGATCACCTACAATGCAGACTATGTAGGCTGATAGACTGCTTCTCTAGAGCACAGCCCCTCAGCTCTCCAAGAAGCAGTGAGGCTGGCCATCATCTTTGAGCTTCTCAGACAGGAATTATACTTCAGTAACCTCTATAGACTGTTTATGGTAACTTAGATATATTTTTCTTTTTTAAGTCCTATAATTGACATAGTTATTCATAGTTAAGTTTTAGACATGCGGTGGTTCCAGCACCAACCTCACTAACAGTGTCAACTTGTGCTCTGCCAATGTTTCCAGTTCCCTTCCATCCCCTCATCCCCTGCCTGCCATCTTGACAGGAACCTTTTTAAGTTTGGCTGTTCAAGTTTAACTCTCATGTTTTAATGTTGCTGATTCTGGTTTGGATATTTGGGTGTATCATTGCTTAATACCACAGATGCACCTGTGTCCTCTTTACCACTAATCTCCATTATTACTCATCTGTTTTTCTCCCCTCCCTGTACTCTATTTCTTCCTTCTCCTTATATTGAAGGCCATGGATAATTTGGGTGTCCCCTGTAAACTATTGCATTTCTTTATCCAGCAACTCAGTATCTTACATTCTTCTAAACACTTAATATTTTCATGAAATGAAAGATGAGGTAACCCCCCTCACACACACACACACACACATACACATTCATTTCTCTTCTCAGGGGTGGGAAGTTGTACAACCCAGAATATCAGCAATTCTAACTTGGGGAATCTCTGGAGGAAAATCCTATCTTGTATACATACTTCTAACCCTTTTATATCTTCATTGTGAACAAACCTTTTCAAGTTATTTAATCATGCTTGCTCACCTGCTTTGTTAAGACTAAGAGAAGGAGGAGTTCCTTTGGAATGTGGCATCCTTTGTCTTCATGCTCTAGACGTCCTCTGTGACATTCACTTGCCTGATGCCACACAGCTGCTATGTGGAGGCTTGGGAAGGCAGGACTTAATGCCAAACACATTGTCTAACATTGGCCATTTCAGTTTTACCTCAAATGTCTATAATTATAAACAATGCTTCTGCGTCCATCCTTAATATTTTAAAGCATATTTGTTACAGCTTCCTATAAGTCAGTTACTAGCAATAGTTTTGATCGGTCAAATGTCAAGCTGCTATTGATTTACAATGTTTTTATTTAAAGCATTGTGATTTTCAAAGTTATTCATAGTTGTGTTTTAGATATACAGTGTTTCAGTACCAACCCCACCACCAGTATCAACCTCCACCAGCATTCCCAGAGTCCATCAATGCCACAACCACCCACTCCAGTCTGACATCATAGCAGATGCCTTTTTAAGTTTGGTTGTTATGTTTGATCTCATGATTTCACTGTCATTGACTTTGTGGCTTGGATATCTAGTTCTGTCCTTTCTTTCTTTTTTTAATATAAATCTTTATTTAAGCACCATGATTACAAGCATGTTTGTAGTTGGGTTTCAGTTATAAACAGAATACCTCTTTACTAGTGCAACATGCCCACCATCAATGCCCCCCCACCTTTCCCTGTATTCGAGACAGGCATTCTACTTTACTCATTCTTTTTTTTCTCTTATTTTTTAATACCTTTTTTTCTTTATTTAAACATCTTGATTACAAATATGATTGTGATTAGGTTTCAGTCATGTAAAGAACACCCCCTTCACCAGTGCAACATTCCCACCACCATTGTCCCAAATCTCCCTCCATCCCACCCCACCCCCACCTGTACTCTAGACAGGCTTTCCAGTTCCCTCATTCATTCACATGATTATGGTAGTTCTCAGTATAGTTATTTCTATAACTGCACTCACCGCTCTTTGTGGTGAGCTTCATGAAATGAGCTGGAAGTTCCAGCCCTCCTCTCATTGTCTCTAAGGATTGTTGCAAAATGACTTTTATTTTTCTTAAAACCCATAGATGAATGAGACTATTCTGCGTCTCTCTCCCTTTGACTTTTTTCACTCAGCATGATAGACTCCATGTACATTCATGTATAGGAAAATTTCATGACTTCATCTCTCCTGATGGCTGCATAATATTCCATTTTGTATATGTACCACAGTTTCTTTAGCCATTCATCTGTTGAAGGGCATCTTGGTTATTTCCACAGCCTGGCTATTGTGAATAGTGCTGCAATAAATATAGGTGTGAGGAAGGGGTTTTTATATTGTATTCTTGTGTTCCTACGGTATATACCTAGGAGTGGAATAGCTGGGTCGAATGGGAGCTCAATTTCCAGTTTTTGGAGGAATCTCCATATCACTTACCATAGAGGTTGGACTAGACAGCAATCCCACCAGCAGTGGGCAAGAGTTCCTCTCTCTCCACATTCCTGCCAGCAATGATTGTTCTCATTCTTTGTGATGTGTGCCAATCTCTGTGGTGTGAGATGGTATCTCATCATTGTTTTGATTTGCATCCCCCTGATGATTAGTGATGTGGAGCATTTTTTCATGTGCCTTTTGGCCAGTCTTAAAGTAGACCTTTCAGTTTTCCTTTAAGGCTAGTTTTTCATCTGTGAAGTTTCTGAGCTGTTGTTTATCCATGAAACTATGTATCTTTCGTTCAAATCTGAAGGTGAGTCAGGCTGGTTGCAGTATTCTCGGTGAGGCACCCATTTAATTCAGTCTTGTCACAATATCCCACCACTGTCTTCTGGCCTTGAGAGTTTCTTGTGACATGTCTGCTGTAAGTCTTAGGGATGCTCCTTTAAATGTAACTTCCTTTTTTGATCTTGCTGCTTTCAGTATTCTATCTCTATCTGTGGGATTTGTAATTGTAATGGGGATGTGTCTTGGGGTGTTCTTTTTGGGGGGGTCTCTTTTAGTTGGTACTCTTCGGGCAGGATTTGATTGCATGAAGTCTTTAACTCTGGGAGTATCTCTTTGATGATGTCTTTGACAGTTGATTCTTCCTGGAGATCTCCTATCTGGACCTCTGGGACTCCAATGATTCTTATGTTGTTTCTGTTGAGTTTATCAAAGACTTCTATTTTCATCTGTTCACAGTCCTTGAGTAGTTTTTCCATTGCCTGATCGTTTGTCTTAAGGTTCTTTTTCAATTTCTTCTGCTGTGTTGAGTTTTTCTGCATCTCATCTTCCAGCACGCTGATTCTTTCCTTAGCTGCTCTTACCCTGCTGGCGAGGCCATTCACTGAGTTTTTCAGTTCAGCTACCGTGTTTTTCAGATGTTATTTCAGTTTGGAGTTTTCTGATTTCTGTCTTTGTGTTCTGTTCAGATCCATCCATGCTTTCTTTGAGTTCTACAGACATCATTCATATTTCTATTCTAAGTTCCTTATCTGAGAGGTTAATCAGATGGTTGGAATTTTTTAGGTCATCCGCACTATCATCTTCATTCTCTGTGCATGGTGTTTGCCTGCGAGTTTTCCCCATTGTCATGTTTGTAGTGTGATTTTTTTTCTGTGTGTTGTGGTGGGGTTTATTGGTTAGAAAAAATGCGTGGCCGCGAAGCGAAGTTGAGTGGCCATGCTCTTCTGTGGCCTCTAGATGACAGTTTTTTTTTTGGGGGGGGCACACTTCTTAGGCCTCTGAGGAGAGCTTCAAGTGTTCAGGAAAGACAGACAAAGCAGAGAGTTTTCTTCAAGTCCTCAGGGTCATCCAAGGCACAGCAGGAGGGCGGAGCCAGCCAAGAACTCTCTGTAACAGCCAAGATCGCTGATGAAATCCAGTCTCAGGCGGCTGGAAACACCATGGCCCAAGATGGCCCCTGTGTCCTTCTGACACCCAGCAGAAACCAGCAGGAATCAGTATGTATACGTCCTGACCCACCTCTGAAGAGGCAGGATCACTGGCAGGAACGCTGATGAAATCCTGTCTCAGGCAGCTGGAAAACGCATGGCCCAAGATGGCTTCTGCCCTCTTCTGACTCCCAGCAGAAACCAGCAGGAATCAGTGTGTGTATGTCCTGGCCCACCTCTGAAGCAGGCAGGAACTCTGATGAAATGCAGTCTGAGGTGGCTGAAAACAGCATGACCCTTCACTCATTCTTTAACATTGTCATGCTAGTTGTTAGGTTGTTCTGTTCTTTCTCAACACCATCAATGCACCTGAGTTCCCTTGGGCTCTGTCCTTCATTATTTTACATCTGTCTTTCTCCCCCACTCATTTTTTTTCTTTCTCCACACTATACTCTAGACAACTCTCATTTAAACCATTGCATTCCTTAATGCAGTTATCCAAATGCCACGTTTAACGTGATTATATATGTAACACATCTTGGTGATTCAGTCCTCTGTGGTTGGACATCTAGGTTTATTCCAACTCTTAGCTATTGTACTGAGTGCTGTCATGAATAATGGTGTGCACACACCATTTTGAATGAAGGTTTTTTTTTTTCCTGAAGATAAATATGGAAATGTATAGGCCAGATGAGAGTTCAATTCTATGTTTACTGAGAATTGTTGAACCAGTGGTTGAACCAGTTTCACACCAGCAGTGATTAAGAGTTCCTATGATTTTTAAGGGGTCGATGTTCTTCCAAGCATTGCCTTGTCAGGAAAACTTGTGATTCTCAGCTATCTAGATCAGATAGTGTAGTGCTAGGGCTTACAGGTGCAATACAGTTTAGTTCTTGGGATGTTGGGGACCACTGGGGGAACAATGGCAATTCTTAAGGGTCTCCATAGTTATTTTTCCAGCACAGTTGTCACTTTTAGCAAAAAAGTAAAAAACAAAACAAAACATAAAGCCTGAGAATTTAAAAATGAAGGCTTGTAATTTCTAACCTTTAAAAAGGAGACTTCTCTACAATGTGTTGCTTTAATTGAGTTAACAGTGTGTCGAAGAACCTTCTCTTTTGCAGTCAGATACAGATTTTGGAAAAAGTTGTATCAAATGGCTATCTCTCAAGATCCCCTTTTCTATAATCTAATTGCACTTCTATTTTTAGCCTCCATTCCACCTGATGGAAGAGCAAAATAATCTACATCAACCACAGGCAGATTTATGTTTAAATGGAATCTACTCAGGGATTTTACCTTTTTTATTAATCTTGGGTGCAGGGAAGTGCTCAGGAGCTCTGTGTGGCATGGCATTGAGTGGACATAAGGAGCACAGGAGCACAGGGGCCCAGTATTTAGGGAGCATTTGTCCTCACTGACCCCTACTGGGTTTAAGGACTTTAACTTGTCCTCAGTAATTGCTTATGTTGGCCGTCAGGTCTCCAAAATGCTCTTATGGCTTGCAATAAGGCATTCCCTGTTGGAGGCCCTTTAGGATTCTGAGGTGCAAGTGCTTTCTCCACCCTCTTTCTAATTTTTACTCTGCTTTGTACTGTGAGAAATCATGATTGGCCTCATCTCTTCTCCTGCCTGCTATTTGCAGCTGTATCAAACCTTATTAAGACAGATTCAGGGCATTTTCTTTAGGCCTAGTCTCCTCCCTTATTGGTCAGAACCTTATAGTAATCTTTCTATTTACTTCCATGTTTATGGTCCTACCAACAGGAAAGGAGAAGCCTGTACTGCATTAATTTCTTTATCTGTTATTTTTTTTTGGGGGGGGTCCATACCCGGCGGTACTCAGGGGTTACTCCTGGCTCTGTGTTTAGAAATAGCTTCTGGCAGGCTCGGGGACCATATGGGATGCTGGAAATCGAACCCACCATCCATCCTGGATTGACTGCGTGCAAGGCAAATGCCCTACTTCTGTGCTCTCTTTGGCTCCTTTATCTGACTTTTCTTTTTCTCATACTCTTGGGAGAATCTCCATGATCATTATGTGACCTCTTCTGAAATCTGTCCTTCAAGATATAAATTGTGTCTTTTAGTATTCAAACATTAGAATTTTGAGGCTCAAGAACCCTACTACCTGCTATCTTCCTTGAAACAAAAACCAGAGAGTTAACCTGCTTATCTCCTGCTTTTCTCCTGTGCCACATCACCAGTCCTCTGGCTGTTAAATGAGGGTTTGGAATCAATATGGACAAACTAGGAATGAACTACAACTTGCTAATAGGAGCTCCTACCCTACCACAATGATAATCATAACTTAGCCAGAAGCCTGCATACCCAGAGGCTCCTACAGGACTGACTTAATCTCCCTCTCTGGCCTAAAGAAGAATTTCAAAACTTTTTTCCATTTATCATGAAGTGATCTTAATTCAGGGATGCATATGTTATAAAATAAGTAATTTTTATGTCTTTTTATATACGAAAACCTTCAATTATATATACATTTATATAAAAATATATTTATATAAACATAATTATATAAACATATAATATACTAACTACATTATATACCATATAGTATGTTATTAATTTACATAATACTGTATTAAATACATTAATATATTATATATTAGAGCATATATATTTACTTTTAAAATAGGCTGCACTGTTTTGTTTGTTTGTTTTGTTTTTGGGCCACACCCAGCGGCGACTTCGCTTAGGGGTTACTCTGGCTCTGTGCTCAGAGATCGATCCTGGCAGACTCGGGGGACATTATGGGATGCCAGGAATTGAACCTGGTCCATCCCAGATCATTCACATGCAAGACAAATGCCCTACTGCTATGATATTGCTCTGACTCCAGGCTGCACTTTTGGGGGGAAGATTTGAATGACATAGGAGGCAAAATTCACAAACTTAGAAAGGTTCTTCTTTGTAAATTGTAGTAGTTTTGACAAAGCAATGTGAGTTGAGTTAATTTTATTTACATACTCACCAAATCTTAAGGGAAATTGGTATCTCAGAGAGACAGAGGATTGCATATGCCTTGGAAATGGTATGCTCTGTTCTGGAGGAGAGCATTCTTTCTTGCCCTCGGCTACTCCAGTAGGACATAGTCAAAGGGCATAGTTTGCTCACCTCTGGTGTGTGCTCCTCCTAAGCCCCATTAGAGAAGCAGCTTGAAACCAATGGTCAATCCTTCTGGTGTGGGTCTCTGAGGTCAAACCTCTTTAAACAAGTATAAAAAACCCTTTACCCTGGATGTTGCCTCAAACAATTGATCTTAGTAAAGATTACTGCTGCCAGATCTCCATAGTAACCAATTTAACAAACAAGAAGAAATAAAAGGATGACTTAAAAACAAAATTAATTTAAAAAAAATCCCATACATAAGGTATAAAAATACAGTGTGAGCCATAAAGTTTCCAAAGGTGCTTTTTATTACAACTTGTTTGAGATATAAACCATGATTCAACTATAGTCAAGGTAGGCTCAAGCTATTCCAGCTATTGAAAAGCCATGGTAATTTGTTTGATTTGTTTTTTCTTAATGTAACTCAGTATATTGAAATCATCACTATGGTAGTTATAATCATGGGTTTTATGTGCTTAACCAAGAGAAACTATGCTTCAAGGGAAGTAGTTTGGGGTTAGCACTTTTTTGTCACCATAGTGAAACTCTACCAGCCCAAACTATCCCTGCCTTATCTTCCTTTACTGAATATCAGTAGATCCTCCCATGAAAACAAAGTTAGATGTTTATTTAAAATATTGAATTGGGCTTATCTGTCATGAGTTGCAGTGAGAGATTATGAAGATGGGTCGATAGTTGTCCAACAAAATGAAATAAAATAGAACTGTTTTGTTTACTAGACAGCCTTGTTCCACATAGAATGAGTCTTGGATCACTCTCTTGGTAAGGATTCTGGCTAGTCCCCCCTCCCCAAAGCACATAACTTATAACAATACACTACTCCCTGTTTACCATCAATATATACAGATATTCAGACAGATGGGCACCAGGCAATCTGACTCACCCCAAAGACAGGAGCAGATGCTAGAGGCTGAAGCAATCTGGCCAATTGCGGCTCACTTCTGTGCCCAATGGCCTTCCCTGTCTCTAGATCCTGCTGTTACTCCATTGTATTGTCTGAGGGAGACATGTGGCTCTACCCACATCAGGAGGTTTCCATACAAACTCTGTGTTTTGTTTTGTAAAATTTGCTTCCTCTGGAGGATGCTGCCTGGGACTCAAGAACCCTTGTTCTCATATAGGAAAGTTAGCTACATTGATATCCAGATTCTCTGGTGCAAGATGAACAGAGAAGGAGGTATGACCCAGCTTCTTCCCAGCTGTATTCTTCTCTCATAGTGGAGAATAAATGATGAATGTTCTCCACATTGGAAAATAGATGAGGGGAGTGTTGTTACAGCCCAAATCTAATCCCAAAAGATGCTTGAGTTCCTGAGCAGTCACATACTTTTGAACATGTTATGTAAATGTAAATGTATTTTGTCAGTCTAGAAATGTGCCGGCACAAACAGGACAGAAATATATGCAAACAAATTTATTAGAGGGAGTTAATTTTTTTCAAAATATTATTGATTTTGTACAATAAAACAAAACAAAATAAGATAAAACAAAACAAGATAAGAAAAGTTAGTAAAAAATAACCAAGCAAAGGCAAAAATCCTATTAATAATAATTAACTTGTAAAGCATCTTATGTGAAAGGCACCGTTCTATGTTATTTATAAGAATTAGCTTGTTTGAGGACCAGAGAGATAGCACAGTGGTAGGGTGTTTGCCTTACATGTGACCAATCCAGGACCGACCCAGGTTCAATCCTCCGCATCTCATTTGATTCTCTGAACCTGTGAGGAGCGATTTCTGAGCACGGAACCAGGACTAACCCCTGAGCAGCACTGGGTGTGCCCTCCCACAAAAAAAAAAAAAAAAAAAAAAAAAAGAATTAACTCATTTAAGTCTCATACACACCTATAGTCTAGGAACTTCTTTAAATTTCCATTTGCTAGTAAAAATACAGGCATAGGGAGCTTTTGTGATTTCCTGTAAGTTACACACAATCGATAAGCCACATAGTTAGGCTTCATATATAAATCATTTCAACTACTAATAAACTTCTTAAAAATACCTTTTTTCTCCTCTTTTCTCTCTCTTTCTCACTCTCTCTCTCTCTCTCTCTCTCTCACACACACACACACACACACACACACACACACACACACACATACACACACCACAGTCACATGCCAGAGCTCTGAGGGTGATAACAACCTTATTCTAGCAGATTCTAGAGTACTTTTGCTCACTCTTGCCTTCTTTATTTATGTTCTCCCCATGGGTCATGCTAGTTTGCTCCTCCAGGAGGTTGATCTATCCCACTACATAATTTTTCCAAGTATTGGGTATGTGTCCATATCTCTGATGTCCTCCATGGTTTCAATCCACCATTCATGAAATCAATCTCTGCCCTGTGTGGATAGATTTCTCTGACCTAGATTCTTCCTCAACTATGGGTTCAGCAGCAATTGTGCATTGCTATTAAGAACTTGGGAGGTGGAGACTTAATTAACATAATTTTCCCTATCAGTATTTATTATGTGCTTCCCAGGGGGGCTGAATATGTGGTGTACTTCATTCTCAGCACTGACGCTCAGTAGTTAAAAAAAAAAGTGGACACCCTCCCATCCAGGTACCATGGTCCTAGTGGGCAAGATAGACAGACAAAGATGTTTCATGCCAAGAGGCAGCAAGGAGGAAGCTGAGAAAAATATGGAGACAGAGGGCATGCAAGACCTCTTTGGTAAGGATAGTTTAAGCAAAGTCTGTTATGATGGGGCAGGGCTTCTTTGAGGATCATGGAGCTCAGGTTATTTCTTCTTTGTGCCTTTAAAAACCCAGAATATCCTGCCCAAGAGAGACCCCTGGCCCTTCCCTCACCCCCAACACACACCCTACCAAAGCAACATCAGCACTCGGTTTATTTCATAGTTATTGTCAAAGAATTTCATGCAAGAAACAAATTAGATGTTGCTGGAACAGTCCTAATTATGTTTGTTTTAACATACACAACAAATACTACTTCTTAAAAATTTTCCTACTGCTACTCAAAAGCATAACTATGGTATTTATATGGGATTATAAATCCTCTGGGTATATATTTTCTATTTTCAAAAAATGTGTGTGTCAGGGGTAGAGAAACCCTAGTGAGAATACAGAATTCTTGCTTTAGAATTTTGGGGAACTGAATGCTTAGAAAAGGTTAATCAATTTACCAGGATGGCAGTGGGCTTTGTAAGGCATTCCTAGGGAAGGCATTGTATTTGTTTAAGATAAAATGACAAAGTAACTGCTATTTTGAATGGCCTACTTAACAGATGTGTAGTATATAGAAATCTATGTATTATTAAATAATTATTTATAATATGCTCAAGAATAAGCAATTTGTGAACCTGTTTACGTTCTCACCATCTGGGTGCATTCTGTCACCCATCTGTTTCATGTAATTATGTAATTATCAATAAAAGGAAAGAATAGGTGATATAATTAACAAGAAAAACTGATCCCCACTAAAGACTAAAAATGACATGCATCTGTTGAATTGCTTTTTGTTTCTCTTCTTTCATTATTTACTGTTTTTTTTTTTCATTTCACAGTTGTATTTAGGCTGTCGGTTTGTATAACACACTCAAAAGAGCTTTTTTTTGTCATCTTGTTCTCTCTCTCTTTTCCTCTCCCTCTCTGTCTGCCTCTTCTTACATATACATACACAGATATAAGGCAAGTGATGAATGAAGCTTGGAGCTGATGCAACTTGGAAAGAAACAAGATGGGCCTTCATATTTTACATGGATTGTCTAACTTTGAGAGATTCCAAATAATCATTCCATAGCCTATAATATAGCAGCTAGAACTCCCTGAAATATTCAAATGCTTTAGTGACAGATGGAAGGCTAGGATGAGTGAGTAGCCTTTTGTAGGATATTGGCTAGAGAAATTACGTTAGAAGGATTCCTTCACTTGCTGGGCGCTTTTGTGTTGACATTAAAGCCCAAGCATATGTGTTGTTTCACAACGGTTCAACAGTCTTCATGGATTGGGTTAACAGTCATAAGGTTCCATTAAAGTTAGTCAGGGGAGTAATTCCTTTGTGAAACGGAGATGTGCAAGAACATATGGCTCCTCCCTGGAACATAAGGATGGCTCTGGAGGGTGAGTAACCACACATCTCTTTCTGACCAGTTGGCACCTGAATTCACATTCTGTGTCTTGGAATGCCTGAGGGATACACTTGGGTGTTTCTGAATGAGAACTAGTGATCTGTCTATTCTCATGATACTACAGTCCCATTTCAAACTCCAGATGATAGGCACAGAACCCCAAAGGTTAGCCCCAAGCAAACTGTTACTGAAAACTTAAGGTCTTGACAGAAGTTGGATTTCAGTCCTAAGGAACACCACGAGAGCCACTGTCAGCCCCACTCCCGAGTTCTCTTAAGGATCAGTCACTATTGAGAGGAAGCACTAGAATCTTAGCATCTCCTTTCAACTGATTTGAAGAGCAGGAACAGGACTCTTGCGATGGTCTCTTAAAGTTTTTTTTTTTATATTTTATTTAAACACCTTGATTACATACATGATTGTGTTTGGGTTTCAGTCATGTAAAGAACAGCACCCATCACCAGTGCAACATTCCCATCACCAATGTCCCAAATCTCCCTCCTTCCCACCCGACCCCCGCCTGTACTCTAGACAGGCTTTCCATTTCTCTCATACATTCTCATTATTAGGACAGTTCAAAATGTAGTTATTTCTCTAACTAAAATCATCACTCTTTGTGGTGAGCTTCCTGAGGTGAGCTGTAACTTCCAGCTCTTCTCTCTTTTGTGTCTGTAAAGAAGATCATTTCCCTTCTCGGCTTGCAGATACCTTCCCAAAGCTCTTTCCTGCTCTCCCTGGTAGGGATATTCAAGTTGAGAAAGAGGGAAAAGAGAATATGGTAGTCCTTGAACTATGGAATAGTTCTCATTCAAAAATTAAACCTGAGGACCCGGAGCAATAGCACAGCCTTGGGGCATTTGCCTTGCATGCTGCTGACCCAGGACAGACCTTGGTTCGACCCCTCCCCCCATGTCCCATATGGTCCTCCAAGCCAGGAGCTATTTCTGAGTGCATAGCCAGGAGTAATCCCTGAGTGTCACTAGGTGTGGCCCAAAAACCAAAAAATAAAAAAAATTAAACCTGAGTCAAAACTGACTGAAATCTTTCATTTCTTGACTTCTGCTTAAAACAGGGTTGCTGTTTTTGTTGTTTTGGTTTGTTTGTTTTTGTTGTTTTTGTTTTAAAGCGCCATTCACTAAACACAAAACTTATTCTTTTCCCTTGCTTAGGAATGTTGTGTTGTTTTAAAAATCTGCCCCTTGTTTCTATTGTCTTTGGATATTATTACTGTATTTTCTTTTTTATATCTCACAATTGAATGCAATTATTATATTTCTATCCTTCTTCCTCTGAATCATTGTGCTCAGCATAATACTTCCCATATTCATTCATTTATAAGCAAATATATGACTTCATTTTTCCTAACAGCTGTGTAGTATTCCATTGTGTATCAGGGGTCCTCAAACTTTTTAAACAGGGGGCCAGTTCACTGTCCCTCAGACCATTGGAGGCTCTGACTATAGTAAAAACAAAACTTATGAACGAATTCTTACGCACACTGCATATATCTTATTTTGCAATGAAGAAACAAAACAGATACAAATACAATATGTGGCCCTCGGGCCATAGTTTGAGGACCACTGTAAGATGTACCAGTTTCTTAATCCATTAATCTGCTCTTGGCAGTCTAGTATCTAAAAGAAAAAAACAGTGAGTGAATGAGAGAACGAGAGAGAAGAAGAAAAATATCTGCCACAGAAGCAGAGAGGGGGTAGATGAGCAAGGGGGAATGGAAGGGAAACTGGGGACATTGGTGACAGAAAGTGTGCACTGGTGAAGTGTGTTGAGACATTGTATGACTAAAAATCATGAATAATTTTGTGTATCTCACAGTGATTCAATTAAAGATTATAAATAAATTTTAAAAAAATTTAAAGAAAAGAATGGCATCCCACATCACTGGAGTCTCTGTACAGGCTCAGCTCCTGGCTCACCTACCATACAAGGAAGCTTAGTGAGAAAGCAGCCACTGGCTTTTCCCTTATTATTGTGTCCAAGAAGAAAACGTAGTAGTTCCCACCTATACTTCACTTTGTTCCTACAAAAGGACAAGAACTATTCCCCAGTTTGTTTGTATTTTTAATTGTTATTTCCATGGATTTATTTTTTATTGTAATGGATACCAACAGAACAAGAATCTTGGAGAAAATTATGAGACACCCTATGGGGAGAGTATTTTAAAGTAGTAAATATTAGGGACAAATATGGCTAAATTACTAGAGGGATTTGGCTGGTTCTGACTTTATATTTACTTGTTTCTTTAATTCAAAGTTAAGTGAGTTAATTGCAACCATAACTGACTGATCCATTAAAGATTTTAATGGAAAGAATGACATGTGATTCCTAAAGAGCCTTTCTTTTGTCCTTACTAGTTTTGAAAAGGTTTTAACAATGATTTTTTTTTCAAAAAAACATTTGAGTTTATATTTTTATTCCTTTTTTTAAACAAAAGAGCATCAAATGGATGTTCCCAGGAGAAAAATATTTTAAAAGAGCTATTTACATATATAGCCTATTCAACTAAAAATTAAAATAAAAAACCCTTGTGTTCTATACTGAACCATATTAAAAATCATTAAGGTTTTGACTAAGTGGTTTTCATTTAACCCTCAAAAAGTGGCATTAATTTTTCAAGTGGTAACTGTTGCTTAAAATGCTATTGTGCCTGTGTGATAAATGTTTAATGATTGGTAGTACATGCATGGCTTAAAATCCATTATTTATTGCACCTTCACTTGCCTGGCAAAGGTGACAATTTTATAGCCCCGGCAGCCATGCAAACACATTTATACCAACTCGATGACTGATAATATATTTCCTTACTGTAAATGTCAGTGGGTTTCATGTGTTGCTGCCATTACATCTTGTTTGGAAGCTGAATGCTACACAGTTATGGGAGGTGCCAGATGGTGCCATTAACACGAATGCTGGGACTGTTTACCGCTGACACGCATGTGAGAAATGAAAAGTGTGGACCTATCTCTGCACTGAAGCATCATGTTGGTGGTTCACAGGTGTAAAGATAGAGCAATATGTCTGCATATTTCCTTCCACCCCTCCAAGAAGGATTTTTGGGATAAATTATTTGTATTTAAATTTATGTAGAGAGGAGAAAAGAATATTTTCCCTAAAACTCCTGCTTGTTTTTTTCTGTGGAGTTTCAGATATCCTACAAGTCACACCTGCTATCCTGTAGGTAAGGTTTTGCCTCGAGAAGCAAACTGGCTTCCCTTTAGGCTGGGAACATGACCACATCTTCATATTAATAGATGACAGCAGGATCACTCTCATGCATCTCTCTCTCCGTCTCTGCCTCTCTCTCCCTCTCTCATAATTTAAAATATTATGAAATATACGATTTTCTGAAAGTTTCCATGGACAGTTCAGAATTAATGTTTCTTTAAAAATGCTATCAAATTGATCAGGAATTGATTAAACACATGAGAAGAAAAAGTAGAATTTTCTGTTGCAATATATTCTATGCCATATGCTGCTTTCACAGAAATTAACTGTGGCGCCCAAACTGTTTTCCTTCTGATCTGAATGGCTGACGTCAACCTTTCATATTTTATTCAAGTGTTTGTTGGACAGTGGCCACTCCTATTTATTGTATTTCTGCTTCCTTCCTGTTGAAGTTTCTTGCTTAGTTCTTTACCAAGCTCTGTTTACACTTCGATTTTGAAAGAAGCTGGATCTGTTTTATTCCTCCCTGTCCTTAAACAGAGGTAGCCTATCGATTCTGACCACATTCCTTTGAACTTTGTTTTTATCCTCAAGTCCTCTGTAGGAATTTTCAGAAAGGCTTAGTCTATGAAAACAATGACTGTGTATTGCTCTTATAAAATCTGAGTGAACCTTTGAATGTGTAGAATTTTGAAGTCGTGAAAAAGAATACAATCATTGTTTGCATTGAGATGAAAGAGAGGTTACTTTCTTCAGACAAACTTAGAGTTATAATGGGATGTCCAGAAATAATGAACCAAAGTGAAAGACTCAAAGTGATTGAAGGCACACCTAGGAAATTAAAAAGTCCTGGGGTTTAGGTTGCTTAAAGAACATGAATGTGTGTGTTGAAATATTCAGGAGGGAAAATAAATGGTGGGGAATCAGTAAAATGAAAAAGAATGTGTGTAACAGCACTCCTTTGGCCAGAAGTTCTCAGGAAAATGAATTCTGGTCTTTCATTGCTGTCATTTTCCTAGCAAATAAACCAGTAGCTTAAACTGGCCGTTCAAATAACAACATACAGAGCTGAACAAACAAGTTGTCCCCATCTTATTCTGTGCCCAGAAACGTGGGATACTAGTATGAACACAGTTGGTTACCTGTTTTCACTTCCAGCCTCCTTTCTCTCATCCTCTAAGTGTTTTCTGTTTCTCAGAGTTGCTCATGCAGGATTTTTCTGCTTACCCAGGACATAATTTGAAAATACATTATAGAGATTGAACTGTAATTTTACTGGGGGATGCCATTCTTTCACGCCTTGGACTGGCCGTTTGCTTTCATCTGAAAAGCTGTTCTATACCTTATCCACCTAAAATATTTTACTAATTATTCTAAATCGTGTTCAACTCTTTTTCTAAGAAGCTTCCTTGATTTTCTTGATTTCTAGGGTTGATTAAACAACTTTCCAGCTGAGCTCAGAGGACTGCCCAGCTCAGGACAGTTTTGTTAACCACAGGATCAAAATCCAAGTGAACCCTTGTTCTTTTAGCCCACTGAACTTGAGAATAGCTTACATGGCCCTTGTTGTGTACTGCAGTGTTTCCCACTCTGACCTAGTGAGTATTCCTTGCAGAGAACCAAGGCCTCATTTGTTGTTTTCCTTTACTCTTTATTGAGATACTGTGATTTAGAATGCTGTTAGTGATGGTTTTATGCATACATGATTTCATATATCATTCCAATTACCAGGTGCCTACTTCCTTCCAACAAGGCCCTAAAGTCCCCCCACCTTTCATCTGTCAACCCTATGTCCCCCCCAATTTAGCTCTGTGGACCAACTTTTCATTCTGTTGCCTTTAGCCATTTGTTGCTCCATTTTGTGTATCTTTAAATACAATATATGAGAGAAATAATTATATATTTGTTTCTTTCTGGATGACTTAAATCAGCATATTATCCTCTAGTTTTATTCATGTTACAACAAATTGAAAGATTTTGTCCTTGCTTAGTATTTTTATAGTATTTCACTATTTTGTCCTTTCTTAGACTTTCATAGTATTCACTGTGCTTGCATGTAAATCTATACATCATCTTATATCACAATTTCTTGATTCATTCCTCTGTAGTTGAGCATTTGGATTGTTTCCATATCTGGGCTATTGTACTAAGTACTACAAAGAACATTATGTGTTTAGTTCATTTAAATTAGTGTTTTTGTGCTTAATGCCAAGAAGTGGTATCACTGAATTATGAGAGTTTTCTTCTTACTTTTTTAAGAGATCAATATAAAGTTAAACTAGATGACATTCTTACCAGTAGTCAATAGACTTTGTCTTACTACAGCCCTACAAAACCTATTTTTAGATTTTTTTGATGCCATTCTCACTGGTGTGAGATATTCAGTGTTGTTTTGATTTGCTTAATCATAAGTGATGATGAATACTTTTTTTCTATGCCTATTGGCATATGCCTTTGGAGGGAATGCCTGTTTATTTTCTTTCCCCAGTTTTGGATGGAACTGTTGGATTTTTGTTTTATAGTTTATAGTTTTGGGACATAAGTTCCCACCCCCCATTTTTTTGGTTTTTCGAGACACACCCATTTGAATTTACTTTGAGAATGGTTTGAGACTTCCCCTATTATATTTTTACATGTAGACTCTACTTTTAATAACATTATTTGTTGAAAAGACTTTTTTTGTTCCACTTCACTTACTTAGCTTCTTTGTTATAGATTAACTGCCCATAAATTTGAGATTTTAACACAGGACTCTCAACTCTGTTCCATTTGTCTACAATCTATCTTTATTCCTGTATATTTATTCCAGTTTTCATTGTCATAACTTTGTAGTACAATTCAAGTTGGGAAATGAAATACCTCCGATCTTCTTAAAATTTTCTTAGAATTATTTTGGCTCTCTGGAAAATTTTATGATTCCATGCAAATTTTAGAGAGTTTGTTCCAAGTCTTTGAAGAATGTCACTAAGTATTGAGTCTGTGTAATGCTTTGTGTAGAAATTTTATTTTGATATTGTTGATTTTTCCAGTTCATAAACAGGGAATATCCTTCTATTTCCTGGTGTCCTCTATTATGTTTTAGCTATTTAAGTCTCTCTGATCTTTATGCTGTGTAAGTGCTTCCAGTTCATAAACAGGGAATATCCTTCTATTTCCTGGTGTCCTCTATTATGTTTTAGCTATTTAAGTCTCTCTGATCTTTATGCTGTGTAAGTGCTTGCTACTTAGGTAAATACCGCCTTTTCTTGGTATTGGATGTTTGGGGTCACTATTATGAAAAGGATTGTATTTTAAAACTCTTTTCTTCTAATAATTATATTATTATATTGAATAATCATATTGAATAACATTTTGTATATCAATTTTGGGACTAGCTACCTGATTTTATTTGTTATTGTTTCTCAGAGATTTATTTTTGTAAAGTTGTAGGGGTTTCTTGATGTATATTATCATGTTGTCTGAAAACAATGATGGTTTCAGAATTCTTTACTAGTTATCTCTGTTATCTTTTTCTTGTTAAATTACTGTGATGAGGACTTTCAAAACTGTGCTGACTAAAAGTGATAAAATAAGACATCTGACCTTTTACCTGATTTAAGGGAATAGGCTTTCAGCTATTTACCATTGTCTATACTAGCTGTGGATTTGTTGTAGCTATTACTATCTTTTTTAAATTCAATTTACTTTATTAAAAGAACATCTATCACATAATCGTTATTGTTGATTGTATACATTTGTTCCAGATAAGTGAGAAAATTATTTTTAAAAAATAGAAAAACAGAAAGAGGAGTGGAGAAAAATAATAAAAGAAGCACAGAGACAGCAAATTTTTGAAAATAATTGTCATTAAATCATTGTCAAAGGTTAAGTCAGCTCTTATTGCAAGCTGACCATTCTGTAACTTAATCTGTTTTTGAACATTAAGTGACTTCAGCTACAAATTGGTGTCTAAACTTATGTCTCTAGGGGGATGACAATATTAACCAAATGAAATTTAAACATGTGAAGTCCAGTAATTCAAACCACTATTGCTGATACTGAGGCTTTTATGGGTATAATTATTTCTGCGAGGTCTCCCAAAAGTGTGAGTTGGTGTGGGGAGGTGCCCTCACTCACTTTAATAAAGACCTAGTGATATCTCCATACCTTGAATTTGGTCAGATTCATATCTCTGCAAAGTTGTAGAAGAGTAGTGAAGTAGGACCATAGGCAAAGTGACGATTATGGGTGATGGATGCAGCATGTGTGACTTTGGCAGGAAAGAGGCTTGGCCCACCCTTTCTCCCAAGATTGCCAGCCTATTGCTGCATGGCCAGTATATCCATGATTTTTCACAGCTTGGTTTATAAATATAAAACAGAGAACAAAGTGAGTCTGTGTAGATGGCTCACTAAAAACTTACTATTATTATCTTTTCTTTTTTGTTGTTTTTAATTAATATCTTTATTTAAACACCTTGATTACAAACATGATTGTGGTTGGGTTTCAGTCATATAAAGAACACCCCCCCCCTTCACCAGTGCAACATTCCCATCACCAATGTCCCAAATTTTCTTCCTCCCTACTCCAGCAGCACTCAGGGGTTACTCCTGGCTCTACACTCAGAAATCGCTCCTGGCAGACTGGGGGGACCATATGGGATGCTGGGATTTGAACCACAGTCTTTCTGCATGCAAAGCAAATGCCTTACCTCCAGGCTATCTCTCCAGCCCCACTATTATTATCTTAAGTAATATACCTTCTATTGTTAATTTTTAAAAATCATCAATGGATGTTGGATTTTTGTCAAAAGCTTTCACTATGTCATTCAGTGTAACCATATGGTCTCTATCTTTCCTTTTTAAGATATTGTAAATTACATCAAATTACTTGCTTTTACATCAAAATACTTGCTTTTATTGAACATCATTGCATCCTTGGCTGGTCTGAATTCCATTTGATCATGATGTATAATCCTTTTGATATATCGCTGATTTGATTTTGAGGATCTTTCAATAAATAGTGTTTCTATTTGGGGTATTTGTGTAATAATGGTTTCATAGAAGTTGTTGGGGATGATTCTTACTTTTTAAGTATGTTTAAAGAGCTTTAATATGTGCATTAAGTACATAAAGTTTTGGTAGAACTCTTTGGTGAACCCATCTGGACCTGGGCTTTTATTCTTGGGAATTTTTTTTTTTATTTTTAATTATGTGAACAATGATGCAAAGAAAGAGGACAAGGTAAAGTTACAGTGGAAGGACAATCACCCAAAAACAGAGTTCTCAGAAGAAATCCCCCTGCTGACACCTTAATTTTTGGCCACACCTGGCTGTGCTCAGGGGTTACTCCTGGCTCTGCACTCAGAAATTGCTCCTGCACTCAGAAATTGCTCCTGGCAGCCTTGGTGGAACATATGGGATACAAGGAATAGAACCCGGGTCTGTTCCAGGTAGGTTTAGTGCAAGGCAAATACACTATACTGTGCTATCACTCTGGCCCCAATCTCACTTTATTTTTGATTAATTTCTACATTTGTGACTTTGTGGTACAAGAAGATACTTGATACAAACTCTATTTTGGGGTTCTTTTTTTTTTTTGACTATTCATTTTGTGTCCCAGTATGTGATATATCTTGGAGAATGCTTCATCTGTGCTGGAGAAGAATGTGTATTTGTTTTATTTTGTGCATGGGAGTAAAAGGTCTTGAGTATGTTCATTTGACCCAGTTCTTGTAGTTAATCCTTTAGGGATTTTGCTTCTTTGTTGATGGTTTTTTCTAGTTGCCTTATACAGAGATGAGAATGAGTATTAGTCTTCCACTACTATTGTACTGCCATTGATTTATCTCTTTAGGTATTTCAGTTTCTGTGTAACTTTCATTTGAAGGTGCAGGCAACTGCACCTTCATTTGATGTCTGTAAGTTGATGAGAGTCAAGACTTTTTAATAAATTGATTCCTTAACCAGTAGATAATGTCACTCCTATCTTTTATCATCTTCTTTAATTTAAAGATCTGTCTGAAACCAGTAAGTCTGTCCCTGATTGGTCGGTATAATTGACTTTCAGCCATTCACTCTGAGCCTATGTTTATCATGAGAGTTTAAATGTATCATCTGTAAGCAACAGGAGGTTGGATTTTATTTCATCATCCTTCCTGCTACTGTATCATTTTATGGGAGACTTTAGTTTATTGACATTTATAGAAACTATTTTTTTTGGGGGGGGTTTGGATTTTGGGTTTTGGGCCACACCCGGTAACGCTCAGGGGTTACTCCTGGCTATGCACTCAGAAGTTGCTCCTGGCTTGGGGGACCATATGGGACGCCGGGGGATCGAACTGTGGTCCGTCCAAGGCTAGCCCAGGCAAGGCAGTCACCTTACCTCTTGCGCCACCGCCCGGCCCCTATAGAAACTATTGATACAAAGGGATTTGTTTCTCATCTACATGTGGAGTTTGGTTGCTTGTGCTATTTGATGTATCCTTTCTGTATGTGGATATTCAGTGTCCTTGTCAGAGCTTGAATCGATTCCAGATAAGTCCCCAAATGCTGTTTGAGAATATTTTGATCCCTTTTTTTTTTACACACTTAATAGCAATATTTCTGGGTAGAGAATTTTTTATTGGAGTTTCCTCTCCAATATTTTGTGTATATTAATTTCATTCTTTTCTTGCTAGTAGAATTTCATTAGAGAAATCTATAAATCGAATGTTTCTCTTGCATATGAGATTTTACATCTGTGTTGTAGCTGTAATGAGTGTCTGCTTGGTTCTTGTCATTTTTATTACAAAATATCATTTTTGGTTTTACTCTGGGTGCTTTTGGTTTACTTTGGGTTTATTTTGGGCCTCTTGTGTCAGTGTTCCGATCTCACTCTTCAGATTCCAGGAATTTCTCACCAATTACTTCTTCAACTAGTATTTCTTCTCTTCTTCCTCTTTTTTCTTCTGGAATTTCTTTGATTCTGAAGTTATTTCTCTTGCTATTGCCAGTAATATCTCTTATATTCTCTCATTTTCATTCTCTTTTCTAGTTACACTTTTTTTTGTGGAATTATTTACTATATCTTTGAGTCTACCGATTTGCTTTTCAGCTTCTTACATATATATATATATATATATATATATATATATATATATATATCCAGAGTTATGATAAACCTAGGCTTATGTGCATTATATTTAGTACCCAGAGGATAATTTTTGTCCTGAATAATTATAGGAAAGGCAATATTTTCTGACATGGTAAAAATATTTGAATTTTAATGTATTCAATTTTTGAGACCACATCTTTAGTTAATTAGTTTATTATTAAATTTTTATTGAAGTAAAATAGTTTTTATTGAATGAAACTTAGACATGGGGAGAGAGAATGAGAAATAGATATTCAAGAGAGAAAATGTGTTTCTTCAAAGAGGAAAAAGCAAAAAATACAGAAAAACAAGAAAGATATGTGTCCAAGAGAGAACTCAGGCTAAGACCAAACCCACAGCTTCATTCTATTTCATTGCAAGTTTTTCCCCATTTCTCATTGGCTTCAGAGGCTGAGAATAATTAACAAGATATTAATGAGGTTTTAACTTAAAAATATTGTTTTGGTTTACAATACTACTAATAATGGTCTCTCATTCCAATGCCACACCTGTCAATAGTGTATCCATCTCCCTCCTACACAGACCCCAGAACTTCTTTCTTTATCCCAACCTCCAATTGAAATGTGTGATCAGTAGCTGTTTTGTATGTTTGTGTGTGGGGGGGGGGGGCGGCGGGTTTCGGGCCACACCCTGTGACACTAAGAAATTTCTCCTTGCAGGCTCAGGGTATATATGGGATACTTGGGATCAAACCTGGGTCAGCCATACCCCCTGTGCTATCTCGCTCAGCCCCCAGATCCGTAGTTTTTTAAGAGATACATGTCATACAGTGTGGGGAGCCTAGCTGATGAAACCTGGAACATAGGACACCTCAGTAATTCCTAATCTGGCCACCCACGTGACCAAAAGGCCCATGCCTTGAGAACAAAGGAAATAGACAAAAATAAAGTAATTCAGAGCAGCCCAATATATCCAGCCAGAAAGAAAAATATAGAGTTTGCCTTTGTGTTAGCAAACATTATTAAGAACTTTGTTTGAATCTTATGCCTTTTAGTAAAACGTGCTCAGGTCTACCTCTGCCCCTCCCTACTACCTGCCCCAATTTATGCTAATGAATGCTTGTAACTGTGATTGGTGTAAAATTTGTAACACCCCTGACGTGTTTCAGCCCTTAAAAGCTGATCCCCCAACAATAAACTTCCCTTTTTGAACAGCATGTGTTGTCTTGAAGGCTTCTTTTACTAATCTCTCTAGTTCTTCTTTACAGTTCGGTTCTGCTCGAGTGAACCCACTAATAACTAGCAACTTTCATCTCCACACCCCCGCGGGTCGGGGGACTCCCACGAAAGTTGCAATACAGTAATTTGTGCTTTTTGAATAATGAGTCAGGTAATTAATTTTATAAATAATTTATTTCCATGCATAGATTTTCTTTAATCCTGCCTTTTCTGTATGCTTACCTTAGAGAAGTTTTCTCTTTTGTGGCTGGTACCGTCCTGAAGGTAGTACCAGAAATGCCAAGTAGTTGAAACATAAAAAATCAGATTTAATTAGAATGATGCAGGGGCTCAATGGACATTTCTGAGCACTTGACACCACTTGAGGTGGGAGAGAAGGGATCTGGGGCCCTTTGAAGTTATCTCTTTGTAAGTGTTAATGTTCCTTGTACTGAGATCAATGAATTTCTGTCTCTGAAAAGACAAGACTGTATCTCTTTTGCCAGTGCTCATGTTCTACATCAAAGGAATCATATTTTTAAAGATCTGATGAACTACTTGTTTGAGGCAGCTATTTAATGAAAAACAAGTGAATTAATCACCTAAGTTGCCATCAGTTAGATCATGTACCTTTATTTTCTGTGCCATTATAAAAAATATGATTGATTAAATGTGACACAATGTGTTAGAATGAGTAAAATATGAACGAGTCATCAAGCCTTACTGCTGTGATTTCTTTCATATTTTCCAGAGATAGTTTCTTTTTTTCCCTTTTTGTTTGTTTTGTTTTGGGGCCACACCTGGTGGTGCTCTGAAATTACTCCTAGTTCTGTGCTCAGGAATCACTTCTAGCAGGCTTAGGTGACCAAATGGCATGCCAAGAATCCTGCCCTAGGGTTAGCCCCATGCAAGCAAGTGCCTGACTTGCTGTAATATCTCTTTGGTCCTACAGAGAGACAATTTCTTGTCAACTATGAGATGGGAAAGAGATACATATAACAATATATATCTTATATCACAATATCACAATTCTTATATCACAAAATGTAACATAGCTTCATTTACTTGTCTTCCTTTAATTGCTCTTCATTTGTTAGATTGTGAGGAAATATGGAACTACAATCTTTCTTCCTTCAGTGACTATTTGCTTCACCAGTTTTAAATTTGCATCTTTTCACTGAGTTTCTGGGCTTTTATGGGAATACAATTTGTGTTCATTTCAATGCCACATCCCTGTAATCATTTTTACTGCAATGCCAAATGACTTCTTTTCCCTACATTGTATTATAGCAACAGTTAAACTCAACATCTACTGTAAACACAATATACACAATTTTCAGGAAGTGAAAATAACAGGCATGGTCAAGTCACCCACCCATCCTAATTAATTCATAGTGACTTAAGATAACATTATCTAGGGCCAGAGAAATAGTGGAGTGAGTTGTGAGTGCTTGCTTGCTACTGAATTCTGATACAGTCCCCGGCTCTTCTGTGGTCTCATAACTCTGCCAAGAGTGATCCCTGAACTCAGAGCCAGAAGTATACACTGCTGAATGCCCAACATAACCAACTAAAGATATTTGCCATGAGGATGATTTCGGGGCAGCTCAGTAGTTAAAAAAAATCTTATTGTTGCTAAATCCAATAAAATTATTCAACTTCTAAAATGCTTTTGTCTAATGAAAATCTTTAAGTATGGTCATACATAAATGTAAGAGTATAATTATTTTAATGTTTTTTATCATTATAATTTTTCTCAAGTTTTTAAAAATTTGTTTAAATATGTTTTTTTGGGAGGTCCACACTAGATGTGGCTCTGCACTCAGGAGTTAGTCCTGGAGATGCTCTGGGGACTACATGAGGTTCTCAGATCAGCAAGCACCTTACCCACTATGCTATCTCTCTAGCCCTGATTTTAATGTTTTTAACATATTTGCAAGAATAACAACAGTGGTTACCAGTGGGAAGTGGTTGCAGGGTGGATAAAGTGAGTGAAGGGGCAGTTGTGGAGATGAATGAAAAGTAGTTTTTCAGTGATGATATATTTCAGTGTGTAATATATTGACAACGAAGTATAAGACCACACACCTAAAACTTATATAATAATAACCAATAGTTAATTACATAATAACCTATAAAACTATATTTAAAAGACCTATAAAACACATAAAAATAAAAAATAATTTTTAGAGTTAAAATGTGTTTTCTTGTCAGTTTTCACAGGTGTTGAGCTACTGACACCTCAACAATTTAAATGATTTAGCAAAAAAGGTTTTTAAATCCATAACTGTCAGTGAAAGAAACAATTTATTCATTCTACTTAGTGTGTCTATGTATCCCCAAAACTTAATTTATTTGGTAAATATTTCCAATATCTGTTTAGAGTTGTCAACTTTCAAACTTTAAACTTTGATACTGCTTATTTAGGAGACTGTCCTTCAATCAATTATTTGTTTTGATCAAACTGAAAAACAGAGGGCATCTCAGGAGCATATGCAAAATGATATTTGTAAAGCAAAAGTAGTCTTATTAAGAATTTCAGAAATTCTGCTCCTAATGGCTTTGAATTTTTCCATCTCCATTTTCTTGCTGGGACAGAGCTTCCTTTGAAGTCTCTGGAAGCTTTTTGTAAGAAATATATATATACATGGATGTAGAGCTGATAATTGAGCTCATTGTTTTGCCCTTTTAAAATGTGTTTTTCGAAGATTTGCCTTTCATATTGCAGATGGAAGAGTGGATATGCAATTTTACCTTGTGTAACATCCTTGCCTGAAAGCTCAAAGTATTTGTAGATGTTTTTTAATGACTAGGTCCTATGTTTCCTGCTGAGGAAGGCAGAGATTTGTGTAATTTACTTCCATTTTACACCTGAGGCAACTAATATTCAAGGAAAAGTGGTTCAGAATTTCAGCCAGTAGTAGAATTAAGAAAACAAGCCAAAACCTTGCCACTGGGTTAATGATGCTCAGTCTAATGGTCATAGAGATGTGGACCATGACCTCAAATGAAATGTTACCTTTAAAAAAAATTTACTACAAGTATTATCACCTATTTTGTTTTGAACTTTGCATTTATTATGTAGGATTTTTTGTGCTGGTTTAAGTCACTTTCTAGATTACTGGCCTATCATAATTTTAGTAGCTTCTGATTTGGAAGCTATTATTGAGATTGAATTGAAATAATGCTTTGGAAGTTATTCTAACATTCTGAGTACACAAGTGAAAACAAGCCAGAAGTTGAAACACATCCAAACCAGATGTGGAGGCACAAAACGCAGCTATATGTACATCAGATAAAATTTTATTTTATTTTGATCATTTTTTAATATTATAAATCAGTTTGTTAACACATAAAACTCCAAATTCTACCTTTGACATTTCTTGATAAATGTATGTATGAAGTATGGCATAAATCCAACTAAGCATGAGTTTCATCGTTTTCACCAAGAAAATAAAATTTAGAGCTGAGCAATAGCACAGCGATAGGGCGCTTGCCTTGTATGAAGCCAACCGCGGTTTGATCCCTGGCATCCTATATGGTCCCCTTAGCTTGCTAGGATTTATTTCTGAGCACAGAACCAAGAGTAACCCCTGCACACCATTGAATGTGACCCAGAAACAAAGTAAAATTAATTCTAAATACTTTTATATAATCAAAAATAACTTTAACTAGAAAAAATTATGTCAACATCCTTTAAGAAGAGCTCAGAAAATGTGAACTTATTATATATTGGGCCATCTGGCTGTGCTCAGAGATTACTCCTAGCTCTGCACTCAGGGACCATACTAGTGGCTCTGGGGACCATGTGGGGTGCTTGGGAATAAAATCAGGTTAGCCACGTGCAAAGCAAGCACCCTATCCACTGTACAATCTCTCTGGCCTCTTAAATTAATATATCAAATACCCAAAATATATGAGAAAAATTGTGTAGATAAAATAAAGCAATACAGGGGCAGGAGAGATAGCACAGCAGTAGGGCATTTGCCTTGCACGCGGCTGTCCCAGGGCAGACCTGGGTTTGATCCCCTGTGTCCCATATGGTCCCCCGAGCCAGGATAGATTTCTGAGCACATAGCCAGGAGTAACCCCTGAGCGTCACTGAGTGTGGCCCCCAAAAAAAACAAAAAAAATGCAAATGTCTTTTAAAATAAATCAAACATCTGGTTCCTGACCTCAGGAAACAAATAGTCTGGGTGGAAGATTAAACAAAGCAAATAATTAAGAGCAACCAAAAATGTTTCCAAAGTCTACTCATATGAAATGTCTTCTGTTTCTTCTACTCATGTGGGGTCACAATAAATAGCTTAAAACTGAAACACTTGCTCATGTTCTCATCTATTCCACTTTCTCACTTCAGCTGCCTCCCACATGACCCTCACTATCCTTTCCCTCCAGATCTTCCAAATTCTCTTCTCCTTCCCACCTCAAATTCAGGCTGTTAAAGGATTTCCTAATGTGGATATAACATATTGCCATTTTTTTTTCTAAGAAATGGAACTTAAAACAGTGTGCTTGTTTTATTTATTTGTTTGTTTGTTTAAGCTTTTGGCAGTGTGCAGGGATCACACCTGACACTCTAAGTGGTCATTCCCCTAAATGATGTGTTTAAAACTCATTAGGAGAGTCATCTCCAATTTTTAAATGAAAGCTTGTTTTGATCTTAAAAGGTCAGTGTATGAACCATGATATAAGGTTTATTGCTGGGGTACATCTTTAATCTCCACATTAAAAATTATTACTTTGTCTGAAAATGCTAACCAGGAATCATTAGAAAATGGAATCTGCAAAGCCTTGAAATGATTGGGTTTTAGGCATCAGATTTCTCACTCATCCCTCAGTTGTATATAAACAATTCTGTATCCTCTCTTCAATCTGCATTAAATGTATTTAATCTGTAATTTGCTATAACAAGTAATTTGCTATAACAAGACACATTTAGTGTCTGTCTCTAAAATATAAGTCAATTGATAGGTCTTTTATTTTTACTTTACTGTTAAGAAAATCAGACCATAAAAGGATCTCTGAAGTGCAGGTCATTTTTGTTCTATGCTCAGACTAAGAAAAAGAAAGACTGTCTTGACCCAGAGGGTCTTCTATACCCATTTTTCTGTAACACAATAACCCCATAGTTTGAAAAAAGAGAAGGAAGAAAATATTCTGCCTTCCTTCAAAAGCCATTTCAGCTTCCATTTTAAATAATACCTTTATAAGGCTGCAGAAAATCTTCATTGGCATTGTCTCTGAAGGAAATTCTGGGCTGGGAAGAAAATTTTTTTTCCAAGGCATTTATAAATCATCCATTCAAAGAAAAGAAAATTATGGGGTTTTTTTTTTCAGGTCAAAAGATTTCATCGTACCTGATGATGAATATATTTTTAATTAAAACCTGAGCACAAAATTGGGTTTATTGAGAATCATTGTGATGCATGATCACTCTCCTGAGACACCAACCATCTTTGGTACTGATCCCTAACTCTTGACACCCTGAGGCCACTTTGTGTATTCAGCAGTTAGAAAGGTGATTTCTGAGGCCTGGCAGCTGTTGGTGTTGAAGCTATTGTGTAAGAAACAAAAGTCATTCTGTTCTATTCCCCAGCCGCCTTTGTATCTTTGATACAGGAGCTGTTTCATAAGTAGGGTAAAATTCTTTACCAGGGAATTTCATTACTGTCTGTGTTTCATGTCAGCATACCCTTTAGGATAGCAGAGGGGACAGTTTCAAAGTACCTCTAAGACGAGGAATCTTGGGCTCTGATTGCTGTTAAGATGCTTGCTTTTTAAATCTGTTCAGTAGATCTGCAATTGAATGCCACATATCAACATTTATACCAAAGTCTACTAGCTCTGGTAAGGCCACACCCGTTTTTTGCTATCAGTAAATATGCTGCCATGCTTGAAACCTAATCAGAACCTAGTACACAGTAGCACTGTATTAAACTGTTTTTTTTGTTGTTGTTGTTGAAGAATTTCTCTTTACTGTCCCATGAAGTTCTCATAGAACAGATCAATATGGCATTTACTTGAAGAACACACACTTGGTTTCCTTAAAAGTAAATATGTACTCCCTCTTAAATAATTGTTTTAAGAATATATTTAAAGTAATTGTGATTTAGTAAATATTAACACAATGTTGATGGCTAGCAGGTTAGATGGCTAACAGGCACATGAAAAAATGCTTATCATCATATCTTATTAGAAATCAAGATAACAATCAGATAGCATCTCACATCAGTGAGAATGTACATATCAAAAATAGTTAGAACAATCTGTTGGCAGGGGTGTGGTGAAAGAGGAACTCACATCCACTTCTGGTGGGTTGTTGCCTGGTTCAACATTATGGAAAATAGTATGGAATTATCTCAGTAAACTCAGAACTGAGCTGCCGTGTGGCCCAGTAATACCACTTCTGGATATCTACCCCCTAGGATACAAAAATGATTTGTTCAGAAATACATATGCACACCAGTATTCATTGCAGAACTTAGTATGATAGATAAGAGATAGAATCAATAGTTTGACTTCATCTTTCCCTACTCTCTCCTAGCCTTCACCCTATGACCTACACACAAATAACAAGAGCACCAGCTACAGAGGCAGGGTGTCATCACCCACATATGAGTGGAAAGTTTCCCTGCATGATAAAAAGACTTTGGGGTTGTGTAAATGAGTATGGAGTCTGTAGTTGTCCCCATGGCAATATGCTTCAAGGGCGGAGAAACGCTGTATCTCTTAGGCCAAGGGAATTTTCATTCTAATTTCCCCAATATTTACCATGCATATGCAAAAAAATAAATAAATAAATAAATAAATAAAGAAGAAGAAACAATGCTTTTCTAAGAAGTTGCTGGTTTGTTTTTCCATAGCTGATGATTTTGGGTTTTGGTTTATTCTTTTTTTATTCTTTTTGTACTTTTGTTGTTACTTATTCTTTGTTTTAGTTTAGTTTAGTTTAGTTTTGCTTCCTTTTTCTTCGTTTTTCCCTTTCTTCTTTTAAATGTATATTTATAACACCTAGACAGACTCCTCCTAGTTTTTCTCTTTTTTTTTTTTTTGCCTTCCCCCTGCCCATGGTACCAACACCAGACAGCCTTATGTTTATTTGATGGACATAAAAATGATAAGACTTGAATACCAAATAAACAGTCAACAACAACAGAATTGATACCCAGTCTACAACAAGCTGTACAAGTGGGGAACAGTTCCACTAGCATTACAGAGGGTAAAAGAGGGAGATGTGGGATGCATGCTGGGAACAAGAATGGAGGGAGGACAACACTGGTGGTGGAAATGCCTCTCATTTATTGTCACTATGTGCCTTAAATATTACTGTGAAAGGTTTGTAATTCACTTTTACCACAGTAAAATAAAAAAGTACTTAATTAAAAAAAGAGAATCAATCTTGATGTCCAATGATAGATATGTGGATCATGAAGATGTGGTATAGATAATGGAATACAATGCACCTATAAGGAAAGAAGAAATGATGCAGTACACTGCAACATAGATGCAACTGGAAGTTATTATACTAAATGGAAGTAAGCAAGGAAGACAAAAAGGATGATTTCACTTACATGTGCATTTGAATAACTGGATGAAGGAATACAATGCTTGAACATAGTTTGCCTGAAACCCAACTAGGAATAACTTTGTAAATCCTGATGCATTAATAAACCTTAAAAAATACACACAAAATAAGCCAAAATAAATTCTGAGAGTTTAAACTTAAAAAAAAGAAAGCACCGAACTACAAATTTTCAAGTTTCATGTCAGAAAGGCACAGAGGCCGAATTAACTAAGAAACTGTGGTGGGCTTCATATTCCTCAGTGTTTCCTTCCACCTTGGACTGTGACTTGGTTTTGCCATTTTAAGGTACTTTCTACCATAGCAGAAGAGAATTAAATTTTTTATTTTATTTATTTATTTTGGTTTGAGGGTCCACACTCGGTGGCTCTCAGTGGTTACTCCTGGCTCTGCACTCAGAAATTCCTCCTGGAAGGTTCAGGGGACCATATGGGATGCTGGGAATTGAACCCAGGTCTGTCCTGGGTTGGTCACATGCAAGGCAAATGCCCTATCCCTGTGCTATCTCTCTGGCCCCTAATTTTATTTATTTATTTATTTTGGGGGTGTTTTGGGGCCACACCTGGTGACGTTCAGGGGTTACTCCTGGCTATGCACTCAAAAATCACTCCTGGCTTGGGGGACCATATGGGATGCCAGGGGATCCAACTATGGTCTGTCCTAAGCTAGCGCAGACAAGGCATATGCCTTACTACTTGCACCATTGCTCCGGTGCCCCTAATTTTAATTTTTAATTAAAGAACTGTTTACTATATTACATTTTCTAATATGATTATTTTACATACCTCAAACTAGTGAGATCATTATGTGTTTGTTTTACTTTTTCTGAGTTATTTCACTCAACATAAAATCTAGTTACAACCAGGATGCAGTGAATTGCATGATTTCACCATTCCTTACAACTGCATAGTGTATATATATACACATACATATATATACCACATCATCATAATCCATTCATCTCTTGTTGAACACCCAGGATGATTCCATTTCATAGCTATTGTATTTATTGCAGCAATAAATTCTGATGTACATATACCCTTTTATTCTTTTTTAAATAATTTTTATTGAGACCAAAGTGAATTATGAATCTTTCACAGTAATATTTAAGGTGCATAATAACAATAAATCAGGGCCATTCCCACCACCAGTGTTGTCCTCCCTTCTCCTCTGTTCCCAACATGCATCCCATATTTCCCTCCTTTGCCCCCCAAACTGCTAGTATAACTACTCTCCTCAGTGTATAGCTTGTTGTAGATTGGGTATCGATTCTGTTGATGTTGACTTTGAGTTTGGTGTTTAAGTCTGATACTTTTTTATTTCCACTCAATGTTCATACGACTGTTTGGACCTGGTACCCTCCATTTTCCCCCTCAATTCATGAGGCAGAACAAGATGATTCAAGTTATATGGTTCTGTTGGAAAATAAATAACTGGGAGCATTCCATCTAGAGCTTATAAATATCAATTTAAAAGAAGAAAAACAAAACAAGACAAAAAAAACAGCAACTAGAAAAAAAGGCACCCAGCTACTAAAACAACCACCATCATATCATAACTACAAGAATGAAAAAATAAAAAGAAGAAAAAAAGAAAAGAAAGAAAAAATAAATAAAAAGAAGACCATACACATAACGAATTTAGGAGGGCTGGTGTGGCAAGGTTTTGTGCTTCTTTTATTTGTTTTTGTTTTTTGTTTGCTTAGCCACAGTATTTGGGAAATTAGAAAGGGAATTTTCGTGGCTTAAGAGATACAGGGTTTCTCTGCCCTTGAAGCATTCTGCCATGGGGACAACTGCAGGTTCTATACACGCTCATTTTCACACCGCAAGGTCTTTTTATGGTGCCAGGAAACATTTCACTCAGCGGTGGATGATAACATCTCGCCTCTGTAGCTAGAGATCTTGGTATTTGCACAGGTCATAGGACAAAGGCTAGGTTAAAGTATTTCTTTACAGCTATAGAAGTTCTGTTTCATCACTGTTGTTGTAATCAGTCTTCTGTAATTAGTGGTCTTGGTATTTGCTCAGATACTAGGGCAAAGCCAAGGATGGAGTCTTTCATTATGGTTCTGGAAGTTCTGCTCAGTCACAATGGTCAAAGTCAGACCATTAGAATTAAAGATCTTGGTTTTTGTACAAATCCTAGGCTGAAGCCTAGGCTAAGATCTTTCTTATTGGTCCCACAATAAGTTCTGCCCAGTCATGGTTGTCAAAGTCAGTCTTCTGTAATGAGCAATCTTGGTTTTTGCACAGATCAAAGGATGACATGTCTTCTGATTTCATCTTGCCATTAGGTGATGAGATAGGGCAACCCACTCTGAGATCAAGTTGCTGCCGTTTCCTTGTTGTCAGGATGTCATATCAAAACTTGTGCATGATGGTGCCAGAGTGGTATTAGGAATTTCCCAAGGGGATGCTTGGTTCCTGGGCTGTTGCAGGGACTCTGTCAGTTCTACATCTGGGACCTGGGGTTTGTGGTTGGACGGTCACTGTCCGATCACATGGAGTCTAAGTTGGGTCCACATGACACATGTTCAGGGTGGGAGGCACCCCTGTATTATAAAATGTATGGGTCCTTATCCATAGTAGATAAGAGCTTGTTTCTGTGCATAAGATATTCCCTTTTTTAGAGTGTCTATACAAAAGGGAATGGTGCCATATTATATAGCTGGTGCATTTGGAAGTAAGAATAACAGGCTACACAATATCTGTACATTGGTTTTGACCTGAGCTTTTATCCCAGGCAAGACTTTTTCTTAAGTTTTTGTACCAAGCATAAACAAAACAGGTGAAGTTAAAGAAGTATATATATTAGAAGAAATAAATAAAAATAAATTTGAAAAAAGTAATGAAAAAATAAGTGATAGAAGAGGCATTTGAGAATAAACTAAGATTTTGCTTTCCAGAAGATTTTGATACCATTTTAATTTTATCAATAGTGTATTTTATTTAAACAACTTTATTACATACATGATTGTGTTTGATCATGTAAAGAGCACCACCCATCACCAGTGCAACATTCCCATCACCAGTGTCCCAACTGTACCTCCTTCCTACCCAACCCCCGCCTGTACTCTAGACAGGCTTTCTATTTCCCTTGTAGATTCTCATTGTTAGGATAATTCAAAACGTAGTTATTTCTCTAACTAAACAAATCCCTGTTTGTGGTGAGCTTGATGAGGTGAGCTGGAACTTCCAGCTCTTTTCTCTTTTGTGTCTGAAAGATATTATTACAAGAATGTCTTTCATTTTTCTTAAAACACATAGATGAGTGAGACCATTTTGCGTCTTTCACGCTCTCTCTGACTTATTTCACTCAACATAATAGATTCCATGTACATCCATGTATGGGAAAATTTAATGACTTCATCTCTCCTGACAGCTGCATAATATTCCATTGTGTGTATGTACCACAGTTTCTTTAGCCATTCATCTGTTGAAGGGTATTTTGACTGTTTCTAGAGTCTTGCTATGGTAAATAGTGCTGCAATGAATATAGGTGTAAGGAAGGGATTTTTTATTGTATTTTTGTGTTCCTAGGGTATATTCCTAGGAGTGGTATAGATGGGTCGTATGGGAGCTCAATTTCCAGTTTTTGGAGGAATCTCCATATCTCTTTCCATAAAGGTTGAACTAGACGGCATTCCCACCAGCAGTGGATAAGAGTACCTTTCTCTCCACATCCCCGCCAACACTGCTTGTTCTCATTCTTTGTGATGTGTGCCAATCTCTGGGGTGTGAGGTGGTACCTCATAGTTGTTTTTTTTTTTTTTTTTTTTTTTTGCATCTCCCTGATGATTAGTGATGTGGAGCATTTTTTATGTGTCTTTTGGCCATTTGTATTTCTTCTTTGTCAAAGTGTCTGTTCATTTCTTCTCCCCATTTTTTGATAGGAATAGATGTTTTTTTTTTCTTGTAGAGTTCTGTCAGTGCCTTGTATTTTTTGGATATTAGCCCCTTATCTGATTGGTATTGGGTGAATAGTTTCTCCCACTCAGTGGAGGGCTCTTGTATCCTGGGTGCTATTTCTTTTGAGGTTCAGAAGCTTCTCAGTTTAATATATTCCCATCTATTAATCTCTGCTTTCACCTGCTTGGAGAGTGCAGTTTCCTCTTTGAAGATGCCTTTAGTCTCAATGTCCTAGAGTGTTTTATCTATGTGTTGTTCTATATATCTTATGGTTTTGGGTCTAATATCGAGGTTTTTTATCCATTTGGATTTTAACTTCGTTCATGATGTTAGCTGAGGGTCTAAGTTCAATTTTTTGCAAGTGGCTAGCCAGTTGTGCCAATACCACTTGTTGAAGAGGCTTTCTTTGATCCATTTAGGATTTCTTGCTCCTTTATCAAAAATTAGGTGACTGTATGTCTGGGGAACATTCTCTGAGTATTCAAGCCTGTTCCACTGATCTGAGGGCCTGTCCTTATTCCAATACAATGCTGTTTTGATAACTATTGCTTTGTAGTACAGTTTAAAGTTGGGGAAAGTAATTCCTCCCATATTCTTTTTCCCAATGATTGCTTTAGCTATTCTAGGGTGTTTATTGTTCCAAATGAATTTCGAAAGTGTCTGATCCACTTCTTTGAAGAATGTCATGGGTATCTTTAGAGGGATCGCATTAAATCTGTACAATGCTTTGAAGAGGATTGCCATTTTAATGACATTAATCCTGCCAATCTATGAGCAGGGTATGTGCTTCCATTTCCACATGTCCTCTCTTATTTCTTGGAGCAGAGCTTTATAGTTTTCTTTGTATAGGTCCTTCACATTTTTGGTCAAGTTGATTCCAAGATATTTGAATTTGTGTGGCACTATTGTGAATGGGGTTGTTTTCTTAATGTCCATTTTTTCCTTATTACTATTGGTGTATAGAAAGGCCATTAATTTTTGTGTGTTAATTTTGTAGCCTGCCACCTTGCTATATGAGTCTATTGTTTCTAGAAGCTTTTTTGTAGAGACTTTAGGGTTTTCAAGGTAGAGTATCATGTCATCTGCAAACAGCGAGAGCTTGACTTCTTCCTTTCCTATCTGGATTCCCTTGGTACCTTTTTCTTGCCTAATTGCTATAGAAAGTACTTCCAGTGCTATGTTGAATAGGCGTGGTGAGAGAGGACAGCCTTGTCTTGTGCCAGAATTTAGAGGAAAGGCTTTCAGTTTTTCTCCATTGAGGACAATATTTGCCTCTGGCTTGTGGCAGATGGCCTTAACTATATTGAGAAAGGTTTCTTCCATTCCCATCTTGCTGAGAGTTTTGATCAAGAATGGGTATTGGACCTTATCAAATGCTTTCTCTGCATCTATTGATATGATAATGTGATTTCTATATATCTTGTTGTTGATGTTGCGTATTATGTTGATAGATTTATGGATGTTAAACCAGCCTTGCATTCCTGGGATGAAACCTACTTGATCGTAATGGATCATCTTCTTAATGAGGCATTGAATCCTATGTGCCAGGATTTTGTTGAGGATCTTTGCACCTGTATTCATCAGCGATATTGGTCTGTAATTTTCTTTTTTCATAGCATCTTTGTCTGGTTTAACTATCAAGGTGATGTTGGTTTCATAAAATCTATTTGGAAGTGTTCCTGTTTTTTCAATTTCATGAAAGAGTCTTGCCAGGATTGGTAGAAGTTCCTCTTGAAAGGTTTGAAATAATTCATTAGCAAATCCATCTGGGCCTGGACTTTTGTTTTGGGGCAGACATTTGATTACTGTCTTAATTTTCTCAATAATGATGGATGTGTTTAGATATGGTACTTCCTCTTCATTAAACCGTGGAAGATTATGAGTCCAAAAATTTATCCATTTCTCTCATGTTTTCATTTTTAGTGGCATAGAGTCTCTCAAAGTATTTTCTGATTACCCTTTGGATCTCTATCATATAAGTAGTGATCTCTCCTTTTTCATTCCTAATACGAGTTATCAAGTCTCTCTCTCTCTCTCTCTCTCTCTCTCTCTCTCTCTCTCTCTCTCTCTCTGTTAGTTTTGCCAGTGTCTATCAATCTTGTTTATTTTTTCAAAGAACCAACTTCTGCTTTCATAGATCTTTTGGATTGTTTTTCAGGTTTCCACTTCATTGATTTCTGCTCTCAGCTTTGTATTTCCTTCTGTCTCCCTATTTTTTTTTGTTTGTTTTTGGGCCACACCTGGCAGTGCTCAGGGGTTACTCCTGGCTGTCTGCTCAGAAATAGCTCCTGGCAGGCACAGGGGACCATATGGGACACCGGGATTCGAACCAGCCACCTTTGGTCCTGGATTGGCTGCTTGCAAGGCAAACGCCACTGTGCTATCTCTCCGGGCCCCTGTCTCCCTATTTTTGGGTCCTATTTTTGAGTTTTTTCTAATTCTATGAGCTGCGTCATTAAGTTATTCAGCTATGCCCCTTCTTCTTTCCTGATGTTTGCTTGCAAAGCAATAAATTTCCCTCTCAATACTGCTTTTGCTGTGTCCCATAGGTTCTGATAGTTTGTGTCTCCATTGTCATATGTTTCTAGGAAGGTTTTGATTTCCTCTTTGATTTCATCTCAGACCCACTGTTTATTCAGTATTAGGTTGTTTAACTTCCAAGTAAATTTTTTTTCTTCTGTGTCCCTTTGTAGTTCACATATAATTTTAGGGCCTTGTAGTCAGCGAAGTTAGCCTGCAAAATTTTTATCCTCTTGATATTATGGAGGTATGTTTTGTGTGCTAGCATGTAGTCTATCCTGGAGAATGTCTCATGTACATTAGAGAAGAATGTGTATCCGGTCTTCTGGGGTTGGAGTGTCCTGTATATATCTACTGGGCCTCTTTCTTCCATTTCTCTTTTCAGGTCTAGTATATTCTTGTTGGGTTTCAGTCTGGTTGACCTGTCAAGTGTTGATAATGCCTTGTTGAGGTCTCCCACAATTATTGTGTTTTTATTGATATTATTTTTCAGATTTGTCAACAATTTCATTAAATATTTTGCTGGCCCCTCATTTGGTGCATATATGTTTAGGAGAGTGATTTCTTCCTGCTGTACGTAACCCTTAATTAATATAAAATGTCCATCTTTGTTTCTTAAAACTTTCCTAAGTATAAAGTTTGTATCATCTGATATCAGTATGGCCACTCCAGCATTTTTATGGATATTGTTTGCTTGGATGATTTTCCTCCAGCTTTTTATTTTGAGTCTATGTTTGTTCTGACTATTAAGGTGCGTTTCTTGTAGGCAGCAGAAGGTTGGATTGAGTTTTTTGATCCATTTAGCCACTCTGTATCTCTTAACTGGTGCATTTAGTCCATTGACATTGAGAGAAAGAATTGTCCTGGGAGTTAGTGCTATCTTTATATTGAAGTTTGGTGTGTTTGTTGATCAGTCTTGTCTTAAAGTAAGCTGTTCAGTTTTTCTTTTAAGAATGGTTTTGAGGGGCCGGGCGGTGGCGCTAAAGGTAAGGTGCCTGCCTTGCCTGCGCTAGCCTTGGACGGACTGCGGTTCAATCCCCCGGTGTCCCATATGGTCCCCCAAGCCAGGAGCAACTTCTGAGCACATAGCCAGGAGTAACCCCTGAGCATTACCGGGTGTGGCCCAAAAACCAAAAAAAAAAAAAAAAGAATGGTTTTGAGTTTGTAAAGTTTCTGAGCTGTTGTTTGTCTGTGAAACCATGTATTGTTCCTTTAAACCTGAGTGAGTTTTGTTGGGTGTAGTATTCTAGGTGAAGCATTCATTTCATAGAGCTTTGTCACTATGTCCCACCACTGCCTTCTGACTTTGACTGTTTCTGGTGACAGGTCTGCAGGAAATCTAAAGGATGTTCCCTTAAATGCAATTTCTCTTTTTGATCTTGCTGCTTTCAGAATTGTCTCTATCTGTGGGATTCGTCATTGTTACTAGGATGTGTCTTGGGGTGTTTTTTCTGGGGTCTCTTTTAGTTGGTACTCTTCGGGTATGCAGGATTTGATCACATGCATTCATTAGCTCTGGTAGTTTTTCTTTAATGATGTTCTTGACCATTGATTCTTCCTGGAGATTTTCTTCCTGGGTCTCGGACTCCAATGTTTCTTAAGTTGTTTCTGTTGAGCTTATCATAGACTTCTATTTTCATCTGTTCCCATTCTTTGAGTAATTTTTCCATTGTTTGATCATTTGCTTTAAGGAGTTTTTCCAATTTCTTCTGCTGTATGGAATTGTTATTCATCTCATCTTCCAGTGTACTAATTCTATCCTCAGCTGCTGTTAACCCATGGGAAATCTCAACCATCTTTTACTTCAATTCATCTACTGAGTTTTTCAGACCTGTTATTTGACCTGAAATTTCAGTTTGGAGTTTTCTGATTTCTATCTTCATATTATCTTGATTCTTATTAGTGTTCTCTTCTATACTTTTTTTGAGTTCTTTGAAATCTTCCATATTGCGACTCTAAACTTCTTATCTGAGAGACTGACTAGTTGATTGGTCATGTTCAAGTCATCAGAGTTGCCATCGTCATTCTCTATGTCTGGTGCTGGCCTGTGTTGTTTCCCCATTATCACACTTGTATTGTGGGTTTTTCTACGTGTTGTGGTTGTATTCATTGTCTAAATGATGTGCACAGCAGGGAAGCGAAGCAGAGAAACCATGCTTTTCTGGCTCCCACCCTTTCTGTGCTTGTAAACTCACCTCCAGGGAAGGCTCCAGGGAAGGCGAGCTGTCCACAGATAAGCCACACACAGGATGAAATCAGGCCGAAAATGGAGCACAGCACAGAAGACAGGCAGATAGGGGTGCTGGCGTCTTAGTTCCTGCAGAGTTCAGTGGCTTCCCCTTTCTGGGCATGTAAGCTCACCTTCAGGGAAGGCTCCAGGGAAGGCGAGCCATCCTCACATGAGCCACACACAGGATGAAATCAGGCCGAAAATGGAGCACAGCATGGAAGACAGGCAGATAGGGTTTTGGCATCTGAGTTCCAGCAGAGTTCAGCGGCTTTCCCTTTCTGGGCTTGTAAACTCACCTCTAGGGAAGGCTCCAGGGAAGGTGAGCCGTCCGCAGATGAGCCACACACAGGATGAAATCAGGCTGGAAATGGAGCACAGCACAGAAGATAGGCAGATAGGTGTGCTGGCATCTGAGTTCCAGCTGAGTTCCTCAATTCTGTCTCTCACTCAGAAGCAGGCAGGATCACCGGCAGGAATGCTGATAAAATCCAGTCTCAGCAGCTGGAAACCGCATGGCCTAAGATGGTTTCTGCGCCCTTCTGACTTCGTGTTTTGATATGTCCAATCATACTTGTTCAACCTTGGGAGGTTATAGGAGTCCAAGAATTAATTCATTTCTTCCATGTTCTCTTGTGGCATAGATTTTCTCAAAGGAATCTCATATTACACTTTGAATTTCTGTAGAGTCTGTAGTAAGAAAAAAAGTAAAAAAAGTCTCCCCCTTTTCATTTTTAATTCAGTTCATTAAGTTTCCCTTTCTTTCATGAATCTTACTAGTGGTTTGTTCATTTTGTTTATTTTTTATGAAACTAACACTTGCTTTTATTGATCTTTTGGATTGTTTTGTGGGCTTTCAGATTATTAATTTCTGCTCTTAGCTTCATTATTTCCTTTCATCTATTTACTTTTAGTTCATTTTGTTGATTGTTTTCTAATTTTTAAACTGTGCCATTAAGTTATTTAAGTAGACTTTCTTTTTTTTTTAAATGCTTGTTAAGCTATAATTTTTCCTCTTAATTCCACTTTTGCTGCATCCCACAAGTTCTGATAATTTGTCTCTTCATTCTCTTTTGTTTCCTGGAATCCTTTGATTTTCTCTTTGAGATATCATCTCTAACCTACTCACTACATATATGTTTAAGTGTATGATTTCTTCCTGTTGCACACATATCTTGATTATTAAGAAATGTCCATCTCTGTCTCATAAACTTTTTAAACCTAAAGTCTTTGTCACCTGATATTAGTATGTCCACCCCAGCCTTTTTAATGGGGTTGTTTGCTTGAGTGATTGTTCTCAACCTTTGACTTGGAGTCTTTGTTTGCTCACTATTCAGATGTGTTTCTTGCAGGCAACAGAATGTTGGATTCAAAAACATGATTCATTTTTTCATTTATTTTCTCTTAATTAGTGCATTTAGTCCATTGACATTGAGAGAGATGATTGTCATGGAATTAAGTGTCATCTTATAGCAGGATTTTGTTGTATTTATTGGATTTGTCTTGGCTTAGAGTAGATCCTAACTCATCTTTATAGTTGGTTTTGAGTCTGTAAAGCAGGGGTCTCAAACTCAATTTACCTGGGGGCCACAGGAGTCAAAGTCGGGGTGATCCTTGAGTGCAAAGTCAGTAGTAAGCCTTGAACATTGGGGGGTGTGACCCAAACAACTAAAACAAAACAAAACAAAAAAGATTTTCTAGGGAAGGGTCACAAAATGTTGTATGGAGGGCCACAAACGGCCCACAGGCCGCAAGTTTGAGACCCCTGCTGTAAAGTTTCTCAGCTGCTGCTTATCAGTGAAGCTGTGTTTCCTTCCTTCAAACCTGAATAAAAGTCTGGCTGGGTGAAATATTCTTGGTGAAGCATTAATTTCATTGAGTTTTATCAGTATATTCCACCACTGCCTTCTGGCCTTGAGAGTTACTTGTGATAAATTTGCTGTAAAGCTTAAGTATGCCTTGTCACAGCTGTATTGGTCTAGACACTTTAGGGGTTCCCAGGAAAGTGGGTGCAGGGTTTGACAAAAGACAAGCCATACTCAATAGTAGGGATGAGTCTGAATTGAAGTGCTTTAATGAATGCTGCAGTGAGGTATTTAAATATAAATTTTACGTGCAAGAAACCACCTACATTTGCTTTCCTGTAAGGTTAAAAAATTGTACTTTTATGTTAGCAAAAACCTTGTCAGTACATGCTATTTGGTCTATAAGTTTTTTTCACAATAGACAATTCACAGGCCTTTAGTGTGTTACAAACCTTCTGAATGATAATTAAAATACAGAGGGTAGATGAGCCAGAGACTTTTCTGGGCTCAAAAGAGAAAAATTTAACATTTTAAGGTTTATTTACACCAAGGCTGGACCCTGGATGTCAATTCTGATATAAACTAAAAGATTAGCAAGTTTGTCAGGTGTTCCTATGAAGGGCTCCTTTTATGTGAGTGAGCATACTGCTTAAAGATATAGAACATTTTTTAAAAAACTAACTTCACTTTGAGGATTACAAAGTTATTTTTATGTTTTTTTTTATGCTGATTTTTTCTGGTAAAGTAATATTCAATCAAGGCCATATATATGTGTACTAATGTTGTCATCTGGAGGTAAATGCTTAACTATAGACATACTTAGTACAGCAGCAGGGAGATTCTTATTAGACCAAATAAATGTTTTCAACACTTACTAAGTTTGAGAAATACCACTCTTAATTTTCAAGGTAGCTACCTCTCTTTGAGGTCTTTCTCAGCCATCTGTACTGGGAGAGCTTAGCAGGCCTTCTAATTTTATCTTTCCTTAAACTGTGGCAGTTGTAATTCCTCTTTGTATATAATTTCTCTTTTTGATCATGCTGCTTTCAGTATTCTATCCCTATCTGTGGATCTGTGGTTTTCTTTTTGATTTTATTTTGGGGGGATCACACCCAGCAGTGCTCAGGGGTCACTCCTGGCTCTATGCTCAGAAATCGCTCCTGGCAGGCTCAGGGGACCATATGAGATGCCAGGATTCAAACCATCGTCCTTCTGCATGTAAGGCAAATGCCTTACCTTCATGCTATCTCTCCATCCCCTATCTGTGGTTTTCATTATTGTGACTAATGTGTGCCTTGGAGTGCTTTTCTTTGGATCTCCTTTAGCTGGTACTCTTTAGGCATCCAGAATATGGTTGCATGCACTCTTTAGTTCTGGGAAATTCTCAGTAATGATGACCTTGACTTGAAAACCTTTCATAAAGGTTTTCTTCCTGTGTCTCTGGGACTCCATTGATTTTTATGTTGTTTATATTGAATTTATCCCAGAGTTTATTCTCATCTGTTCACTTTCTTTAGGATTTTTTCCAGCCTCTTCTGTTGTATGAAGGTTTTATGGAGCTTATCTTCTATATCATTGATTCTGTCCTTAGCGACTGTTACTCTCCTGATGTGGCTTTCCAGCGAGGTGTTCATTTCATCTATCACCATTTTAGTTGTAATATTTTTATTTTAAATTTTCTCATTACTCTCAGATCCTATTGAATCTTCTGGGATATCTAATTATTTCTTTAAGTTCTTTGAACATTCATAATATTTTCTGTCCAAAGTTCTAATCAGAAATTTTATATAGATGGCAGGTGTTCATTATGTCTCCAGAGGTAGCTTCTTCAGTCACAAGGTGTGGTATGGTTCTGCATAGTTTTCCCATTGTGAACTTTGATGTACTGTAATAAAAGCGTTGTGGTACAGTTTCTTGACTGGAAGAAATGTGCAGCCATGGAGTGAAGCGGAGTGACTTCTCTCTTTCTGGTCTCACACTCTGATTAATTCAAGCTGGGATTCCCCCCCCCCCCAAACTCCTTCCATAACTTATAGGCAGTTGGTTCTGGTTCACATACCCTTACCCAGAGATTAATCCAATCTCTGATTACTACTAACAGTGGCTGCACTCTTGCTCACTTTTGAAGGAATGTTTTTAAGTCCTGGGGATAGATACCCCAAAGTAGAATTACTGTATCTACTCTCCAATTGCCTGCCACTTCCCAAACTCCTCATGGGTGGTGGACTTGTCAGATGATTAGCATTGACTGGCCTAAAATTATTGCTTTTTGTTACTTACCTTTCTTGCACTTATATAACCCCTATGAGACAAACATACTCTAGATGGCTCTCATCAAACAAAATAAGAGAAATAGAGATGTGAGACTGTTCTAGAATCTACAGCTTGGTACCAAGCAAGCTGATCCTGCCTATATCAAACTATCGTCAATTAATCCAGAGACACATGAGAAAGACTAGATGGAATTTGTTTTGAGCCTGAGCATCTGGAGTGAGGGGTGGATGGAGATCTATGTAGCACTAGTTTGGCAGCTCCTGGTTGACATTTATTGTGCCTGTAACAAGAAAGTCCAAAAGTGTAACCTGGGATTTGGATAGTTTTTAATGGAATTCCCATTCAGTTTATCTGTGCTTCTCTGGAGGCTGCAATCTCAGATGGTTTCCCTCTAGGTGGCATAACTGTACCTTCTCAGGCCATATCATCTGGAGGACAAGAAACTGTTCTTTAACCACCAAACAATAGTCCAGGGATTTACCACTGACTAGAACTAGTTAGATCTCTTCTGAGCTGGCCCAATAGTTGAGCAAAGATTTTTGCAACTTGGATTATTGTTAGAATTCCTGCTTTAAAACAGAAGAGGTCTTAGTCTTTTCCCCAATTGTAGGTCATTAAAAGGAGGGAAGAGGAAGGATCAGATTCCGATAGGCACCAGCAATGTGGAAGAGATTCTTAGAGTCCCTAACCTTGTTTTAAGTTTCTATTCAATATTTAACTCAAGACATTTTTCTTGGGGAACTGGAGGCCTGTATTTAATTCTGACATTGTGTCATCTCCCAGCATTACAGAGCACTAGCTCTAAACACAGAGCCATTAACAGTCCTCAGCATGGCTAAGTTTGACTGTTAAATATGCAAACAAACAAACAAAAGACATTTTTCTACCACTATGTTGTTAGAAGGGGAGAACTCTGACATTCTATTTGATAATTGGCAATGCCTCTGACCAAACCCATGTCACCATAGGCCCTGTAAAAGTAAGCATTTTTATTAGATCATTACTGTTATCCCCTTGAACTCACATAGTGTGGTATCTTGGGGGTTTAAGAAAATTAAAATAGGTTTTGCATACTAAAATTTTCTGTGTCTTAGAAGATGAAATTAATGCTACCATGAGAATTGAACTTTATGAATGGGATCTATTGGTAAAGATGCTATTCCACTGACCCAGCATTCTTTGTTTCTCATAGGTTAGCTATACATCTTATCCAAACACATTAACACATAGTAAACATTAAATAAAAATGTATGTTGAATGAATGTATTTAAAACAGAACCAAGATCTTCTTAAATAGTCTACTAATCTTTCAAGAATACTCTCCATGCCCCTTTGTAAGAATTCCTTTGTATTTTCTGTTTGTTTTTTTTTCTAGCCATACCTGGTAATGCCTAGGGATTACTCCTGGTTATGCACTCAGAAATTGCTCCTGGCTTGGGGGACCATATGGGATGCCGGGGGATCAAACCGAGGTCTGTCCTAGGCTAGTGAGCTCGAGGCAGATGACCCTGAATTCCTTTGTATTTAATGCTATCCCCTGAAGTTTCTGTAGAAATGCCAATCAAGCTATCTAGGAATATTTTAGCAAACAAAGTGGTAATCAGTTTCTTTGTTTTACTAATATACCTTCTTGACCTCAGAGAATCTGAAATATTGGCTGGTTTATTTTGTTTATTGCGGACCACATCCAGCTGTTCTCAGGAGTACAATTGGCTTTGCAATCAGGAATTCCTCCTGATGGTGTTCAGGGGAACATGTATGTTTCCAGGGATTAAACCCACTTGGCTCTGAGCAAGGCAAATACTCAATCTACTATAGTATCTCTCTGGCCCCAAATCTGAAATTCTGAACAAGGTTTGCAACCAACACATTTTGTCATTTAGCAGATTTTTATCTGTCTACAAAAATTGATGAATAACTACTGGGTGCCTTAGTAGTGTAAGGGAATCAAAATTGCATAGAAATAATACTTTCTTTTAATATGCCAACTATTATAATCTAATTATTCAAGCTTGAGAAAAACATTTAAAGGAGGGGAAGACTTGGGACTTTTTATGGAATTCAGATTCTTATGAAGCAACTTGTGTTGATGGTGATATTATACCCTTTCATCTCTAGTTATAAAGGACTCCAGCTCTATAGGAAATATCTGTCACTCATAAGACAAAAATGGCCTAAATCAAGTATTTTTATGTAATCTAGCATTAGCTGTATTTCCATGTTTTCTGTTCTTAAATTTTCCCCATAAATATGGTGCATATGTTCTTTAATGTTTCTGATTTGCTAATAATATTCTGATTAAATAATTCCACAGAATTGTCAGTTTGAGGGTGCAGATTCAGCTACATTTTTCTCAATTTCCTCTTTGTCTTTTTTTCCCTAGTTGGGCTTCGCTTTATACCATACAAATAGAAAACTAACATTGGAGCCTAAAATTACTGTCAATGCCAAGATTGTTGTGGTTGGTGCGTCTAATGTTGCCATTTCCTTCCTAGAGACATTGGTATTTTGGTGAGTGGTTTTACCTATTATTTGTTATTTACTCATTTATTCATTCCTATATCTGAAGTCCTATCCCATACAATAACATATCTGAATTTTTTTCCCATTCTTCACCTTACCTACATAGATTAACAAATTTGGAATATTCTAAGTGAGGGATTGGCAAAATGAACCTTCTACATGCTTTTGTAAAAAGCATTTATGGAATCAAGCACAGTCACTTGCTACCTATGATTATTTCCTCAGTAAAAAATGCAGGTTTGAGTAACTATAACAGAGCTTATAGCCTGAAATACCCAATATATGCACATGCTGACTGTTTACAGAAGTTTTCAAAGTTTTACCATACATTGACGTCTCTCATATTGACTTGGTAATAAGAATCATCTAGAGCATTTATTTAACATGTAGATTCCTGTGCTTCTACCTGATATACAGAACCAAAAATCCTGGGAGAAAGATCATGTGCCCCATATATATCACCAGGTATGTTTGGGAACCAGTTTTGAATTCAAGTATCACAAATGGGCTGTCAGAAATGAAAGACAAATCAGGAGCTTTTTTCAACATCTGTATTTTTGGTGACAGGGAACAGAGTAAATCCTATAGGGAAGACTGAGAACTATCACTCACTTCAGTACTTTTTGTTATCTTGAAAGCTGTAACTGGGCTTTCTCTCAGAAACTATTTTCCTGATGGGTGACTCTAACAGATTTTTTAGCTTTTCATGACTAGTTCTCCCTTTGATATTTGAATATTTTCTCCTTCTCAATTGAAGAGCCCACAGTATTATCCTAGAACATGATTTCATTGTCTGGTCTAAGCAGTATGACATAGAACCTTAGATGTGTTGCCTAACATCTCTTTCAATCTAATTCTCCATTGATATTTTAAAAAATGATCTCACCAGTGTTGAAAAAGACCCTGACTTTGGAGGATAAGGACTAACAAAACAGTCCAAGACTTTTTCAGTGTTCACTCTGCACCACATGAGAAATTTTAGGTCCAGTTCAAAAATGCAATGTGTTGAGAGATCAGTAGAAAGCTGGAAAAGAAACCTCACTGTGGCTCCTACAAAAACCACCAGCCCTAGGACAAGAGGTGGTACACTGTGAAAGGGTAGATGAGAAATGGAATACAGGAAATAACCAATGAACAGGATGCCTGGTTGACATAGAAACAGTCCAGCCCAAAAGGTTATTTTGCTCATTTGGCTTCACATTAGAAAAAGAACAGATGTGTGTGTTTGTATGTGTGTGTGTGTGTGTGTGTGTGTGTTTGTGTGTGTGTGTGTGTAGTTGCTACTTCCCAGTCAAACTGTTCTTATAGCTGGACCACACACTTACTTAATCAAGAATAATTCATATGTCATTGCTGAAACTAACAGTTTATGTGCTTTATTTAACCATTGTGGCCTATATGTCTTTTCGATGCAAGAAGGAACTAATGAGAACCCAGGAACATGTATGTTTTTGGCTACATGAAGATTTCAAGAAGCCACATGGAGGCTCAAAGTCTTTCCTTGATTTTTTTTAGGTCTTATCACCTAAGACAGTAAATATTTTACAATCATTTGTGATTGATCAGGTGGAACTGTGAAATAACAGCATCTTAAACATCATAACTATGTCTTAAATTTTAATAAACTATGTATTGAGTCATTATGTTCTGCTTCAATTATTAAATATAGATAAAAATTTTCTGTGAAATAAACTTAGATTTAACCAAGACTAGTTATAACTTTATATAAATACTTAATTAAATTCCTCAAACAGATCTTTTAAAAGCATGTTAAAGTATTCATAACTCTACCATCATCATACCAATTGTACACACTAAAAATAGACTGGTATCAGTTTACGGATCTCTAATCCTTAAGAGAGGAAATTGTTTTCTCATTATTTTCTCTAATTATTTTAAATTAGCAATCACCATGGTAACCTATTGCATATTTTACCTTACTAGCTTAACTGCCATTGAACTAGATTTTATTAAATAATTTGAACTGAATAAAATTTAAAAATAAAAACTAATTTTTATCAAACAGTGACCAACTCTTCCCCTATTTAGGATTAAATCCATATTTCAGATGCAATATTTAGAAAAATTGTCCTCCCTGAGTTCTTGGACTGCATTATCTAACCCAGCTGGTACACTATATTTTCTAAAAAAAAAAACCCATTTGAGACCCAGTTAACAACCTATTTTTCCAGGAAATCTAGTAATCCTGTAATCTGGTGACAAAGAAGATAATTCTTTGTTATTATGTTATTTTCATGTTATTATGCTATTTTACATTTAAGAAACATTATTTGGTCTTTTCTTCAAAGGATAAGCAAAACTGCACTAGCATCAGTTGTTTTCCCTGGTCATATCCTTTTTCCCCCAAGTGCACAGATGCCACTGTTGGAACTAATGCAATTTATTCAGTTATCAACTAATACATCAAGATGTCAGATATATTTGGGGAATTAATATTGAAGTTTTTTTTCTTTTAAGTACAGCACTCTTGTTGGTCCTTAGTTACTGCTCACCCACAGTGGCATCCACACAGACACCTTGTCAAGTTCTCAGACAGAGGGTTACCATGTCTGTTGTAGTTTTTTTTTTTTTTATAGAGCAAGACATCCTGGGGCCCATAGTGACAGACATCGATAATAGCCACTTTCCTAGGAACACATGCCAGTATCCCTTTCAGGTCTCCTGGTTATCCTAATCTTGGCAAAGCCTTGAGCATTGGGAGTGGCAGTTGCCATTAGAGTTTTCTATAACTTTTATCAGAGTGGCCCCGAGGGGCTGATGAAGGACAGATTCAGGATAATTTAGAGAGTTTAGTGTTGTTTTAATATAAAATAAAAAGTCATAGAGTTGGTAGGGGGATGGTGAGTCCTTTCTGAGCTCGACCTGGCTCCTGCAGCCCCTACAGCCTGCAGGTCTGAAGGTTTCAGGATAAGGTCAGAGATTCATTTACAAAGCAGACAGATGAAGTTCCAGGAGTAAGCCGGCTTTATTTCACAGTCCTAACCTAACATATACATTTCCTCACATGGCCTCTATGCTAAGACTTTTCCTAGCAGCTACCTCTCTGATCTTTCTGGCTCTCTCGGCCTCTGTCTCCCTTTCAGTTGCATTTTCCAGGTTTCCTAACTGACTAACTCCCTTTGCTGAAGTTACTGCTGCTGCTGCTTCTTTGATGATGCTCAGTTGGTGATGCTGAATCTGATGCTAAATCTCTGTTGAATCTTGTTGATTTTCACTTCTGCCCATTCTCGCTTCTGCCTCACTTCTCTCTTCTAACTTCTATCTCTTCTTAATCTCCCTCTTTCTTCCCATCCAGACTCCTACCTGCCTATTTCAGGTGTGGGCAGTTCTGATCATTCAGGTGGAATAAATAAAAAGTTGGGAGAGGAGATACCCACAGGTTTGGATTCTGCCAATTGTTCACCTCTCCAGGTCGTGTGTACTTACCTTCTGAGAGCAACATGTCTGAGTAATCCCTTGGGGGAGCTGAGGAGGGAACAGATTCAGACCCCCATTTTCCATTCCACCTATATGTCCTTTCACCATCACCTTCCATCATGTTGGTAAGAACCAGGAACCAGTAGAACCAGTAGGTGAGGGACAGCAGATATAGATCCAGGTCTAGGAGTGGAACTCTACTGAGGTACGGAATATTTCAAGACAGAAACCTCCAACTTGTTCTATCATGGAGACTAGACATGAGTTGTAAGGAAAAGGCAGCTCTATGATATTTCCAATGAATTTTTCATGTTGTTCATCATGCCAAGATGTTCCCTATCTTTTAGTCCAAGAAGTTCTTTCATGTTCTTTATATGATGAGACTGTCAAAGGATGGCACTCAAAGGATGTTTTAGTATGTTGATGCTTGTTGTGAGTAGATTGTGTTCATTCAGTTGCCCTGGCTCTTTGGGACTGAAAGTTCTTGGCTTTGGAAGTATAGAGCTTCAAATGGTGTTTCTCAGTACTTCTATCAAGAAAGTCCATTTAAACCTCTGACCATGGAAAGAAACAGATCTCAGTCTCAGACATCAGCTAAGCTGCAGTGCCTGTCATTGCTTTGGCCATCATTGCTTTCTGAGTGGTGGAGGGTCTGTGCAGAATAGCCTGCTGACAGGAAGGGTCCATCATCCTGGGAACTCTGCCAATCATAACTAAAGTTAACTTGTTCCCATATCAACTCCAAGTTCAGAAAGGTGACCCTTTGGCCTCTGTTAAGGAAACTATTTTCTGGTGAAAAGTTTTGCAATTAAGTCTAAAAAACTCCAAAAACCAAGAGATATCTTTCTACAAAAGTAGAAAGAAAAGAAGATAGAAAAGGAAGTCTTGTTTTGTTTGTTTTGTTTGGTGGCACTTAAAAGTTACTCCTGGGAAGTTTGGGGGCCATATGGGATGCAAGGGATTGAACCTAGGTCAGCCGTATTTGAGGCAAACACTTTACCTGCTGTGCTATCGCTGTGGTCCCAGAAAAATCTCGTTTTTTTACCAGTCATATTTTGTACCAAGTTTAACCCTGCTGAACTTTCAAGATATACTATTTAGAATCGTTGAATTTTTGGGCCCGGAGAGATAGCACAGCGGCGTTTGCCTTGCAAGCAGCCGATCCAGGACCAAAGGTGGTTGGTTCGAATCCTGGTGTCCCATATGGTCCCCCGTGCCTGCCAGGAGCTATTTCTGAGCAGACAGCCAGGAGTAATCCCTGAGCACTGCCGGGTGTGACCCAAAAACCAAAAAAAAAAAAAAAAAAAGAATAGTTGAATTTTTTCCATAAAAACCAGCTTATTTGTTAAAGAAATATGAAGGTGTTAGGGGGGCTAGCTTATGTGTTATATGTGTTATTTTTGAGGATCTAAATCTAATCCCAGTTTCACATGAATTCATACACAGCACTGGTACCATGGGGCTCATACTACAGGGCAGACCATTGCCAACAATGGCTCCAAGCTGCTGGAACACTGCATGCAGTCACTAAGAAAAGTATAGATGTGGAAATCCTGTTACTAAAGAGCAAGAGATGCCAGTGAAACAGTACAGGGGTTAAATCACATGCAATGCATGTGGCCAGATCCAATTTGATTCCCAGCATTGTCCTTTGAGCATTGTGAGGTGCATATCTGAATACCCCTGAGATTAGCTAGAAAATTTCAACCACAGGTTGAGAAGCACTAAATGCCCAGGTTCTCATGTCAAACCATAGTTTACAGAGAATCACAAGAAGGACCTAGGTCATTTAACTAGGAGCCTCCTCCTCCTCCAAAGAAAGGGGCCAGGAACATGGTCAGTGAACTTGAATTTTATTTATTTTGTACTGACAGTGTAGACCAAGGACACCAACATCACCTAAAGTTGGTTGGGAATGCCACTCAGGTCCTCCCCACAGTGTCTCAATAGACATAGTTTCTCTCAGGTTCAAACAGAATAACTTTTCTCTCTCATGAGCATGAACTCTTTGAACTAAAGTAGTTACTACTTTGTTCTGCTTCAATTTATATATTTCTGGGCTGCAATATGTTCTATTATTTACTCATAATTATAGAGTATCTACTTTTAATCCATTATTTTTAAAATCCTCCCTAATTCAATTGTGAGGTAAAGAGTCTCTCAAAGAGCTATAATGGCACTAGAAAAATGCATTGATGAGTCCCAGGTTGACAGTGACTGAAAGCAACCCTGGGTGGTATCCCAGCAATTGGAGAAATCAATGCCCTGTCTCATGGAGAGAGTACAGCTGGTCTTAAGAGCCACATTTTACTCAGCTTCCACTTATGTGCTGAAGGAGTTTTTCAAAACCAAAACTAGACATTCATACCAAAACACCCAACCAAATAAATCATCTCCCTAAAGAATAAAATCTTCCATTTCTAACACGAACATAGAATCCTAACCTGGTTATCCATGTTGAGAGAACAAAGATGAGCCAGGGCCCAGTAGGGCACTTTGGTGAAGTTCCATTTGTGGCTGGATGACCTGTTATCGGGCCTCACAGGACCACACTATATCCGGCACAGCTGTGGTGTCTGGCAGCAACCATCCAAGTGCTGAGGCTTAATTAGGCTTTTTATCTTTACATTTGTCTGAGGACATCTGAAACCTTCAGTGTGGCCTGTCATTAATTAGGTGACTAATTAGATAGTTAGTGTCTCTGAGCTCAGAACCAAACCCCAATGAACAGGTTGGTGACTGTCATAGTTTTCTTCTGTTGGGCTCTGCTACAAGCAGGGATGGGCATATGCTTTCCTTGATTGCCTTTTTAGGTACCAGAGGAAAGGCAGTGTGGCAGACAACCTTACAGGATATTCATGTGGCATGACTGGAGAACACAAAGGAAGTGGAGTGTTGAGAGGGAGTCACAACATGCCATATTATATTGCCATCAATATGAGACATGTTAGGGGACAAGGCTAACTCACCATCTAGTTGCTGGGATGGGCAAGGAGAGGATAAAGTCACTTTTATTTCTCACAATATCCATGCAGACAAATATTTTTGCCAAAATATTTTGCTACCAGAAACAAATGATTCAGAAGTCCCCCTGATGTTGTGGCCACAATTGTGTCCCCAATCTGATGTCAAGTTTTTAACTATAATTAGCATTTTGAAAATAAAGTATCTTCTTTTTTATATTAATATCCTTATCTAAACAACTTGATTACAAAAAATATGATTGAAGTTGGGTTAAAGTCATGTAAAGAACACCCCCCCCCCTTCACCGGTACATTCTCACCACCAATGTCCCAAATCTCCCTCCTCCTCACCCCACCCCCACCTATACTTTAGACAGGCTTTCCACTTCCCTCATTTATTCACATTGTTATGATAATTATCAATGAGTTATTTCTCTAACTGCACTCACCATTCTTTGTGGTGAACTTTATGAGCTTGGTGAGCTGGACCTTCCAGCCCTCCTCTCTTTGTCTCTGAGGATTATTGAAATAATTTATTTTATTTTTCTTAAATCCCATAGATGAATGAGACTATTCTGTGTCTGTCTCTTTCCCTCTGACTTATTTCATCAGCATAATAGATTTCATGACATCCGCATATAGGAGAATTTCATAAATTCATCTCTCCTGACAGCTGCATAATATTCCATTGGGTATATGTGCCACAGTTTCTTTAGCCATTCATCTGTTGAAGGGCATCTTGGTTGTTTACAGAGTATGGCTATTGTAAATAATGCATCAATGAATATAGGTGTGAGAAAGGGATTATTGTATTGTATTTTTGTGTTCCTAGGGTATATCCCTAGGAGTGGTATAGCTGGATTGTATGGGAGCTCAATTTACAGGTTTTGGAAGTTATCTCCATATTGCTTTCCATAAAGGTTGAATTAAACTGCATTGCCATCAGCAGTGGATAAGAGTTCCTTTCTCTCCACATCCCCACCAACACTGCTTGTTCTTATTCTTTGTGATATGCGCCAAGCTCTGTGGCATGAGATGGTACATTATAGTTGTTTTGATTTGCGTCTCCCTGATGATTAGTGATGAGGAACATTTTATCATGTGCCTTTTGGCTATTTGTATTTCTTCTTTATCAAAGTGTCTGTTCATTTCTTCTCCCCATTTTTTGATGAAATTGTGTTTTATTCTTGTAAAGATCTGTCAGTGCCTTGTATATTTTGAATATTAGCCCCTTATCTGATGGGTATTGGGTGAATAGTTTCTCCCACTCAGTGGATGGCTCTTGTATCCTGGGCACTATTTCCTTTGAGGTACAGAAGCTTCTCAGCTTAATATAGACCCATCTGTTTATCTCTGCTTCCACTTGTTTGGAGAGTGCTGTTTTCTCCTTAAAGATGCCTTTTGTCTCAATGTAATGGAGTATTTTTAACTAAATGTTGTTCCATACCTTATGATTTCAGGTCTGATATCAAGGTCTTTAATCCATTTGGAGTTTACCTTCGTACATGGTGTTAGGTGGGGGTCTGAGTTCACTTTTTTGCACATAGTTAACTAGTTGTGCCAACACCACTTGTTGAAGAGCCTTTCCTTGCTCCATTTAGGATTTCCTGCTCCTTTATCAAAAATTAGGTGATTGTTTGTCTGGGGAACATTCTTTGAGTACTCAAGCCTATTACACTGATCTGAGAGTATCTCTTTATTTCAATACCATACTGTTTTGATAACTATTGCTTTGTAATACAGTTTCAAGTTGGGGAAAGTAATGCCTCACATATTTTTCCCAAGGAGTGCTTTAGCTATTCGAGGGTGTTTATTGTTCCAAATGAATTTCTTCTTTGAAGAATGTCATGGGTATCTTTAGAGGGATCACATTAAATCTGTACAATGCTTTGGGGAGTACTGCCATTTTAATGATGTTAATCCTGCCAATCCATGAGCAGGGTATGTGGTTCTATTTCCTAGTGTCCTCACTTATTTCTTGAAGCAGTATTTTATAGTTTTCTTTCTATAGGTCCTTCATGTCCTTAGTCAAGTTGACTCCAAGATATTTGAGTTTGTGTGACACTAATGTGAATGGGGTTGTTTTCTTAATGTTTTTACTGTTTCTTAATATTTATTTAATTTTTCCTTATCATTATTGGTGTATAAAAAGGCCATTGATTTTTGTGTATTAATTTTGTAGCCTGCCACCTTGCTATATGAATCCATTGTTTCTAGAAGCTTTTTGGTAGAGTCTTTTTTTTTGCCTCCTTTCTTATTTCTTTTTTTTATTTTTTTATTTAACCAACTTTATTACATACATGATTGTATTTGGGTTTCAGTCATGTAAAGAACACCACCCATCACCAGTGCAACATTCCCATCACCAATGTCCAAAATCACCCTCCTCCCCACCCAACCCCCACCTGTACTCTAGACAGGCTTTCTATTTCCCTCATACATTCTCATTATTAGGATAGTTCAAAACGTAGTTATTTCTCTAACTAAACTCATCTCTCTTTGTGGTGAGCTTCATGAGGTGAGCTGTAACTTCCAGCTTTTTTCTCTTTTGTGCCTGAAAATTATTATTGCAAAAATGTTTTTCACTTTTCTTAAAACCCATAGATGAGTGAGACCATTCTGCATTTCTCTCTCTCTCTCTCTGACTTATTTCACTCAGCATAATAGATTCCATGTACATCCATGGATAGGAGAATTTCATGACTTCATCTCTCCTGACAGCTGCATAATATTCCATTGTGTGTATGTACCACAGTTTCTTTAGCCATTCATCTGTTGAAGGGTATCTTGGCTGTTTCCAGAGTCTTGCTATGGTAAATAGTGCTGCAATGAATATAGGTGTAAGGAAGGGGTTTTTGTATTGTATTTTTGTGTTCCTAGGGTATATTCCTAGGAGTGGTATATCTGGGTCGTATGGGAGCTCGATTTTCAGTTTTCGGAGGAATCTCCATATCGCTTTCCATAAAGGTTGAACTTGACGGCATTCCCACCAGCAGTGGATAGAGTTCCTTTCTCTCCACATCCCCGCCAACACTGCTTGTTCTCATTCTTTGTGATATGTGCCAATCTCTGGGGTGTGAGGTGGTACCTCATAGTGGTTTTGATTTGCATCTCCCTGATTATTATAATGTGGAGCATTTTTCATGTGTCTTTTGGCCATATGTATTTCTTCTTTGTCAAAGTGTCCATTTCTTCTCCCCATTTTTTGATGGGATTAGATGTTTTTTCTTGTAAAGTTCTGTCAGTGCCTTGTATATTTTGGAGATTAGCCCCTTATCTGATGGGTATTGGGTGAATAGTTTCTCCCACTCAGTAGGGGGCTCTTGTATCCTGGGTGCTATTTCTTTTGAGGTTTAGAAGCTTCTCAGTTTAATATATTCCCATCTGTTAATTTCTGCTTTCACTTGCTTGGAGAGTGCAGTTTCCTCCTTGAAGATGCCTTTAGTCTCAATGTCCTGGAGTGTTTTACCTATGTGTTCTTCTATATATCTTATGGTTTTGGGTCTGATATCGAGGTCTTTAATCCATTTGGATTTAACCTTCATACATGATGTTAGGTGGGGGTCTAAGTTCAATTTTTTGCAAGTGGCTAGCCAGTTGTGCCAACACCACTTGTTGAAGAGGCTTTCTTTGATCCATTTAGGATTTCTTGCTCCTTTATCAAAAATTAGGTGATTGTATGTCTGGGGAACATTCTCTGTTCAAGTTTATTCCACTGATCTGAGGGCCTGTCCTTATTCCAATACCATGCTGTTTTGATAACTATTGCTTTGTAGTACAGTTTAAAGTTGGGGAAAGTAATTCCTCCCATATTCTTTTTCCCAATGATTGCTTTAGCTATTCGAGGGTGTTTATTGTTCCAAATGAATTTCGAAAGTGTCTGATCCACTTCTTTGAAGAATGTCATGGTTATCTTTAGAGGGATCGCATTAAATCTGTACAATGCTTTGGGAAGGATTGCCATTTTAATGATGTTAATCCTGCCAATCTATGAGCAGGGTATGTGCTTTCATTTCCACGTGTCCTCTCTTATTTCTTGGAGCAGAGTTTTATAGTTTTCTTTGTGTAGGTCCTTCATATTTCAAGTTGATTCCAAGATATTTGAGTTTGTGTGGCACTATTGTGAATGGGGTTGTTTTCTTAATGTCCATTTCTTCCTTATTACTATTGGTGTATAGAAAGGTCATTGATTTTTGTGTGTTAATTTTGTAGCCTGCCACCTTGCTATATGAGCCTATTGTTTCTAGAAGCGTTTCCTTAGAGACTTTAGGGTTTTCTAAGTAGAGTATCATGTCATCTGCAAACAATGAGAGCTTGACTTCTTCCTTTCCTATCTGGATTCTTTTGATATCTTTTTCTTGCCTAATTGCTATAGGAAGTACTTCCAGTGCTATGTTGAATAGGAGTGGTGAGAGAGGACAGCCTTGTCTTGTGCCAGAATTTAGAGGAAAGGCTTTCAGTTTTTCTCCATTGAGGACAATATTTGCCTATGGCTTGTGGTAGATGGCCTTAACTATATTGAGAAAGGTTCCTTCCATTCCCATCTTCCTGAGAGTTTTGATCAAGAATGGGTGTTGGAACAAGTGTCAGCTCTAATATGATATCCTGACAATGAGAAAAATGGGAACAACTTGACCTAAGAGCAGGTTATCCTACCTTACCAGCTAACAATAAGACAAAATCAGAAGACTTGTCACCCTTTGGTAGGTCTAAAAGCCAAGATCGTGATTTACAGATGACTGGCTGCTAGAACCATGACCAGATTGTATGCATCTTGGGACCAATAAAAAAGCCCTAGTCTAGGGTTTGAACTATGACCTACACAATAACCATGATCCCCAGTTCCAAAGGTCTAGCAGAGACAATTGTAACGGAATGTGGCTTATGAAAGCACAAAGAAAGGCGCTATCCTAGGTGACATCCTAGGTACAGTGCAAAGACCAAGACCACGAACCACAGAAGATGGATTAAAATGACACTGAGGGAACAGAACTTCTAGAACCACAAAGACTGACTTCATCATAAGTCCCACCCCTGGATCTGTGCAGATACTGAGATTTCTAGACACAGAGGTCTGATTGTATCACCCAGAACAGAACAGAAGTCTTCCAAACACCACAAAAGCACCACCGGGAGAGTAAATGATCCTGAACAGAGTCTATAGTTAATCCCATGACAATATACTTTAAGGACGGAGAAACCCCATATCTCTTAGGCCAAGTGAATTCCTTTTCGAATGACCCCAATATTTACTGTGCCAGGGCAGGAGGGAAAAAACAAAAATGCAAACAGCACAAAACATGGTCTATTTTTTATATATTATTTTTATCTTCATTTATTATTATTATTATTATTATTTTATTTACCTATGTATTTTTTGGTCGATTTCTCTGTTTGGGTGTGGTTATTGAAGCTGTTGTCCCCAGTTATACCTATTTTTTTCTCTTCTTTTCTTTTCTTTCTTTATGTGCTATGCCATGTTTCTTATCTCAAGACCATGGCGTTTTTTTGCTTTGTTTTTGTTTTTGCTTTTTCTTTCTTTTTTCTTTTTTTTTCCTTTCTTTCTTTCTTTTTTTTTTATGGTGCTTATCATTATTGTTGGAGTCCTCACTGGATATTTGACACTACTTTTTGTACTGTTGGAGTGTTTCATCTTCTTTTTCTCCCTCGTCTCTCAAATCGATGATGAGAGCCTCTAGAAGGATTCCGCCCACTTTCGGAGTATTAGACTTTTACCCCAGTTTATTACTTTCCTCTTCTTCAAACAAAACCATGCAACTTGAACTAGCTAGTCCTGCCTCTCAATTAGAGGGGGAAATAAGGGAGGCACCAAGACCAAACAGGTGCAAGACTACGATGTAGTAGGATAGGTACATAGGGGACCACATATTCTAGCAGCCCTGGGGGTGAGGGAAGAGGATAGGGGAAATACTACAAAAACGGGGATGTAGGGAGGACAATTTGGTGATGGGAATTCCCCCCCTGATTTTATGTAAATATTTACCTAAAATATTATTGTCAACAATATGTAAGCCACTATGATCAAAATAAAAAATATATTATTTAAAAAAAAAAGAATGGGTGTTGGACCTTGTCAAATGCTTTCTCCGCATTTATTGATATGATCATGTGATTTTTATTTTTTCTGTTGTTGATGTTGTGTATTATGTTGATAGATTTACGGATGTTAAACCAGCCTTGCATTTCTGGGATGAAACCTACTTGAACGTAGTGGATGATCTTCTTAATGAGGCATTGAATCCTATTTGCCAGGATTTTGTTGAGGATCTTTGCATCTGTATTCATCAGCAATATTGGTCTGTAATTTTCTTTTTGGTAGCATCTCTGTCTGTCTGGTTTAGGTATCAAGGTGATGTTGGCTTCATAAAAGCTATTTGGAAGTTTTCCTGTTTTTTCGATTTCATGAAAGAGTCTTGTCAGGATTGGTAGTAGTTCCTCTTGAAAGATTTAAAAGAATTAATTAGTAAATCCATCTGGGCCTGGGCTTTTGTTTTGGGGCAGACTTTTGATTACTGTCTTAATTTCCTCAATAGTGATGGGTGTGTTTAGCTATGCTACATCCTCTTCATTCAACCGTGGAGGATTATAAGAGTCCAAGAATTTATCCATTTCTTCCAGGTTTTCATTTTTAGTGGCATAGAGTTTCTCAAAGTACTTTCTGATTACCCTTTGAATCTCTACCATATCAGTAGTGATCTCTCCTTTTTCATTCCTAATATGAGTTATCAAGTTTTTCTCTCTTTTTTTCTTTGTTAGTTTTGCCAGTGGTCTATCAATCTTGTTTATTTTTTCAAAGAACCAACTTCTGCTTTCATTGATCTTTTCGGTTATTTTTCGGGTTTCCACTTCATTGATTTCTGCTCTCAGCTTTGTTATTTCCTTCTGCCTCCCTATTTTTGGGTCCTTTTGTTGAGCACTTTATAATTCTATGAACTGCGTTATTAAGCTATTCAGGTATGCCCCTTCTTCTTTCCTGATGTGTGCTTGCAAAGCTATAAATTTTCCTCTCAGTACTGCTTTTGCTGTGTCCTGTAGGTTCTGATAGTTTGTGTCTCCATTGTCATTTGTTTTCAGGAAGGTTTTGATTTCCTCTTTGATTTCATCTCAGACCCACTGGTTATTCAGTATGAGGCTGTTTAACTTCCAGGTGTTAAAATTTTTCTTCTGTGTTCCTTTGTAGTTCACATATAATTTCAGGACTTTGTGGTCAACAAAGGCAGCCTGCAGAATTTCTATCCTCTTGATATTATGGAGGTATGTTTTTTGTACTAGCATATAGTCTATTCTGGAGAATGTCTCATGTACATTAGAGAAAAATGTGTATCCAGGCTTCTGGGGGTGGAGTGTCCTGTATATACTACTAGGCCTCTTTCTTCCATTTCTCTGTTTAGGTCTAGTATATAATTGTTGGGTTTCAGTCTGGTTGACCTATCTAGTGTTGACAATGCCGTGTTGAGGTCTCCCACAATTATTGTGTTGTTATTGATATTATTTTTCAGATTTGTCAACAGTTGTATTGAATATTTTGCTGGCCCCTCATTCGGTGCATATATGTTTAGGAGAGTGATTTCTTCCTGCTGTATGTATCCCTTGATTAATACAAAATGTCCATCTTTGTCCCTTACAACTTTCCTAAGTATAAAGTTTGCATCATCTGATATTAGTATGGCCACTCCTGCTTTTTTATGGGTGTTGTTTGCTTGGATAATTTTCCTCCAGCCTTTTATTTTGAGTCTATGTTTGTTCTGACTATTCAGGTGCATTTCTTGTAGGTAGCAGAAGGTTGGATTGAGTTTTTTGATCCATTTAGCCACTCTGTATTTCTTAACTGGTGCATTTAGTCCATTGACATTGAGAGAAAGAATTGTCCTGGGAGTTAGTGCCATCTTTATATCAAAGTTTGGTGTGTCTGTTGGTAAGCCTTGTCTTAAAGTATTTCTTTTTTTTTTTTTTTACTTTTAAAACTTGTTACTATATATACTTATTTTTTTTTGATAGTTCTTTTTTTTTAATGCATAATTTTTTTTTATTTAAACACCTTGATTACATACATGATTGTGTTTGGGTTTCAGTCATAAAAGGAACACCACCCATCACCAGTGCAACATTCCCATCACCCAAGTCCCAAATCTCCCTCCTCCCCACCCAACCCCCGCCTGTACCCTAAACAGGCTCTACATTTCCCTCATACATTCTCAATGTTAGGACAGTTCAAAATGTAGTTATTTCTCTAACTAAACTCATCACTCTTTGTGGTGAGCTTCCTGAGGTGAGCTGGAACTTCCAGCTCTTTTCTCTTTTGTGTCTGAAAATTATTATTACAAGGGTGTCTTTCATTTTTCTTAAAACCCATAGATGAGTGAGACCATTCTGCGTTTTTCTCTCTCTCTCTGACTTATTTCACTCAGAATAATAGATTCCGTGTACATCCATGTATAGGAAAATTTCATGACTTCATCTCTCCTGACAGCTGCATAATATTCCATTGTGTATATGTACCACAGTTTCTTTAGCCATTCGTCTGTTGAAGGGCATCTTGGTTGTTTCCAGAGTCTTGCTATGGTAAATAGAGCTGCAATGAATATAGGTGTAAGGAAGGGGTTTTTGTATTGTATTTTTGTGTTCCTAGGGTATATTCCTAGGAGTGGTATAGCTGGATCGTATGGGAGCTCGATTTCCAGTTTTTGGAGGAATCTCCATATCGCTTTCCATAAAGGTTGAACTAGACAGCATTCCCACCAGCAGTGGATAAGAGTTCCTTTCTCTCCACATCCCCGCCAACACTGTTTATTCTCATTCTTTGTGATGTGTGCCATTCTCTGTGGTGTGAGGTGGTATCTCATCGTTGTTTTGATTTGCATCTCCCTGATGATTAGTGATGTGGAACATTTTTTCATGTGTCTTTTGGCCATGCGTATTTCTTCTTTGTCAAAGTGTCTGTTCATTTCTTCTCCCCATTTTTTGATGGGGTTAGATGTTTTTTTCTTGTAAAGTTCTGTCAGTGCCTTGTATATTTTGGAGATTAGCCCCTTATCTGATGGGTATTGGGTGAATAGTTTCTCCCACTCAGTGGGTGGCTCTTGTATCCTGGGCACTATTTCCTTTGAGGTGCAGAAGCTTCTCAGCTTAATATATTCCCATCTGTTAATCTCTGCTTTCACTTGCTTGGAGAGTGCAGTTTCCTCCTTGAAGATGCCTGTAATGTCCTGGAGTGTTTTGCCTATGTGCTGTTCTATATATCTTATGGTTTTGGGGCTGATATCGAGGTCTTTAATCCATTTGGATTTTACCTTTGTACATGATGTTAGCTGGGGGTCTAAGTTTAATTTTTTGCAAGTGGCTATCCAATTGTGCCAACACCACTTGTTGAAGAGGCTTTCCCTGCTCCATTTAGGATTTCCTGCTCCTTTATCAAAAATTAGATGGTTGTATCTCTGGGGAACATTTTCTGAGTATTCAAGCCTATTCCACTGATCTGAGGAACTATCCTTATTCCAATACCATGCTGTTTTGATAACTGTTGCTTTGTAGTACAGTTTAAAGTTGGGAAAAGTAATTCCTCCCATATTCTTTTTCCCAATGATTGCTTTAGCTATTCGAGGGTGTTTATTGTTCCAAATGAATTTCAAAAGTGTCTGATCCACTTCTTTGAAGAATGTCATGGGTATCTTTAGAGGGATGGCATTAAATCTGTATAATGCCTTGGGGAGTATTGACATTTTGATGATGTTAATCCTGCCAATCCATGAGCAGGGTATGTGTTTCCATTTCCGTGTGTCCTCTCTTATTTCTTGGAGCAGAGTTTTATAGTTTTCTTTGTATAGGTCCTTCACATATTTAGTCAAGTTGATTCCAAGATATTTGAGTTTGTGTGGTACTATTGTGAATGGGGTTGTTTTCTTAATGTCCATTTCATCCTTATTACTATTGGTATATAGAAAGGCCATTGATTTTTGTGTGTTAATTTTGTAGCCTGCCACCTTGCTATATGAGTCTATTGTTTCTAGAAGCTTTTTGATAGAGTCTTTAGGGTTTTCTAAGTAGAGTATCATGTCATCTGCAAACAGTGAGAGCTTGACTTCTTCCTTTCCTATCTGGATTTCCTTGATATCCTTTTCTTGCCTAATCGCTATAGCAAGTACTTCCAGTGCTATGTTGAATAGGAGTGGTGAGAGAGGACAGCCTTGTCTTGTGCCAGAATTTAGAGGGAAGGCTTTCAGTTTTTCTCCATTGAGGATAATATTTGCCACTGGCTTGTGGTAGATGGCCTTCACTATATTGAGAAAGGTTCCCTCCATTCCCATCTTGCTGAGAGTTTTGATCAAGAATGGGTGTTGGACCTTATCAAATGCTTTCTCTGCATCTATTGATATGATCATGTGGTTTTTATTTTTCTTGTTATTGATGTTGTGTATTATGTTGATAGATTTACGGATGTTAAACCAGCCTTGCATTCCTGGGATGAAACCTACTTGATCGTAGTGGATGATCTTCTTAACGAGGAATTGAATCCTATTTGCCAGGATTTTGTTGAGGATCTTTGCATCTGCATTCATCAGTGATATTGGTCTGTAATTTTCTTTTTTGGTAGCGTCTCTGTCTGGTTTAGGTATCAAGGTGATGTTGGCTTCATAAAAGCTATTTGGAAGTGTTTCTGTTTTTCAATTTCATGAAAGAGTCTTGCCAAGATTGGCAGTAGTTCCTCTTGGAAAGTTTGATAGAATTCATTAGTGAATCCATCTGGACCTGGGCTTTTGTTTTTCGGCAGACATTTGATTACTGTTTTAATTTCATCAATGGTGATGGGGGTGTTTAGATATGCTACATCCTCCTCCTTCAACCGTGGAAGATTATAAGAGTCCAAGAATTTATCCATTTCTTCCAGGTTCTCATTTTTAGTGGCGTAGAGTTTTTCAAAGTAGTTTCTGATTACCCTTTGAATCTCTGTCATATCAGTAGTGATCTCTCCTTTTTCATTCCTGATACGAGTTATCAAGTTTCTCTCTCTCTCTTTCTTTGTTAGGTTTGCCAGTGGTCTATCAATCTTGTTTATTTTTTCAAAGAACCAACTTCTGCTTTCGTTGATCTTTCGGATTGTTTTTTGAGTTTCCACTTCGTTGATTTCTGCTCTCAGCTTTGTTATTTCCTTCTGTCTTCCTATTCTTGGGTCCTTTTGTTGAGCATTTTCTAGTTCTATTAGCTGTGTCATTAAGCTACTCAGGTAAGCTCCTTCTTCCTTCCTGATGTGTGCTTGCAAAGCTATAAATTTTCCTCTCAGTACTGCTTTTGCTGTGTCCCATAAGTTCTGAGAGTTTGTGTCTTTATTGTCATTTGTTTCCAGGAACCTTTTTATTTCCTCCTTGATTTCATCTCGGACCCACTGGTTATTGAGCATGAGGCTGTTTAACTTCCAGGTGTTAAAGTGTTTCTTCTGAGTCCCTTTGGAGTTCACAAATAATTTCAGAGCCTTGTGGTCAGCGAAGGTAGTCTGCAAAATTTCTATCCTCTTGATCTTATGGAGGTATGTTTTATGTGCCAGCATGTAGTCTATCCTGGAGAATGTCCCATGTACATTGGAGAAGAATGTGTATCCAGGTTTCTGGGGATGGAGTGTCCTATATATATCCACTAGGCCTCTTTCTTCCATTTCTCTCCTCAGGTCTAGTATATTCTTGTTGGGTTTCAGTCTGGTTGACCTGTCCAGTGTTGACAAAGCCGTGTTAAGTTCCCCCACAATTATTGTGTTGTTGTTGATATTATTTTTCAGATTTGTCAACAGTTGTATTAAATATTTTGCTGGCCCCTCATTTGGTGCATATATGTTTAGGAGAGTGAATTCTTCCTGCTCTACGTACCCCTTGATTAATATAAAATGTCCGTCTTTGTCCCTTACAACCTTCCTGAGTATAAAGTTTGCATTATCTGATATTAGTATGGCCACTCCAGCTTTTTTATGGGTGTTGTTTGCTTGGATAACTTTTCTCCAGCCTTTTATTTTGAGTCTATGTTTGTTCTGACTATTCAGGTGCGTTTCTTGTAGGCAGCAGAAGGTTGGATTGAGTTTTTTGATCCATTTAGCCACTCTGTGTCTCTTAACTGGTGTATTTAGTCCATTGACGTTGAGAGAAAGAATTGTCCTGGGATTTAACGCCATCTTTATTTCAAAATTTGGTGTGTCTTTTGGGTAGTCTTGTCTTAGATTAGGTCTTTCAGTTTTTCTCTTAAGACTGGTTTTGTGTCTGTGAAGTTTCTGAGCTGTTTTTTGTCTGTGAAACCATGTATTCTTCCATCAAACCGGAAAGTGAGTTTTGCTGGGTATAGTATTCTGGGTGAAGCATTCATTTCATTCAGTCTTGTCACAATATCCCACCACTGCTTTCTGGCTTTGAGCGTTTCTGGTGACAGGTCTGCTGTAAATCTCAGGGAAGCTTGCTTGAACATGATTTCCCCTTTTGATCTTGCTGTTTTCAGAATTCTGTCTCTATCTGTGGGATTTGTCATTGTGACTAGGATGTGTCTTGGGGTGGTTTTTCTGGGGTCTCTTTTGGTTGGTACTCTTCGGGCATGCAGGATTTGATCACATATATTCTTTAGCTCTGGAAGTTTCTCTTTAATGATGTTCTTGACAATTGATTCTTCCTGGAAATTTTCTTCCTGGGTCTCTGGGACTCCAATGATTCTTAAGTTGTTTCTGTTGATCTTATCATAGACTTCTATTTTCGTCTGTTCCCATTCTTTGACTAATTTTTCCATTGTCTGCTCATTTGCTTTAAGTTTTTTGTCCAATCTCTCCTGCTGTATGGAATTGTTATGTATCTCATCTTCCACAGCACCAAGTCTATTCTCAGCTTCTGATACCCTGTCCCAGAGCTTATCCATTTTGTCATTCACTTCGTTTACTGACTTTTTCAGTCCTGTTAGTTGACATGTTATTTCAGTTTGGAGTTTTGTCATTTCTGCCTTCATATTTTCTTGGTTCTTATTAGTGTTCTGTTCAACTCGATCCATGGTTTCTTGGAGTCTGTTGAGCACCTTCCATATTGCTAGTCTAAAGTCCTTATCTGAGAGATTGATTAGTTGTTCAGTCATTATCTGGTCCTCAGAATTGTCATCTTCATTCTCTATGTCTGATGCTGGCCTGCGTTGTTTCCCCATTGTCACACTTGTATTGTGGGTTTTTCTACGTGTTGTGGTGGTATTCATTGTCTATATGATGTAGGCAGCACACTCCTCTGGCTCCTCCCTTTCTGGATGGGCTGACTTGCCTCTAAGGGAGGGGAGTCCTCCGTGGATGAGGCCTCACACTGGGTCAAATCTTAGGCCCGAGCATGCAACAGAGAAGACAGTCCAGAGAGAAATGTTTGCTTCTGTGATATAGCGCCGTTCTTAGTGTGATTTTTCCTTCTTGTTGCAATGGAGTTCTTTCCTTAGAAAGAGTGCACGGCCGCTCCACTTCGCTACGGGGCCGTGCTCCTCTGAGCCTCTTTTTGCCCCACTCACAAGAGTTTCACGCAAGAGGACAGTAGACAGACATAGACAGGTCACACTCACAGTCTTTCACAGCTGAGCCCCACTGGGCCGGTGTACTTTCGCGGATTTTCCCCGCCTGGTGTCACACACGGAGCCAGCCTTTGCAAAGGTTAGCCGGTTTTTATGCTCTGAAGTCCCTCCCTGAAAATGGCGTCTCTTAAAGTATTTCTTTTAAGAATGGTTTTGTGTCTGTAAAGTTTCTGAGCTGTTGTTTGTCTGTGAAACTATGTATTGTTCCTTCAAACCTGAAAGTGAGTTTTGCTGGGTGCAGTATTCTAGGCGAAGCATTTATTTTATTGAGTTTTGTCACTATATTCCACCAGTGCCTTCTGGCCTTGAATGTTTCCGGTGACAGGTCTGCAGTAAATCTCAAGGATGTTCCCTTGAATGTAATTTCTCTTTTCGATCTTGTTGCATTCAGAATTTTGTCTCTATCTATGGGATTTGTCATTGTGATTAGGATGTATCTTGGGGTGTTTTTTCTGGGGTCTCTTTTAGTTGGCACTCTTCGGGCATGCAGGATTTGATCGTATGTATTCATTAGCTCTGGTAGTTTCTCTTTAATGATGTTCTTGACTGTTGATTCTTCCTGGAGATTTTCTTTCTGAGTCTCTGGGACTCCAATGATTCTTAAGTTGTTTCTGTTGAGCTTATCATAGACTTCTATTTTCATCTGTTCCCATTCTTTGAGTAATTTTTCCATTGTTTGATATTTTTCTTTGAGGATTTTTTCCAATTTCTTTTGTTGTATGGAATTGTTATGCATCTCATCTTCCAGTGTACTAATTCTATCCTCAGCTGCTGTTAACCTGTGGGAAAGCTCAACCATGTTTTTCTTCAATTCATCTACTGAGTTTTTCAGACCTGATATTTGACCTGAAATTTCAGTTTGGAGTTTTCTGATTTCTATCTTCACATTCTTTTGATTCTTATTAGTGTTCTCTTCTATACTTTGTTTGAGTTCTTCGAACATCTTCCATATTGCAACTCTAAACTCCTTATCAGAGAGACTGACTAGTTGGTTGGTTGGTCATGCCCAATTCATCAGAGTTGCCATCTTCATTCTCTATGTCTGGTGCTGCGTTGTTTCCCCATTGTCACACTTGTATTGTGGGTTTTTCTACATGTTGTGGTTGTATTAATTGGCTAAATGATGTTCACCGTCACAAAGGGGAGTGGAGCGGCAGTGCTCCTCTGGCTCCTCCCTTTCTGGGTGTGTCGAGTCACCTCCACGGAGGGCTCATGGGAAGGCAGGCTGTCCGCTGATGAGCCACAGACAGGATGAAATCAGGCTGAAAATGCAGGACAGCACAGAAGAGAGGCAGATAGGGGTGCTGGCATCTGAGATCCAGCAGAGTTCAGTGGCTCCTTCCTTTCTGGGTGTGTCGACTCACCTCCACGGAAGGCTCACGGGAAGGCAGGCTGTCCACAGATGAGCCGCACCCAGGATGAATTCAGGCTGAAAATGCAGGACAGCACAGAAGAACGGCAGATAGGGGTGCTGGCATCTGAGATCCAGCAGAGTTCAGTCTTTTGGTAGAGTCTTTAGGGCAGGGGTCTCTAACACGTGACCCGTGGGCCATTTGTGGCCCTCCATACAACATTTTGTGGCCCTGCCCTAGAGGAATCTTTTATTTGTTTTGTTTTGTTTTAGTTGTTTGGGTCACATACCCCCAATGTTCAAGGCTTACTACTGACTTTGCACTCAAGGATCATCCTGACTTTGCTTCCTGTGGCCCCCAGGTAAATTGAGTTTGAGACTCCTGCTTTAGGGTTTTCTAAGTAGAGTATCATGTTGCCTGAAAACAGTGAGAGCTTGACTTCTTCCTTTCCGATTTGGATTCCCTTGATGTTTTTTTCTTGCCTAATCACTATAGCATATACTTCCAGTACTATGTTGAATAGGAGTGGTGAGTTAGGACAGCCTTGTCTTGTACCAGAATTTAAAGGAAAGTCTTTTAGTTTTTCTCCATTGAGGATAATATTTGCCATTGGCTTGTGGTAGATGGCCTTAACTATATTGAGAAATGTTCCTTTTATTCTAATCTTGCTGAGTGTTTTTTTTTTTTTATCAAGAATGGGTGTTGGACCGTTTAAAATGGTTTCTATGTGTCTATTGATATGATCATGTGATTTTTATTTTTTTGTTGTTGTTGATGTATATTATGTTGATAGATTTATGGATATTAAACCATTCTTGCAATCCTGGAATGAAACCTACTTGATCATAGTTAATGATCTTCTTGATGAGGCATAGGATCCTATTTGCTAGGATTTTGTTGAGGATATTCGCATCTATGTTCATCAGGGATATTTGTCTGTAATTTTCTTTCCTGGCAGAATCTCTGTCTGGTTTTGGTATCAAGGTGATGTTGGCTTTATAAAAGCTATTTGGAACTGTACCTGTTTTTTTTATTTAGTTTCATGAAGGAGCCTGGCCAGGATTGGTAGTAGTTCCTTTGGAAAGGTTAGAGAGAATTCATTAGTGAATCCATCTGAGCCTGGGCTTTTGTTTTGGGGCAGACATTTGGTTACCGTTTTAATTTTTTCAATGGTGATAGCATATTTAGATATGCTACATCTTCCTTATTCAACCATGGAAGGTTATAGGAGTCTAAGAATTTATCCATTTCTTCCAGATTCTCATATTTGGTGGCATAGAGTTTCTCAAAGTAGTCTCTGATTACCCTTTGAATCTCTGTTATATCTGTAGTGATCTCCTTCTTTTTATTTCTAATATGGGTTATCAAGTGTCCCTTTCTTTGTGAGTTTTGCCAATGGTCTATCAATCTTGTTTATTTTTTTTTCAGAGAATCAACTTCTGCTCTCATTGATCTTTCAGATTGTTTTTTGGGTTTCCACTTCATTGATTTCTGCTCTTAGTTTTGTGATTTCCTTCTGTCTCCCTATTTTTTTTTTTGGTTCTTGGGCCACATCCGTTTGACGCTCAGGGGTTACTCCTGGCTATGCGCTCAGAAATCCCTCCTGGCTTGGGGGGACCATATGGGATGCTGGGGGATTGAACCGCGGTCTATTCTACTCTAGCGCTTGCAAGGCAGACACCTCTAGTGCCACCTTTCCGGCCCCTGTCTCCCTATTTTTGGTTCCTTTTGTTGACCATTTTCTAATTTTTTTTAATTTTTATTTTGATCATAATGGCTTACATATCTTTCACAGTAGTATTTAGGTACATATCAACATTGAATCAGGGGAATACCCATCACCAAATTTATCCTCTCCTCATCCCAGTTCCCCTTCTGCAACCCATATACCCCACCATCACCTTCCGGACTGCTAGAGTAGGTGGCCCCTATTTGTCCAGCTCACTATTAGTGATAATATATCTGTTTGGTCCTGGTACTCTCCCCTGTCTCCCCCTCTATTTAAGGAGTGGAACTAGATAAATTGAGTTATGTGGCTTTGTTTGAAGGAAAGAAAAGCAATAGATTGGGGTACAAAATAAGAAAATAAAAGTCAAATATGCTGAAAATAGGTGGAGTCCTTCCAGAGGATTTCAACCTCAGTTTGAGAGAGGATGTGAAAAAGGCAATTGAAACACCACCACAATACAAAAAAAAATCAAATTAAATATCCAGTGAGCACCACACAACAGTCTCGGTTCTGAAATCAACTCATGCCATAGGGCACAAAGAAAGAGAAAGATAAGATAAAATAAAATAATATTGGAGACATCAACTTCAATATCTACTCTAATATAAAGATGTAAATCGATAAATAAATATGTGGAAAAATGATTGTTTTGTGCTCCCCCCCCCCCCCCGCATAGGCACGGTAACTATTGTGGATATTATAGAGGGAATTTCCTTGGCCAAGGAGATACAGGGTTTCTCCCCCCCCCCCCCCGAAGTGTACTGTCATGGGATTAACTATAGACTCCTTGCATGATCATTTACTCTCCCCTTGGTGTTTTCGTGGTGTATGGAAAACTTCTGCTTCATGATGGATGGTAAAACCAGACCTCTGTATCTAGAGATCTTGGTGACTGTGCAGCTCAAGGAATGGAGCTTATGATGAAGTCTTTCTTTGTGGTTCTAGCAGTTCTGTTTCTTCAGTGTTGTTTTAATCCATCTTCTGTAGTTGGTAGTCTTGGTCATTATGTTGCTCCTAGGATGGAGCCTGGGATAAAGTCTTTCGTTATGTTTCTGGAAGATCCGTTCAGTTGTGGTTGTCTCAGTCAGAACTCTGGAATTGGAGATCTTGTTTGTTGAACAGATCGTAGACCAAAAGCTAGGCTAGAGCTTTTTGTTGCTGTTGTTGTTGTTGTTGGTCCCTGGATGTGTACTGTCCCATCCTGGTTGTAACATCCAGTCATCTGTATATAGCAATCTTGGCTTCTGCACAGATCAAAGGGTGACATGTTTTCTGATTTTGTCTTATCGTTGGCTGATGAGGAAGGACAACTTGCTCTTAGATCAAGTTGTTCCCATTTACTCATTGTCAGGTTATCAATTTAGCACTGGCATATGTTAGCATTGCAGCAGCATTATGAATGCCCTGGAGGGGATTGGGCTCCTGGAGCTGTTGTGGAGAACTCTGCCATTTCTATGTCTGGGGTCCAGGAGTCAAAGCTGTATGGTCGGTGTTTAGTTCCCTGGAGTCTAAGTTGTTTTCACGTGACATACTTTTAGGGTGGGAGATGTCCCTGTGTTGTAAACAAGTATGAGTTCTTATCCCTAATAGATAAGAGCTAGTTTTTACACATAAAATTTCCCCTTTGTTTAATATGTCTTTGCAGGAAGAAGTGGTGTTACATTATATTGCTGGTGGATTTGGGAGTGGGGAGAGAAGAAAACAGACACCCGACAAAAACTAGGAATATATATGCTCACACATATCTAAAGAAAAAATTTCTTTAAAAAAGTTAAATAGAAGATGTAATTAAAGGAGTAAAGTGGGCTGGGATAGATAGCATGGAGACAATGCATCTGTCCTTTCTGCAAAGGATGGCTCAAATCCCGGCATCCCATATGGTCCCCCATGCCACCAGGGGTGATCTCTGAGCATAGAGCCAGGAGCACCCTCCGTGTGCAGCCAGGAGTGACCCAAAAGAAACAAAAACAAAAACAAATCCTTGTTCAAAAAAAATGTACAAGGATAAAAAAGGAAAGAAAAAAAGAAAAGAAAAACAAAGATAAAGGGAGAAAGTGATACAGGAGATTACTTTACATTTGGGGAGAAAAAGGATAAGAGATAGTGTTATATAGGTTTATATTTATGATGAAAGTACGGGCTTCCCCATTGTCTTTTGAGATTTCCTTGTGAAGTGTGCGGTCCAGGCAGGGAGGTCTTGGGTAGAGTTCTTGCAATGAGGGTCCTTTGGTGCTAGTTCCGGTATCAAGCCACAGTCCACATTAGGGAAAAGTGATTAGGAGGGCCACACTGCATGAGTCAGTTGGAGTGTTGGTTGTATTTTCTTGCTGGGAATGAAGTGTGGGTTTGAGTGAGTATCTCTTCACTTGAGTGCTGGGTACTGTTTTATTGGGGTAGAAGGTCAGTCTTGATGCCTAATATATTAAGAACTGAGGATGAAGAGTTTTAATATGGTGGGGATATCGGGGATCGGATTGAGGGGTGAAAGGATAGTCGGATTTCTGAAGGGGGGAGAGGGAACAGTACATGGGAGGGGTTATATAGAGTATATATGTATATATATGTATATATATAAAGGTATGGGTTATGAGCTGCGTCATTAGGCTATTGAGGTCTTCCCCTTCTTCCTTCCAGATGTGTGCTTGCAAAGCTATAAATTTTCCTCTCAGGACCACTTTTGCTGTGTCCCATAGATTCTGATAGTTTGTGTCTTCATTGTCATTTGTTTCCAGGAAAGTTTTATTTCTTCTTTGATTTTATCTCAGACTCACTGGTTGTTCAGTAGCAGGCTGTTTAATTTCCAGTTGTTAGCATTCTTTTTCTGTGTCCATTTGTAATTCACATCTAATTTTAGAGCCATGTGGTCAGCGAAGGTACTCTGCAAAATTTTTACCTTCTTGATTTTATGTAGGTATGTTTTATGTGCCAGAATGTGGTCTATCTTGGAGAAAGACCTATGTACATTGGAGAAGAATGTGTATCCAGGTTTCTGAAGATGGAGTGTCATATATATACATACACTAGACCTCTTTCTTCCATTTCTCTTTTAAGGGCTAGGATATTTTTGTTGGGTTTTAGTCTGGTGGACCTATCAAGTGCTGACAGGGCCATTTTGAGGTCTCCCACAATTATTGTTTTATTATTGGTGTCCTCTTTCAAATTTGTCAACTGGTTAGCCACTTGCAAAAAAGTGAACTCATACCCCCCAGTTAACACCATGTACAAAGGTAAATTCCAACTGGATTAAAGACCTTGATATCAGACCTGAAACCATAAGGTATATAGAACAACATGTAGGTAAAACACTCCATGACACTGAGACTAACGGCATCTTTAAGGAGGAAACAGCACTCTCCAAACAAGTAGAAGCAGAGATAAACAGATGGGACTATTTTAAGCTGAGAAGCTTCTGCACCTCAAAGGAAATAGTGTCCAGGATACAGGAGCCATCCACTGAGTGGGAGAAACTATTCACCTAATACCTATCATATAAGGAGCTAATATCCTAAATATACAAGTCACTGATTACCCTTTGTATCTCTGCAATATCTGTTGTGATCTCCCCTTTTTCACTTCTAATACGGGTTATCAGGTTTTTTTCTCTCTCTTTCTTTGTAAGTTTTGCTAATGGTCTATCAATCTTGTTTTTTGTTTTGTTTTGTTTTGTTTTGTTGTTGTTTTTTCTTTCAAAAAACCAACTTCTGCTTTCGTTGATCTTTCAGATTGTTTTATGGGTTTCCACTTCATTGATTTCTGCTTTAAGTTTTGTGATTTCCTTCTGTTTCCCATTTTTTGGTTCTTTTTGTTGATCATTTTCTAATTTTATGAGCTGCATCATTAGGCTATTGATGTATGCAACTTCTTTCTTCCAGATGTGTGCTTGCAAAGCTATAATTTTTTCTCTCAGGACTGTTCTTGCTGTGTCCCATAGATTCTGGTAGTTTGTGTCTTCATTATCATTTGGTTCCAGGAAATTTTTGATTTCCTTTTTGATTTCATCTCGGACCCACTGTTTGTTCAGTAGCAGGCTGTTTAATTTTCAATTGTTAAAGTTTTTTTCTGTGTCCCTTTGTAGTTCACATCTAACTTAAGAGCCTTGTGGTCAGCGAAGGTAGTCTGCAAAATTTCTATCCTCTTGATATTATGGTGGTATGTTTTATGTGCCAGCATGTGGTCTATCCTGGAGAATGACCATGTACATTGGAGAAGAATGTATATCCAGGTTTTGGGGGATAGTGTCCTATATATATCTACTAGTCCTCTTTCTTCCATTTCTCTTTTCATGGCTAGTATATTTTTGTTGGGTTTCAGTCTGGTTCACCAATCAAGTGTTGACAGGGCGGTTTGAGGTCTCCCACAATTATTGTATTATTATTAATGTCTTTTTTCAAATTTATCTATAATTGTATTAGATAATTTGCTGGTTTCTCATTGGATGCATATATGTTTAGTAGTCTGATTCTTCCTGTTACACATATCCCTTGATTGTACAGTGTCCATCTTTGTCCCTTATAAATTTTCTGAGTCTAAAATTTGTGTCATCAGATATTAATATGGCCACCCCAGCTTTTTAAGGGTGTTGTTTGCTTGGATGATTTTCCTCCAGCCTTTGATTTTGAATCTATGTTTGTTCTGACTATTCAGGTGTGTCTCTTGTAGGCAGCAGAAGGTTGGATTCATCTTTTTAACCATTTTGCCACTCTGTGTCTTTTAATTGATGCATTTGGTCCATTGACATTGAGGGAGATAATTGTCATAGGATTTAATGTCATCTTTGTAGATAAGTTTGCTGTGTTTGTTGGTCTCTCTTGTCTTAAAGTAGGTCCTTCAGTTTTTCTTTTTTTTTTTTTTTTTTTTTGGTTTTTGGGCCACACCCGTTTGATGCTCAGGGGTTACTCCTGGCTATGTGCTCAGAAATCGCCCCTGGCTTGGGGGGACCATATGGGACGCCGGGGGATCGAACCGCGGTCCTTCCTTGGCTAGCGCTTGCAAGGCAGACACCTTACCTCCAGCGCCACCTACCCGGCCCCATCAGTTTTTCTTTTAAGACTGGTTTTGCATCTGTGAATTTTCTGAGCTATTGCTTATCTGTGAAGCTATGTATCCTTCTTTCAAACCTGAACGTGAGTCGGGCTGGGTGCAGCATTCTAGGTGAGGCATCCATTTCATTCAGTCTTGTCACAATATCCCACCACTTTCGTCTGGCCTTGAGGGTTTCTTGTGATATGTCTGTTGTATATCTTAAAGATGCTCCTTTGAATGTAATTTCCCTCTTTGATCTTGCTGCTTTCAGTATTCTATCTCTATCTGTGGGATTTCCCCATTGTAACTAGGCTGTGTCTTGGGGTGTTTTTCTTTGGGTCTCTTTTAGCTGGTACTCTTTGGGCATGCAGAATTTGATTGCATGAAGTCTTTAGCTCTGGGAGTATCTCTGTGATGATGTCTTTGACTTGATTCTTCCGGGGATCTCCTTCCTGGGCCTCTGGGACTTCAATGACTCTTATGTTGTTTCTGTTGAGTTTATCAAAGACTTCTATTTTCATCTGTTCACATTCTTTGAGTACTTTTTCCATTGTCTGATTGTTTGTCTTAAGGTTCCTTTTCAATCTCTGCTGTACGGAGTTGTTCTGCATTTTATCTTCCAGTTCACTGATTCTGTCCTCAGCTGCTATTACCCTGATGGAGAGGCCATCCACTGAGTTTTTCAGTTGAGCTACTGTGTTTTTCACATCTGTTATTTCAGTTTGGATTTTTCGAATTTCTGCCTTTGTGGTCTGTTCAGATTGATCTATGCTTTCATTGAGTTCTACAAACATCCTCCATATTTCTAAACTCTTTATCTGAGAGGTTAATCAGATGGTTGGAATTTTTTTGGGTCATCAGAGCTATCATCTTCATTCTTTGTGCATGGTGTTTGCTTTTGAGGTTTCCTCATTGTCATGCTTGTAGTGTGATTTTTTTCTGCGTGTTGTAGTTGGGTTCATTGGTTAGAAAGAGCGCGTGGCCGCGAAGTGAATATGAGAGGCCATACTCTTCTGCGACCTCTAGGAGATAGTTTTTTTTTTTGGGTGACCCTTCCTAGCCCTCTAAGGAGAGTTTCAGGAAATCAGAAAAGAGATATAAGCAAAGCCAACAGGTCCCTTCAGCTTCTCACAGTCATCAGGGGCACAGCAGGGCAGATCCTCCACAGACAAAGGAATCAGCTCTGCCTGGCAGCTCCCACAGCCAGTCCTTACTCACTCAGTCTTTCTTGGCCTATCGGCCTGAGCAACTCCAGGAGACAGTTTTTTTGAGGGGCCCTTCCTAGTCCTCTGAGGAGAGCTTCAGGAAATCAGAAAAGAAAAGTAGCTTTCATAGCTCCTAGTAAAAAGCCAAACATTCATTCATATGCAAGAAGTGACTGTAGAGAAAGTAGACTCTAATGTGGCAAAAAGAGGATCTCTCTAAAGAGTAGGGATGAGCCACTGCCTGCCAGTAGCTATGTATTCTCCTCACAGAGTGGCACATTTGCCAAAGATGTCCCTGGGAAATTAACTACAGTGAGGAGAGAGCCTAGGGGCCAACAAGACGAACGAGGGCATGAGTGTGAATGCAAGGAGAGTCAACAAACTGATCAATTTTCACCAAGAAGTGCCATGCACCCAGTCAGTGACCCCACAAGATCAGCACAGCCATTCTGCTTTGCTCCATAGTTGCATGTTTCTTCTAATCAGTAAGTCACTATAAATCACATAAAACATCACTAACATGCAAAGGTCACAATGGGTAAGCAATGCAAAACTCCTCCACTCTTAATGAACAAAGTTTTGAAGATCCAACCTGTATCAGTCACCTATATTGCCTTTCTGATAAGACATGAAGGACATGTCTGTTAGATTATATTATATTTTGTTTTATCCAGAACAAAGACCATCCCTTGTTTCTTTGTTTTGTTTTGTTTTGGCCACACCCAGTGTACCCAGTGAGTAACTGGGGTTACTTATGGCTGTGTGCTCAGAAATCGCTCCTGGCTTGGGGACCATATGGGATACTGAGGGATCAAACCACAGTCCGTCCTAGGCTAACACACACAAGGCAGACCCCTTACCACTTGCGCCACTGCTTTGCCCTGAATCCCGAGTTTCTTTGTATCTGTTCGTTTACAACTTGGTTTACCCAACACAAAGTTCATCCATTGTTCCTTTGTTTCTGTTTGTTTACAACTTGTTTTTTTTGTTTTTGTTTTTGTTACTCCTGGCTCTATGCTCAGAAAATTGCCCCTAGCAGGCACGGGGTGGGGGGGAACCATATGGGATGCCAGGATTCGAACCACCGTCCTTCTACATGAAAGGCAAACACCTTACCTCCATGCTATCTCTTCAGCCCCTACAACTTGGTTTTACCCCAAAACAGAGATCAACTTACATGCAAACCTGGCTGACTGTCTCAGGATAGCGTGAACAATCTGTTCTTACTCTGTACTTACTTCATCACCCAGAGTGGTCTCTGTACTCAATAAAAACAACAGGTCCAGTAGGCAGAAAGTAAAACTCATTGAAAGGTCTCACCAGCAGTGTAAAAGCTGCTGAGGACAGCAGAATCAGTGACTTGGAAGATGAGCTGTATAATTATTCTATAAAACAGAAGAAGTAGGAAAAGAGCCTTAAAATAAATTAAGAGTAGTTGGAAAATACTTAAAATAACTGAATAACAATAGAATTCTGGGGTAAATTCAACAGAAATAACATAATAGAGCCAGGAAGAAAACCCCATGAGGAATAAACAGTCAAAGACATCATTGCTGAGAAATTCCCAGAGCTGAGGAGTGAATGTGTCCATATCCTCAGTGCCCAGAGAACCAAAAGAGAATTCTCAGAGCTGAGGAGTGAATGTATCCACATCCTCAGTGCCCAGAAAGCCAAAACAGAATGAAACAAAAGCACCCAAGGCACATCCTAGTCACAATGATGAAAATAATAGAGACAGACTGATGAAAGCAGCAAGAGAAAAGAAGAAAATAACATACAAGGAAGTATTCTTATCCCACTTTCCCCCTTCAGAAATCCTGCTATCCCTTTACCCCCATCCCAATATGATATCCCACCTTATTAATGCTCTTTACCTTTAGTTCTTAGCTGATTAGGTATCAATTCCGAATTCTTGCCCCAAGAAGCCATCACCCAGCTCCAAGCGAAAGTTTAAGGCCTTCAGAATACTACCTCTTAACCTGTTTATATCCAAATGTAAGGTATTCTCTGCATCACTTTGTTCCCTTAATTACTTTTTTTTTAAACTCATTTTTCAAGCCTGATTATTTTTAATGTTTTTTTTGTTTGTTTATTGTTTCATTTATTGAGAAAGTTGTAAATATGGCAAGTAGTCTAATGAAGATACCATTCCAGGAATGACTCATATTAGTGCAAAGAAAAATTCATTTCTTAGTGACTTTGGACCATCCTCTACTGATTCATTATTTTAAAACAGAGGTTTTCAAAGTTTTTCAAAGATGGGAAGCATATACTGTTAAATGCATTGTTAAATGCACAGACCATAAGACCTTTTCAAATTCTGATTCTATAGGTCCAGGTTGGAACCCAAAACCCATGTTTTAATAAATTATTCCAGTACTTTTTATTTCCAGGTAAATTTGAGAACCATTGGTATTCCTGTGAGTGCACATGAGAATTTTTCTGTAGTATTAAAAGTATATATTGATGCCTGGGCTTTATTTCCAGAAATTCTGATTTAATTGGTATGGGATATAGCATGAGCATTGAGAAATGTTTTTTTTTTTCATATTTAATACCTTTCTTTATTGAGAGAATAATAGTATTATCGAGAGTAGCGTAGAGACTAGAAAATTCTGAATGTGTTCAATTCTGAATTTAAGACATTAAGCATCAGTATCTGAAAATAGTTTCCACAGCAATTTACAAAGTATCATTTGGCATAATAACCTAGATCAACTGTCTATAAAACACTGCATTTAGTGAACTTTCCAGTCATAAACAAACATAAAATTTTTTTTTCATGATTGTAACTTTTTTTCTTTGCCTTTTTTTTTACGTGTTCATGCTGTTTATTATGAGGAAAATACAAGTCAAAACAACAAGAAACCATTGCACACCAGTGACAATAGCATAAATAAAAATGATTACAAACAAAACAACCTATGTTGGTGGGAATATGGTAACAAAAGTAACCCTTTTCACAATTAGTGACAATATTATCTGGTTCAGACTCCATGGGGAAACTGTATGGAAATTCTTTTTTTTTTTTTTTTTTACAAGTACAACAATTTTAACCAATGGGAGCATAAACACATTTTGATGGCGGGAAGGATAAAGAGGAACCTGGCAGGATGGGGGGAGGGGAAGCAAATTCTTAAACAAATAGCTAATTGATATTTACGCAAATACAATTATTTGTTTAGCCTATTTTCCATTTAGATCTATCTTTTGTGCAAGCAATAAGGATCATAATTTAAACTTTACAAAAACATATCTATAACTACATGCTTGAGAGCAGTTACAAAAACAGGTTCCATGGAAAGGTTAAGGCATCTGGTTAAGCCAGATTCTTTGTGCTGAGCTAAATTTATTTGCAGAGTTTTCTGTTGGTTCGGGGCTATGCAAACTTTTGTGGCTTGAATCAGGCAGGCGGTGGAAAATTCATTCAGAGTTCCTTTGATATGTGGGGTGCTCGATCTCCCACATCTCCCCCTGTTTAGTATACAATATAGAAGGGACAGACGTGCCTCGGTGGACTGGCCACACTGGGTGAAGAGGTGTGGGGCTTCCAGTCACCGCATCTGCTACCCTTGATTCAGTCGTTTCCAAAGCTTGGCAAGGCGCGAGCGCACAGATTGAGGTCTATACACCAGCTCCTCGATAACTTCAAACTTAAGTGGCGGAGAGTTGGCAGGAGGGGATATGTCAGGTGTCAGCTGGTCTTCTGAGGTGCATAGTTGTTGGTACAGAACCTTAGAGTCCTTTCTGGTTGCTTCATCCACTTGATTCTTTACGAAGGTGGTGAGTTTGCGAAAAGCCCAAGGACCAAAGGAAACAAGCAACATAAAGCCAATGAAGGGCCCCAAAAAGGCTGGGAGCACTGTTGTTATCCATGGAGTGGTAGAAAACCAATTTTTGTACCAGCTCTCACTCTGCTCTATATCTTTTTATCTATTTACTAAATTATCCTCTATGTGTTGAATGCTATCTCTAGATAAGCCGAATTTATTTTAAAAAGCAACATTTTACTCTAAGGATGACACAAATTCCCCCCCCTCCCTCAAAAAAAATGTTAATTTTGAACCACGGCGGTTATTCTGCACTCTTTGCTAGGAAATCAACAATAGTGTAAACTTCTTTAAGTTTGTAAACATTTTTAGCAACAGTTATAAGGCATTAGCAGATTCTAGAGTATGAACCAATGAATAAATATTTGTGCTTACACCAATAACACCTAGGCCTTTTAATAAGGCTAGGGTGATGGCAGTGTTTGATTTTTGTACTGCAGCGGGGGAGAGACACAAGATTATATTTAAGAGGTAATAAGGCAATTTTTGATCTAACAGTCAATTTAGGCATTAAAACAACCAAATCACAGAGGTACTAGGACTAAAGAAACAATTGTAAAACAATGGGGGAGATAAACTAGTGAAACAGGCAAAAAACGTTAAATTGGGGGCAACCATGAACTGAAAGGAGAAATCAACGACAAGAATTTGATTACAATTTTAGGGGGAATCATATTGGGTACCAAAAGGCAAAGTTCAAGTTCCACCACCTGTTCCAAGGTGATGCCGAAGTGAGGCTTGGGGCTGGATTGCAGAGCGAAGGGGTCAGAGACAGGCAGGGGGTCGCCAAAGCAGAAGGGCGGTTGAGATGAATAGCAGATAGGCAGGGTCAGTGATGGTGGAGGCGTTGACCATCTGCAGGATGAGGTTCGAGGTGGAAACTGGACCAACAGGTTTGATGGTTAATCTAGGCATTAACAAAGCTAATAGTCATGATAAGCAAGAAACATTTTAGTAACAATATGGGGAGAATGTCCAGTGGAGCTGGGGGCTTCAATGAAGATGGAAGTGTTATTAACCACAATAGTTTGATTGCAAATGTTTGATAGTTGGACAGGGGGGGTGCATATATGGTCCGAGTAAGCAAGGTCCCACGCCCATGACCTGTGTCAAAGGTATGCCTTGATGAGTCTCAGCTCCCCAGTGGAGGTCAGCAGGGTTGTTGGTAGCAGTGGGCATGCTGAAGGTTTATAGAAGGACTGCCAGGCAGAGTATCATCCCGCATCCCCCTTAGGCAGAGTCAGTCAGAAACAGGTCCGGCAGGAATGGTGGGCTAGCAGGAGGGGTGACAGGCTGTTTTGAAGTGAATGAGGACAGGACTGCGGGAAGCTGCAGGAAGTCTGTAAGAAAACAGCTTGGCAGGAGGTAAAATGGTTATTTTTGAATGCCACGGGAATGCCTCCTGACTTCTGTAAGGCTTCAGCATTCAAAAAAAAATTTTATAATTCACAATCGCCAATTGTTTAAAAACTTTTAAACTGAACTTAAATGATTTTTCTTAAACTTGTTAGTTTTTTTTTTTTTTTTTTTTTTTTTTTATGTAAGATTTCCCCTTTACTTAGTGTGCCTTTGCCGGGGGAAGTGGTGCTACATTATAATGTCTGTATATTTGTGGATGGATTGATGGGATAACCGAAACAGGTCACATACCCAAAAATGAGGGGGAAAAAAAAAGGGAATTAAAAAAGTATGTGCTCACCAATATATATATATATATATATATATATATATATATATATATATATAGAGAGAGAGAGAGAGAGAGAGAGAGAGAGAGAGAGAGAGAGAGGACAATCATTTAAAAAAGATAAAGAAATAAATTAAAAACAAAACAAAACATAACAAAAACAAAAAACAAAACAAAACAAAAAAATAAATAAAAATAAAATAAGTTAGCGAAGTTTTTAAGGAACCAAAGTGGTGCAGAGGACTACCTTACATTTGGGGGAGAGCAGGTAAGAGGTGGTGTATTACAGGTTTTATGCCTATGTTGGAAGTACAGTTTTTCCCATTGTCTTTTGGGTTTTTCTTGTGGTGTGTGGGTTCCCAGGCATCTTCCTAACACATCCCCTGACCTTCTTCAGATTATTAAAATTTGCGGCAGGGAGGTCTTGGAAGAGTTCTTGCATTGGGGATACTTTTGGAGCTAGGCCCAGTTTCAAGGAACAGTCCGCGTTAGGGAGTTAGTAGGGAGGGCCTCGCAGCATGAGTCCACAGGGGAGTTGGCTGTCTTTTCTTTCAGGAGACTGGTGAGGGTTTATCTGGGTGTCCCCTCGCCTGGGTGCAGGGTACTGGATCCTTTCATGTTACATGGTACATCCTTTCATGTTAAAGACACTCAGCAAAATAGGGTTAGAAGGCACCTTCCTTAAGATAGTTACAGCTATTTATGAAAAGCCTACAGCCAACATTATACTTAATGGCGAGAAACTAGAAGCATTCCCACTAAGTTCAGGAACTAGACAAGGCTGTCCACTCTCTCCACTCTTATTCAATATAACCTTAGAAGTCCTAGCAATAGCAATCCGACAAGAGAAGGGAATCAAAGGAATTCAAGTAGGGAAAGAGGAACACAAGCTAGCTCTATTTGCTGATGATATGATGATATACATCAAAAACCCTAAAGAGTCCACAGAAAAACTTCTAGAAACAATCAACCAATACAGCAAAGTGGCTGGATACAAAGTCAATACACAAAAGACAGTAGCGTTTTTATATACAAACAATGAAGTTGAGGAGAGAGAGATTAAAAATACAATCCCATTTAAGATAGTATCAAAAAATATCAAATATCTAGGAATCAACCTTACAAGAGAAGTGAAAGACCTATACCAGGGAAACTTCAAAACACTTCAGAAAGAAATTGTAGACGATCTAAAGAAATGGAAGAACATCCCATCCTCATGGATAGGTAGAATTAACATAGTCAAAATGACTATCTTACCCAAACTGCTATATAGATTTAATGCAATCCCTATCCAAATCCAGGCACAATTCTTTAAAGAAATAGAACAATCAATTACAAAATTCATCTGGAACCACAAAAGACCCAGGATAGCCAAACACATACTGAAAAATGAGAAGTTGGGAGGCATCTCCTTACCTAACTTGAAACTATACTATAATGCCATAGTAATTAAAACAGCATGGTACTGGAACAGAGACAGGACCTCAGACCAGTGGATCAGAACAGAATTCCCAGACATAAACCCTCAGATATTTTTAATGTTTTAAACTCATTTTTATTTTCCTTTATATACATATATATGTGGATGTATATATATACATATATATATATATGTATGTATGTATGTGTGTGTGCTTGTCCTGTTTTTGTTTTCTTCTCTTCCTTAACTTCACCTGTCTTGGTTCTGCTTGGTACAAAAACATACAAGAAAAAGTCTTGCCTGGGATAAAAACTCAGGTCAGAACCAGGGCACAGAGATGATGGTGCCTGACACTCTCACACCCAAATGCACCAAAAATATAATATAGCACCATTTCTTTTTTGCACAGGCATACTAAAAAAGGAGAAATTTTACGTATAGAAACAAGTTCTCATCTACTAGGGATAGGAACTCATACATTTCACAATATAGGGGCGCCTTCCACCTTGAACATATGCCATGTGGTCTCAACATGTGATTAGAGAGCATCCATCCAAACCCAAACCCTAGATCTCAGACATAGAACAACACAGTTCTCCACAACAGCTCCAGGAACCAAACTCCCTCTGGTATATTCCCAATATGGCTCTGATATCAACATTCGCCAGCTATGATATGACATCCTGACAATGAGGAAATGGCAAAAACTTGATCTAAGAACAGGTTTTTTTACCTCAACATCATAAAATGAAACCAGAAGACATGTGATCCTTTGATCTGTGCAAAAGCCAAGATCACTAACTATAGAAGACTGATGGTGACAAACATGACTGGGGCAGAATTTACTCAGGGACCAATAAAAATGTCCCTAGTCTAGGCTTTGTCCTACTACCTGTACAACAACCAAGATCTCTAATTCCAGAGGTCTGACTGTGACAACTGCAATTGAGCTGAACTTCTAGAAACATAATGAAAGACTCCATCCTAGGCTTTGACTTCAGATCCATGCAAAAACCAAGACCACCAACTACAGAAAACTGATTCAAACAACAGTGATGGAACAAAATTTCTAGAACCATAAGAAAAGACTCCATCCTAGGCTCCATCCTATGGCCTGTGTAAATACCAAAACCTCTAGTTACAAACCTAATCTCATCATCCATGACTGAGCGGATAATTTCCAGACACCACAAAAGGATCTAGGAGAGAGTAAATGAACAGGCATGAAACCTGGAATTATGCACATGACAGTATACTTCAAGGGTGGAAAAACCCTGTATCTCTTAGACCAAGGGAATTCCCTTTCTAATCTCCCCAATATTTACTGTACCTATGCAGAAAAAAAGCACAATTTGTTGTTGTTGTTGTTTTGTTTTACTTTGTTTTGCTTTATGTTTTTGTGCTCTGTTTTGTTTTTATTTCAGGACTGGGATTATTGTTCATTGTCTTTATTGCTGTGGTGCTTTTTGGGTTCTTAGTTTGATTTTTTTTTTTTAGTATTATTGTTATGTTTTTCTTCCTTTTTCCCTTTTTTCTTTTAAACAGATCTTTATAGCCTCTAGAAGGACTCCTCCCATTTTTAGCTTGTTTGAGTTTTGCCCCCCCTTTTTTCCAGAAAAAAACACATAACTTGAAACATATATCTTGTTCTGTCTCACAAACTGAGGGGGAAATAATGGAGGGTTCCAAGACCAAACAGTTGTATGAACATTGAGTAGAAATAAAGAATGATCAGATTTAGGTACCAGAGAGATAGCATGGAGGTAAGGCATTTGCCTTTCATGCAGAAGGTCATTGGTTCAAATCCTGGCATCCCATATGGTCCCCCAAGCCTGCCAGGAGGAATTTCTGAGAGTGGAGCCAGGAGTAACCCCTGAGCACTGCTGGGTGTGACACCCCCCCCCAAAAATGATCAGATTTAGGTACCAAATGCAAAGCCAACGACAACAGGATCGATACCCAATCTACAACAAGCTAGACACAAAGGGGACCACTTATACTAGCAGTCTAGGGAGCAAAGAAGGAGGATATGGGATGCATGCTGGGAATAGGGGGGAGAGATAGGACAACATTGGTTGTGGGAATGTCCCTGATTCAAGGTCACTATATACCTAAAATTTAACTGTGAATGATTATAATCCACTTTGGTCAAAATAAAAATTATATATACAAAAAAGATTTACAGTAGACTTATCACAAGCAAACTGCCAGGCCTGACAGCAGCAGTGGGAAATAATGAAAAAAAAAAAAACCACAATGAAATGAATGCATCATCAAGAATAATTCACCAGCTAGACTTTAGCTGCTCAGGAATTTTACAAACTCAAATCCAAACTTAAATGAAGAAATGAAGGGGGTAGTTTAAGGCAACACAAACTCCAGAAACACACCAAACTCCTACAAAAAGATGACACAAATCGTCATGACAATAATATCTATCATTGTCAGTGGACTAATTGCACCTATCGAGAGACATAGAGTGGCTAACTGGATCAAAAAAACTGAAACCAACGTTTTTGCTACCTGCAAGAAACACATCTGAAAGTCAGAGCAAACATAGATTTAAAGTAAAAGATTGGAGCACAATCATTCAAGCAAACAACTTCCTTAAAAAGGCTGTGGTAGATATACCAAAATCATATGACAGAGACTTTAGGCCTAAAATGCTTATGAGATAGAGATGGATATTTATTATTAATCAAGGGATATGTATGTCACAAAGAAATCACATGGGCTGACCATTAAAAAGAGTTTTTAAAGCCCTTATTTCAGGGTTACAATTCAGTAGTATTGGGGTAGGTCCAAGAAATATATATTTTTATATTTAGATTTACTAGGTAGTTGTTGGTTTAGTAGACCATTTATATAGACATTTCTTAAAAATTGCCATTATTATCTAGATGGAACCCAGTTTCACCCCATAATTTCTCATTGTAATAAAGCATTTTAATAAGCTTGTTTCCAAACCATGTTTTTCCAGTAAATTGTTATAACTTGTAAATCACATCATTATTTCAGGGCCCGCCAGGCAGCACTTGTGTTTTTTAGCTGTTATATTATGTTCACAGCTTGTAGATGCTCAATGTATATAAGTGTAGAATAAAAATAAAAGGTTTTAATGTTTTACATAAAAATAAAATACATAGAAATACATGTATCATGTATTTGAAGGACCATGTCCATGTCCCTCATATCATAAAGCATGGTTTTCTTTAATCTGCTCTATGGAAACTCCCAAATTTCACTCTTACTTAAGTAGATGTTTCAAGCTTTGAGAATTCATTTTAATTTTGTCAGGATTCATGTTACATGTTTATACAGAGATACAGGAACTTTTCACCTGAGTTGCTGAATACCCAAACTGTCTCTCAAAGCCCCTTATCCAGGTAATAAGCCTCAGCCCTGGCAGGTCTATGGAGATTTACCTGAGCACCTATGTTACTCCAATCAGATGCTAATATCTGGGTTCAATGCTGATAATTTGGTTCAATGTTGAGTATAAATTCCCTACACCAAGACCTAAACCTGTCTCAGGAATACTTATGAGATTTGCTTCCTAATATCTGGGTTCAATGCTGATAATTTGGTTCAATGTTGAGTATAAATTCCCTACACCAAGACCTAAACCTGTCTCAGGAATACTTATGAGATTTGCTTCCTAACTCCTTTCTTGGTTCTATTTGAGGATTTCATGAACAGAGGTGCCATGCAAAATGGGAAGATAGACTCTGAATCACAGAGAGAACTTTTCACCTCTTTCCTGCCTCATGAACATTCCATTGATTTCTCTGAAGACTCAACGTCCTTCATCCTACCCCTGGTCTGTGGATGTCTTTTTCTGAAGGCCAGATAAGCTGATACTGAAAGCTGATACTGAAAGTCTGTTTGGGGTGCTAACAAAAATGAAGTACCCAAGAACCCGGCTCAGAAATCTGATCTAAATAGGAAAAAAAGTAAAATAATTTTGGGGAAAAATCTTAATTTGTGCCATAATTTTAATGTTTTGATTTGATTTTCCATATAATTTTTTTACATTGGAAGTTTGCTTGACTCAATTTTAAACCCCACCTAGAGCATTTTATCATTAATTTTATGACATTAGATGTTATCAAGTCTGAATTGAAACTGTTAACTGTTTGCTTTAGAAAAGAATAAAATATAAGTTTAATAAAATATGAGGTCAGGTTATCTTTTGGCAAGAAATTTTGCCATCATTTGAACAATTCAGAACTATTTTAGTAAATTAACCTAACATTTCAGTTGATGTGGAAAAATTATATTCTCTCTACAATTTCTATTTGTTCAAGTAAAAACATCATTGAAATAAAGTAATTAAATCACCTGTTGGTGGCTTTTGCCATGGCAAAAATAAAAAGTCAGCAAAACCATTTAAAAAATAAAATTCACCTGGCAGGTTTGCAGGTTTCTAGGGCTTCGAAGGGTAAACAACATGAAAAGTTTTATGTTTCTTTTGTCATGTTCCCCATAAATTGGCAATGTGACCTTCTTTATTTGAGGTATAAGGATGTTTAGACCTAATTTTGTAGCTGTCCTCCCGAAGCATGGGATGAAATGCAATACCTTTTACTTATTTCCCTGGATACTCTAATCCCTCCCTGCTTTACAAGTATCTTTGAGCTGTTCCTCCCTTTGTATCCACAGCAACGTGAAATCCCCGCTGGAATTATCTGCTGCGAAAATGCAGGTGCACTTGTTTAATGTTTCATTGGCTAGAGCACTTAACTTGAACTTTTTCTTTTTCTTTTTTTTTTTTTTTACATGCCATAGTGACCTTTGATTCTGGAGAAAAGGACTTACAAAGACATTTGATATTTTTTCTATACATTAAGTCAACTCATTAGTTCCTACAGTCATATTTTTATTTTGTTTGTTTATTTGTTTTTCTATAATTCTGTTCCTGCCATTTTTCATTTTCATTTAATGCATGTCCTAACCCAAGATGTATCATCCCTAGCCCCAATGTTTCTTTTGTGGGAACTTTTTCAATATTCATAGATGACCAAAATGAAAACTCTCAAAATAATTTTTTTCATATTTAATCTACAGAAGAGCTAAAATTTATTGAAATTTTACGTTTGACACACTATACTATTGGAATATGACTCTTTGATAGTTATGTTTACTAGAAATCAAATTTTGATAGAAATTAAACATTTGGGTCTTTCTATATCAGTTACAGAAATAGGTATCAGAAAAGATAAATTGAGTAAAATGATAATACTGGTGATCATTTCATATGAAGGCATAAAAATGGTTGGCAACTTTCATGAAATAGCTTGAAGTATGTTACCAAGGGGGTTGAGTTTGTTTTTTAGGTCAACTTCTATATTGTGCTCATGACTTTTAACAACAACAACAAAAATAATGTAATTAAAAATGTTCTATGCAGCAGATAATATTCTAAAATTTTTATTTCTGCTACTTCATTTAATCTTCATAGTACTCAAGTGGTACTTGCCTCTAAAATTATTCCCATTTTGTACATCCAGACAATTAGTTCAAGGTATAATGATAGAAAATGCTAGAGCCAGGAGTCCAACAGAGCTGCCATATGATGTGTTCAGATATGTGATGGCCTTCCCTTGCCTTTGCTACTTGCCATAAAATGGCCCATCCTATCTTGCCTGCAGGCACCCTCCCCATGCCTCTGCCTCCAATCAGTTGCCTCTGCAGAGCTGGCATCTGTTGCCTGCCTGAATCTAGATGGGTATGAGGCCCTTCCCTGTTCTCATTCACCCTTCCATTAGACTTGCTACATGTGTAAAGACTTCTAATAGCCTCCACTGTAAACATGCTTCACTGTTCTTACTAACAACCCTAGAAAATACAAATCTCAGAAAAATGTATTTTTCAGCCTTTAATTTCCAGCCATATATGGTCATGTCACAGAGGTCTGGCATTGTAGTCATTAATGTAATGGGACTCTTTTAGGAAGATTTGGGAGCTCTTTTTTTCCACCCACTCTTCTTTTTGCCTAGAATGTCAATGTGAGCTGTGATGAGTGGGACTCCAGAACCACCTTGGATTACTGAGAAAGGAGTGTGTGTGTGTGTGAGAGAGAGAGAGAGAGAGAGAGAGAGAGAAAGAGAGAGAGAGAGAGAGAGAACAGGTCAGAATCCTTGTTAACTTCATAGCTTCACCTTATCAGCACTAAAATGGTTTTTTATAAGTTTCTTAAATGTCATCATAAAAGAAATTTACTGAGAGTAGAGAGAGGGCTAGGAAAGGACCTTGACAAACCAAAGAAAACAGTTAATGGAGATATACCACCTCTGCCTTCTGAATCAGGGAGAAATGAAGAGAAATACAGGTTCATTTGGAGATGTGAAAAGGGAAAGTGTAGAGTTAGAACCCTTAAGATGGGCTTCGATGGTGGTGGACACATGGAGGGAACTTTTTCTGCCATCCCAACCCACGTGGCTCTGCAACCCCCTTCAGCCGGCAGGTATCTGGGTCCAGAAAGCAGTGGGTAGAAATCTCACTCAAAAGCAGGCTTCAGGAAGTATCAGCTTTATTCATGCCCTATCCACCACATGTGTGGTCAATCTTAACCATTTACGCATGCTATCCTTAGCTTGCCCTGCATCTTAGCTTTTCCAGCCATGTCTCCTGTTACCTCTCCATGCTGGCCAAGTCCCTAATCCCTTGGGTCAAAGGCCTTATCTAACCTTCCCAAGACCCCTCCCAGGAATGGGTAGGTCTTGCAGGTAGTTACACATAAATCCAGGGTGGAGTCACATCTCCCCCTTCTCTGAAATGTAAATGAAGCTTTTGTAATCCTTACCCCACCTTTAGCCAAAGGCAGGTAATATTTCCATAGCAATAATCTTAAAGTGTAAAATCAATATATCAGCCTATCTTAAAAATAACATTTCTGCAAAATACACCATATATTTGTAACTTATTTGCTGTGAATCTGTGCTGTTAAATCCTTTGTTGGGTATTTGTGAATCCACAAATAGTTCCCAGAATGAGAAATTACTTCCCATCCCCTTGTCCCCTTTTGGGGGGAGATCTTGGTAATATTTATCTGCTGCAAATAATAATCCACACAGACAAGAAGGTTAGGGTGTAAAAGGTTGGACAAAGAGAGAGAGAGAGTCCTTTTGAAGGAAAGGATGAAGGGAGGTTCATGGATGTTTAGGCTCTTTTCTTTATGTGGAAGATTTACTCACATGGAGGAAAAATAGGGAGACTCAGTGATAGTACAATAAATAGGAAGTTTGCCTTGCATGTGGCTGATCTAGGTTCAATCTTGACATCCCATATGGTTTCCCAAGCCTGCCAAGAGTAATTTCTCAGCACAGAGCCAAGAATAACCTCTGAGCACCACTTGATATGGGTCAAAACCAAAAACCAAAACAAATGAAAAAGAGGGGAAATGAAGAAGGTTAACAGTGAATTTGAATATCAGAGGAGGTATAAGAAGAGCCACAGTGAAGAACACAAGAAGCTTTTTGCTAATACTAAAGAAATGGAATAGAAATCTAGGTCCCTTATATATGAGTAAAAGGCCTAGTATTTTGGAGAAATCTTTAATTATATAATAGTATAATTCAGGATAAGACATTGTGATCATTTGGCAATTTACCAGTCATTTGATTTATATTGGATGATTATGAGTCTTCTATTCACAGAGAAATGTCAAAAGACCCTATGTATATTTGCATTATTTGGGTAAAATAAACCACAGTTTGATCAACTGGGCTCCAAAGCTAAACTAAATTTTGACTGCAGTGAATATAAACATGATTTTTATTATTTGTATCTTCTGTTAAATAGGAAAAATGCCTGTCATTGAAGTACATTTGCAGTCATAAGTTCCCAGGGTTAATTGTGACCTTTATTTTATTTGAACATGGTCAACGTTTTTATTCTTATTAGCAGATAAGATGTGTTCAGTTTTCTTTGTATCAAAGGAGAATATTCATTCCTAAATGACATACATCCAGAGAGACTTTAGGGTAAAACCTTTCATAATATTTAGTTATTTTTTTAAATGTCAGGTTCAGTTGAGTTTATTACATTGCAGGTTCATACTATCACCAAAACTCTGCTGCTTTCAGTGGTTCTTAACAGATTATCAGTAAATTGATAGCTTTTCCACATTTGGAAAATTTCCAATTTCCTCATGGGAAAGGAGAGCAGGTGTTTTCCTCTAACTCAGTGAGCTTCTCTCTCTCCTCTCCTCTCCTTCTCTCTCTCTCTCTCTCTCTCTCTCTCTCTCTCTCTCTCTCTCTCTCTCTCTCCATCCATCTATTTTTTTATTTGGTTATTTTAAGGGGACTTTAAGTGAACAAAGTAGAAATTTTGAGGGAAAATATCTTTCTCATCATCCTGAAGCATGTAGTATAAAATGATCAGCTCATCTATAAAAATGCACTGAAGGCAGATTTGCAGTAGGAAAGTTCTTCAGAAGCACCCACTAACCTGCATTGGCCTGCTAATGAGAGGGCAGCTGGGGGAGGGGGTGGGTGGAGGAACGGGCGTCGGAGCTCTGTGGGCCTTCATTGCTGTCATGCTGCTTCTGAGCTTGTTGAGTGAACAAATTACCTGTCATTTCCAGCCTAGATTTTCTTCTGGATGACAGAGAGATAAAAAAAAAATCCCCCAGTCCTGCTTAAATTGTTTTAGAGTCATCTCTCTTTCACACAGCTGATCCAGGACAGACCTCTGTTAGATCCCCGGTGTCCCATATGGTCCCCTAAGCCAGGAGTGATTTCTGAGCGCATATACAGAAGTAACCCCTAAGTGTCACCGGGTGTGGCCCAAAAACCAAAATAAAATAAAATAAAATAAAAGTTATCTCTTATGGGTGATGCTTGTCCTGCATATGGCTGCCTTGAGTTCAGTCCCTAGGACCTGACATAGTCTCCTGAACCCTGCCAGGGGAGAATCTTGACTGAGTACAGCAGTGTCAAGAGTAAGCCCTGATTGGTGGTGGGAATGTTGCACTGGTGAAAGGGGGGGGTGTTCTTTTCATGACTGTAATCATACAACTATAATCATATTTGTAATCACGGTGTGTAAAGATAATTTAAACAAAAAAAGAGTAAGCCCTGAGTACAGTTGGGTGTGGCCCAAACTGCTACTTCTCAGAAAAAAATAAAAAGCTTTTTAGAAGTAAATTAAACAAATAAGATAAAATAGTAAATAGAGTAATCTTGATGATAATACTTAGGCATAAACCAAGAAGCAAAATGTTGGATGAGAAGAGCCAGGCAGACTGGTTTTACATGCCTCCAGACTTCCTAGTTGTAGAATGTCGAGCCAATCACTGTGTTTTAGTTTCACATAAAAAAATTGGAATAAATATTTCTGACCTCATCACAACAGTTATCTATGAAGACAGAGTCATGCAGAGTGTTTGACTATAAGCATAAGCTCCAGTGGAGATGAATTGAAGAATTCAGGCAGTTGCTTAGAAGTCACCTGACATTCAAACTTTGCATTAATTTATACTAACCTAATATCCTTTTCCCTTACCACAAATTTTTGGACTTTGAGAATAATGTTTTTTATTTATTTTTTATTTTTTAAATTTTTATAAAGACAAAGATGCAAAGAGAGGACAAGGTGAAGTTACAGTGGGAAGACAATCACCCATAAACACAAGAGAATAATGTTTTTTTAGGAATTAATTTTTACTTTTCTTTAATTACAATAGTGCAACTTTGGGTAAAATCGCAAATTCACTGCAGGAGCATCCTCTCATCCTTTAAGTGGTCAGTTGTTTGGTTTATTCCTTGTTTAAGAGAGGACATTGTTAGAACAAAGGGCAAAATAGTGCCTTGTTTCAAAGAAAAGTTCAACAATTGGATGACATGTGATAACAACCAACTTTTATTGAACCACACCGTATCTTGTGTGTTTTTGTGTTTTCCAGCTCTCATCTGAAGTTTAGCAATCTCACATTGATTTCGACCCACGGACTCCCAGGGAAAAAACTTCTGCAGTCTGAAGAAAGGAAGTTTTTAGCAACTGAGTATGAATATTTGCTCTTTTATTCTGAAGATAAGTGATGACACAAGGGAACTTGGAACTATGTTTGCATGGCACCAGGCAATTCCCTCAAGACTCAGAGTTGGGTGACAAAGGCAGGGATATGGGTATCACATGCCGCTGCCCATTTGTCATCAGAAATGATTGGGCAGGGAAGATTAGAGGCAGGTACTATAGTTTCTATCCAAGTAGACTCACTGTTTGACAATATCCGTTTCTGAAAGTACCATTTCATTATCACACAATTTCCATTCATTTTAATTTCCTGTGGCAAAACATAGGTACAAGAATAATTAGGCACCCTGCCTCTAGAAATGATGTCCTAATATTTTCAATCAAAAGGAAGGAAATTGTTCTCTCCAGGGGTAGGAACAATTTTAGAAATCCAACTTTAGTATCTAGGAAAGTATCTTTTTTCCCCCCATGTGTGTGTGTGTGGGGGGGGGTGAGAACACACATTTACTTTACCTTTAAGTGATAAGAAAAGTCATAGCTTCTTTGGCTGTAAAACTAGACCCATGTTTGTTTCAACCTAATACTTTTGTCACACTCTAAACTTTGGGATTGTTGGTGGTTGTTTCTTTTAAGAGAAGTCATTATTAGGGTGCAGTACAAAGGGCAAGGATTGTAGGTAAAGATCATATGTCTAGTGCAAATGGGTTCTCATTTGTCTTTAACTTCAAGTTTTTTTGCAGTAAAAGTATATGATAAGCCAAGCTTGCTATCTTTTTCTGGTGAAAATGATTATGGCACCAAATTCTGACATGAGAGTAAAGGATTAACACTTTGTTGTTTTGGGTACACACCTAGTGTTGCAATCAAAGACCACTTCTGATCGCGCTTGGTGGGACCATCTGGGATGCCAGGGATCAAACCAAGCTTGGCCACATGCAAGGAAATTGTACCTACACCTGCTGTGCCTACTCCCAGCTCCATGAATTAGCACTCACGTGTCCTTCCTTTCCCATCATTCATTCTGAACAAAGTATTCCCAAAAATGTTAGTTTTTGGTAAATGTCTTAGGAGAGATTTAACATGGTTAATACAGGTTTCTATCCACACCATTTTAGGTTGTTATAGGAGACAATGATCGTAAATTACCTCCTGGTACTTGTTGCGTAGGATCTGCTTGGTTATGTACAGTTTCCTGAAGTCCCTGCTTCTATCCTGTCTCTCTTCAGTCTCTATCAAGGACAGTGCTGCTAGTAATCACATGCAGCTACTTAAATTTAAGTTGATAAAAATGAAACATAAATGATGGCCCCCTACATTTTTTGTTTGTTTTTGTTTCTTTGGACCTCACCCAGTGATGCTTACAGAGTACTCTTGGTTCTGTGCTCAGGAATCATTCCTGGCAGACTTGGGGTACTATATGGGATGCCACAAATCTAATGTGGATTGGCAGTGCAAACCAAGCACCCTACCCACTGTGCCTTTGCTCTGGCCCTGCACATTTTAACCTTCTTTACTCTGAGCTATTTTTTGTTTCACTAGAAATTCTTCTAAGCATTTAAATTTTTTTAATTATTTTATTTTGGCCACTATGGTTTACAATCTAATAAGGAATATTCTTTACTCTATAGAATACCTCCAGCTAGGTGTTCACTTCCCTCTTCCTATTGTCCCACTATCTCTTCTCCACCCACACCTACCTGTGCTAAACTTCCTGCTGAAGATAAATTCTCAGTTTCTGTTGCTGTGGACATTTGCTTTTCCCCTACAATGATTCTTTAATAGCTCATATGTAAGAAAAATTATTCTGTGTCTGACCTTCTCCTTTTTTTTGTTTTTGTTTTTGTTTTTGGGCCACACCCAGCGGTGCTCAGGGTTTACTCCTGGCTGTCAGAAATAGCTCCTGGCAGGCACAGGGGACCATATGTAACACCGGGATTCGAACCAACCACCTTTGGTCCTGGATCAGCTGCTTGCAAGGCAAACACCGCTGTGCTATCTCTCCGGGCCCGACCTTCTCCTTTTGACTAACTTCACTTGGCATGACACTCTTCAGTTCCAGCCACATACCAGCATTTTTGTTTTTTTACAGCTGAGTTGTATACTGTTATTTTTATTCTTAATATTGTCTAGAATTCTTTCAATATATGAAAACTCCACAAAAACTGGAATGATGTGTCTTTGGTTCACTGATGTAACCCCAGCAACTGTGACTGAGTGTAGCATATAGCAGGTGCTCAATGAATAATGAATTGAGTCTTTACATCCAAAAGTACCTGCTAAAGTTTTCGATCAGACTATATACAGGGAATAATAACACAGTAAGACACTTCAAAATTTGTTGTTGCATATTATATCAACAGAGATTAAAAACCAAAATGTGAATGGAATGCTGCCATTTAAATGGCTGTCATGCACTGATAAAGGAAATTTTATATTTGGTTATGAGTTTGAAAATGACAAGGGTTTGGGGGCTAGAAAGAGTATTGGAGTTAAGGTAATTGCCATTTATGTAGTTAGCCCTGGTTGAATAAGCTTGGTGTGGCTTAAACTACCCCATACCAAAAGACAGTAATATATAGAACTTAATAAATATTAGATATATATTGGAGGTAACATCTGTTGGTTTTTAAGACTATACCTGTCTTTGTGCTTTGTGATGCCAGGGATCAAGCCAGGATCAGCAAGCAACATGCAAGGCTTGTGTCTTAACCCCTGTACCTTAACTTCTAGCCTCTGATTTCCATATTTTTTAATAATGTTTTTTGGTTTTTGGGGGCCACACCTTGCAGCACTCAGAACTTATTCCTGACTCTGTGCTCAGGAATCACTCCTGGCAGATTCTGGGACCGTATGGGATGCTGAATTAATAAGATGGAGATCAAACCTGGGTCGGCTATGTGCAAGGCAAAATACCCTCCCTGATGTGCTATTGCCTATTGCTCTAGTCCCTTTTATTTTTATTTTATTTTATTTTGGTTTTTGGGTCACACCTGGCAGCATTCAGGGGTTACTTCTAGCTCTATGCTCAGAACTCGCTCCTGGCAGGCTCGGAGGACCATATGGGATGCTGGAATTTGAACCACTGTCCTTCTGCATGCAAGGCAAATGCCTTGCCTCCATGCTGTTTCTCCGGCCCCCTCCAGTCCCTATTTTTTAATTATTTTAATTACTATCCTAAATATAACTTCTGAGATTTAATCTAAGCAGTGGTTTGAGTTATCATTAGCATTATTGTTGAATGCAAAATTTCATCTTTTTTCCCCCGAGTCTGGAAAAAAGGCTGATGCCCACATAGATACAAATGAAGGTTCAAACTTGCAGTCACTCTTCATATGTGTTCCCTTTTGAAAATCTTTTTAGCCTACTTTTCTTGTAATTTTATTTATCTTTTTTAAACCTATCTTTAGAATGTTCTATGATATTATTTTAAGGATCTAACTCATATGAGAAGCATGAACTTTCACTAATAATTTTCTTTTCCTTCGCTCTTTTTCTAGATAATCCTAGCACAGGTATTTCTCTTATCCTCAAAGATAGTTCACCAAGATGGATTTCACCATATCTTAATACTATGCTTAAATTATTTTTGGCTTTTAAAAAATTGAGCTTCTTTGATTTAAAACACTGCTAATGATGGCTTCCCATGCACATAATTCCAACACCACAACATGACCATACACCTCCCTTTCCCAAGGGCTCTTATACCCGTCCCTTTCAAATTCTTCCTCCAAATCAGTTGTGTGGGCCAGTTCATTGTGTTGTCTTTGGTCCTTCATTGCTATCTTGTGTATCTTTAAGCCCCAAATGAGAGAGATCATTCCTTAATTATCCCTTTACTTCTGACTGACTTCACTTAGCATGATATTCTCTACTTCTGTCCTTGTGTGTCAGGTTGCATGATTTGGTTCTTTTCTAGAGCCACATAGTTATTCTATTATATATATATATAGGTATATATACTATAGTAGTATATACAGTATATGTGTATATATGGTTTATATATACTATATGTATATATATAGTGTATATATATATATATATATATATATATATATATATATATATATATATATATATATATATAACATCCTGATCCTTTTATCTGTGGTTGGGCATTTGAGTTGTTTCCATATATTATCTGTTGTTCTAAGTGCAGCAATGAACATAGATTTGCATATATTCTTTCAAATCAATGTTTTTATGTTATGGGAACAGATGCCAATAAGTGGTACTCCTGTCTTGAGTTTTGAGAGTTATATGATAGTTCCTATTATTTTTGTTTGTCGGGAGCACACCTGATGATGCTTCTGGCTTACAACGGGCTCTACACTCAATGTTAAGTTTTGGCAGTGCTCGGGTAATCATATGTGGTGCTGGAGATCAAACTCTGGCTAGCCATGAGCAAGGTATGTACTAAGCCTTCTATACTATCACTTGAACTCAAATCCTAATTTTTTGAGATATTTTACTTAGGAAATAATGTTGAAAAATATCACATATAATCTCCTATGATTAACTTGACCTCTTTACAAGATACATTGAGGAAGGTCAGTATGGATTATAGTCTGATCAAATCATAGTTTCCCACATTGTGCTATTTTAAACTGAGAAACATCTTCTCAGTGTAATAAACACTGCAAAAGCAAGTGCCCCACTAAACAATGCCTCCTAAGGATGGGTAAATAAATAAATAAAACTAATATTGATGTTCCCAAGTGCCACTTTCCACTTGACACTGCTTCAAATCTCAACTATGAAATATGCATTCTGACATTATCAACACTATTGCCCTCCTGTCATTAAAAATAACATTGTCATAGCCCTCCACAAATTTCCCTTGAGAATTTTTATCTTTGAGCAAATCCTCAAAAGACTAATCCCTGTGCACTAATTGTATTTAATTTTTCCTCATTTTGGAAGCCTTGACAGTACCCTTCCTATTATGAGAAGGCTGCATAACAAATAAGACAATCCTTTGTCTCTTGGGCAGGGACAAAATTGGTGACGTTTTCTGTTTTCCTGTAATGGTGCCCAAATGGTCTTTTTTTAAAAAGAAAATTTCATCTCACTAGGTATCATTTTCCTGTGCTCGGCTAACCCCTGATTTTCTTTTCTTATTAAGAAGAAATTTTCTTCTGTGTGTGTGTTTTTTAAGTGTTGTTTAGCAGAGAGATACAAAGCCCAGAGCTTCCTTCTCTCCAGGGCCTGGTAACGGGGTCTAATGTGCATCCATTACTCAAATTCTTTTTGTGAAGTAAGAGCAGACTCCTGTGTGGATCAAAAAGGAAAAAATTTTCTCCCATTACTACTTTAGAATCCTGTTTGCCTCCATGGAGAGTAAACAGGATTATGTATCATTAATATTATTTAGAATAATTCCTGCTATATATGCATGCCACTTGACAAAAAAGCATCTAGTCTCACATGCAGCCCCTACAAAGGCTAGTGGGAATGGCAGCCATCCCTCCCTGATAGGTGAGAAAGCAGAAGTATCAGAAGTCAGGCAGAGTCTTCCAGACCCACTTTCCTAGTGTCAAAGCATGGGCACAGACCATCGCACATCCTAGATGTTAATAATATTCTTCCACCCCACACTGATAGGCTACAGAATATGATCTTTCAAATGCTTTCTGAAATTATGGAAATGTTTCTCAACCATATAACTACATGAAACAAACTACATGAAGACCACTTTTTTGCACTTTGTAATAGAATTTTTTAAATTTTTCTAAAAATATGGAATGCTTCATGAATTTGCATATCATCCTTGCGCAGGGGCCATGCTAATCTTCTCTGTATCATTCCAATTTTAGTATATGTGCTGCTGAAGTGAGCACTGTAGTAGAATTCTTAAACTCATATGTAATCCAGAATTGTGGGGAAAAAAAACAAAAACTGGGGGTCAGAGAGAGAACACAGGAGATAAGGCACTAGACCTGTGCATGGCCAACCTGGATTAGTTCTCCAGTCATCCCAGGGCTATTTCTTTTTTTCCAGGGTTGTTATTAATTAAACACAGAGCAGAGAGTAAGCCCAATGGTGGAGCATGGGCTCCATATCCAACTTTGAACCCACTGTTCATAGTTTCAGTCCCCCTGTAAATATCATGTTTACCCTAAGGAACAAGGCCCAAATACCTCCAACACAATTTTTTTTTACTGTGACACATTCTTTAACTAAAACATATTTTAATTTTTAGCATGCAGCCATATGCTAATTTCACAAATGAGCCTTATATTGAAAAGTAATGGCAAACATGATAGGTGATGGATTTTTGAGGACTTGAGCCCATGTATGTTGAAATCCTTCTTGGTGTCACTTTCATCTTCAGATCCTTGGAATCTTTGGCCAGTATGATCATTCACCTCAAATTTCAATTTAAAACCAACCAATTGACAATTCCTAAAACAGGAACAGATGAGTCTGAATTGATGATTTTTCACTCTATACTTTCACTCTCTCTCTCTCTCCTCATTCTGAATTAGCTTACAAAGGGTGGAACAATTCAGTTTTAATGGGAAGATGTCAATCTGTGACTGTGTCTTATAACAAAAAAAATTACCCACTCTCTCACCTTGGGCCTGATCTATTCTCAGCATGAGCATAGACTGGGCCTGCCAGGGGACTTGAACCAGCTCACCAGATGTCTAATTAACGTCCACTGTCAGCTGCTCAAATGTCACGGATGGGGCTTTTCTTTCCACAGCCACTGTTTTAATGATAAAGATCACGCACTGATGTTGCTGTGTTCCTGGGTCAATGTGGTCGTTGGACGGATGACTGCCATAGATCGAGCAGCCAAGCATGTTGTGGTTTCCAAAGACAAAATTGTGCTGTACGACCACCTCATCCTCTGCACAGGGCAGCAGTATCAGGTAACGCCATGTATGATATGTCATGATAAATGATCATTGTGTTCATTAGGTCTCAAAATCATTGGTAAAGAGCATACCTTTTTCCCTGAACAGCTGTCACCTGCTTTTTCCAAGCATGCCCAGCAAGGTCCATACATATGACCAAAGTAGTGTTAGAACTCTCTCTTGAAAGACCCTTCCAAGAAAGACATTCTGCTCTAGGAGAAAAGTCACAGCAAAGTGGAGTTGTCCAAAAGTTAAACACTTTTTGTTGATGTTGTTGTTGTTTTGTTTTGGGGCCACCACCAGTGCTGTTCAGGGTTACTCCTTGCTCTGCACTCAGGAATTCCTTCTGGTAGACTAGGGGACCAGCTGGGATTGTGAGATTGAACCTGGGTTGGCTGTGTGCGTGCAAAGCAAATGCCCTACCCACTATACTATCACTCTGGCACACAAAGTCTGTCTTTGAATTACATTTTCTCCCATGAACAAGGGAGACCTACCTGGGAAGTTTTCACCAAACTATTTTTGACCACAAATTTGCTCAAGTAGGGCAGATGATAATTGTATACCCAGTGACCTAGGAGAAGGCTGGAATATAGAGCATCACTTCCCAAATTGTCATGTGGATGCTACCTCCTGAGTATCTGCTTACAATCCAGATTCTCACTGTACTCAGAGTAGATGGTGTGGGGCTGAGATAATGCAGGCCTGGCTCCCAGGTGATCAGCTGTTGCTAGTTAATGGACCACAGTTGGGGTATTCAGGCTTTCCTCAACCTCTGAGTATTTTATTTCTGTCTTTTTGGGTTTTGTTTGTTTTTGTTTGGGGGCCACACCTGGCAATATTCAGGGGTTACCCTTGGCTCTGCACTCAGAAATAACTTCTGGCAGGCTCAGGAGACCATATTGGGTACTAGGGATTGAACCTCAATCAACCTCATGCAAGAAATGCTCTGCTCACTGTATTATCGCTCCAGCCCTGTGCCTTTTTGGAAAAAAAAAAGAGTTGTCAAAAGTATGCAGGATTTTTTTTCCTGGTTAAGGGAATAAAAAAAATAATTGGAAAAATATCTTCATTCTAAAACACAGTCTTTTTCTTTTAAAATTTGTAATAACAGGAGAGAAGGTGTAATCCTTGACCCCTGACCCTTGATCATAAAAATGAGGATGGAGAAAGGAAGAGATTTGGGGGGAGGGCCAGTGATTGTGTAAGAAACAGACAGAAGGTAACAGGTGAGGCTCAGGGGACTTGGGCACATCAGTGGTGTAGAGGTATGGTATATGTATATATTTAAACTACAGCATCAACAATACTGTAAGCATAAAACCCAAATGTAAAAAATGTGCTTGTCAAAATGGAGGTAGACAAGAAGGAACTTGGGGACACTGGTGGAGGAAGGAGATGCTGGCGGTAGTGTTGGAACATTGTACTTCTGAAACTCAACCACATATAACTACATAATTCATGGTGGCTTAATGATTTTTTTTAATTTAGTGCTAAAAATTATTTTAAGTAAAAACTTAAAGGGAAAAAATCTAAATCAGCCTAAAATAATAAGATAAAATGTGAAACCAGAAGAGAATACCTGTACCACATTTACCATGTCCCCCACAACCTTTCTGGCTTTGCTGAGTTCTAGCCTTTGGAGTGAAGGACCCAGCCAGCTGTCCAGAGAGGGATTCGGGCATCTGCCCATGTATGTCCAGCTGCCCCACAGCTTTAGTCTCTGGCACATTAAGCTCTTGCCCTTTCTACAAGAAAATGAAATGAAGAAGTGATAAAGGGAGTTCCAATTTAATCTTTTCAGAAGGCCATAAAAAAACAAAAGATACCCAGAGTGGTGCCAGAGCTTCCAGGAGAACATCCGATACTTGTTTTCTGATTTCATTTTTCTCAGTTTCCAATTTTTGACTTAAAGAAAAATTAAATAGTGAAGACAAAACTGAAACTTAAGTTTATTATAAAATAAAATTACAGGGGAAGGGGAACACAGAAAGATAATCTAGGGCTTTAGGCACTTTTCTTGTACAGTGCCAGATCTGACTTGATCTCTGTCACTGCAGCTGGTCCCCCAAGCTCTGCCAGGAGTGATCCCTGAGCATAAAGTAATGGGTAAGCCCTGAGTATGTCCAGGTGTGGTCTCATCCCCCTCCAAGTAAAGAAAATAAAATACAATTTCAAACCTTAACTCTTCTTCGAACTTTTGAAGGACGTGTGTCATACTGAAATGTGCTGCTATGCATTGGCACCTACATTTAGGGGTGTGTGGGTGCTGCTCCAGTATACTGAGTGGTGCAAGCAATAGAATTCAACCCAATGCAAATCATGTGCTCCTTCATAGAGCCTTCTAGCTGGCCCCTGTGCAATGTGTTTGAATGTCCACTTGCACATTACATAATTTTTTAAATCAAGAAACATAAAAACTATATAAAGTATTAAATTTGTGATAAGATCTGCTCTCCCATTTCTCTGAGGAACCCACATTGAAGTATTTCTGTTGTTAGTTCTTCACTGTCTAACTTCATGGCTTCCCAATTTTCCCTTCATCTATTATCTTCTGGTATTATCTATGACCTTTCCATTTTGGAAAGATGAAGATTAATCTAGCTTGCATTCAGTGCACTCTAAGTCCCTTCCCCAATGCTTTTATTGATTTTGAATATTTTTAATGGTGAGTGCACTCTGGTCCTGAAAAAGCATTACAACAGTTCACCAAAAGGCCACTTTATGGCTCATGGAGAATCATAGAGCAATGAAGTGTTTCTCCAAGCCTGATTTTAGATCATCTCAACAATAAAAACAACAGCAAATGAAATAACAACAATAACAACGAAAGGAAGACTCAATGTGTCAAACTCAAAAGCAATGAGTCTAGCTTTGACCATGAGAATACTGTGGGCAAGCACTCTTCAAAAGGAGAACAGATCTAGAAAGCCAACAGGCAAAGCATGAACTTTGATTCCTGCAAGAGAAGAAACCAAAGACATTAGTTATGGTGAGCTTGATGTGGGTCAGCAATACAGATGCAGTCTCCAGATAGGTTGATTACATTTGAGACTGTGCAGATAAATGCCTAACATCTGGAATGGTGCAGCCCCAAGCAAGAATTTGCTGCAAATGGGTAGAAAAGAGAGGTATTTACACTAATGATATGCCTTCCTAGTTATAGATCCAAGAATTACTCTTCCCTTTATCAGTTGACAGCATTTAACAGAAAAAGATCTGGTGTTTGAGGATGCTTAAAGGGGGAAATAAGAAAACAAATTCAGAGAAAAGTTAATGTTTTATAACAGTTGCAAATACATCGGTGCTTTGGAGAGATGGGGCCTAGATCATCTCCCTTGAATCTATACAGGTTTTTGGCTGCCTTAATAAAAATATATAAATATATAAATATATAAAATATATAATACATATATATATATTTAAAATAAAATGGGAGGATGGACTTTTAGTTTGGGAAGAGACCATTTCGGGTGGAGGTACCATATATTTTCAAAATGAAAATGAGAGGATGGACTCAGACTGGGAAGAGGCCAGTACTCTCTACCTACTTGTTTACTCTCAATGACCTCTTGGCCTCTTCCTCCTTTTATTGTGTAACTGTGGTTGCTACCATACTAGGTTTCTGATTAGTTCCTATAAACGGTGAC